>NC_047529.1:117393870-117716648 GCF_012275295.1 Melopsittacus undulatus
GGTTTTCTTTCTTCCTGTTTATGGCAGGGAGCATTTGGAGGCTGTTTTATTTTCAGTCACTTGGAGCTCAGATACGAGCTGTCAACCCTCAGAGCAGTGTAATATTACAGATAGGTGCATGTTGTTCACTGAGCCCCAAAGGCTAAATCACCTCTGCTTTAAGTATCAGTTTTCATTGTTGGTGAAATCTGATGTTTTCTAAAGAGAAATGTCAGGAATACATGGAAGAAACTGACTTATCATTCCTGGTCTGGTAGTAGCTTAGTCGTATAAACAGGTGGTATTTGCAGTACATACAAATAACCTCTTATAATGTATTGTTTAGAGAGCCCAGGAGAGAAATCTCAGCATCGTGCCAGGGCAAGGATTTTGTTACCCCTTCTCTTGGGAGAAAGGTGTGCAAAGGAAATCATTCATTTGTTGGTTAAGAGGAATATATTTACCTTCCAAGCATTGTGGATCGCAGGCTGGTTTGATGACATGGATTTGCATTCAAACAAGTTGCTTTTCTGGATGCATCTATAGGTTGATGTTAAGAAAGCAACCAATTCAGTTTCAGCAGAGAAATTTGGGTGTGCTTAAAGGTCTCTTTTCTGGTTTGGTGAAGTTTGTAGATGGACTAAAAGACACTAAAAGACACATCTGGCTACAGACTGCTCCAGAAGGTTTGTGCCTTCAACCTCTTCTTTCTTTCCTATTTTCCTTTCCCCTCCAAAGACTTGGAAGAGCCAAGAGGATACTTGCTGGTATGTGATGGAAGGCTCCCACTCTGCATACAGAATGTCTTAAGGAGACCATAGCACAGTATCAGTACTGCCTCTCAGCATGTTCTGTGTCCCCAGGACCCCTCCTAGTCCTTTACAATCTCCTGTAACTTCACTTAAAACTCCTACTTTGGTCTTTCTTCTGTGAAATGATTGTTGGTGTCTCCTGGAAAGTGCAAATTGATGAATTCCCTCAGTTCCCCTTAATGTCTGAAAGAACTGGGATTGTAAGGTGCTTTTCAGGGGCCGTTTAAGGATAGCATCCGTAATTAACACCCAGTAGGATTCTATTGGCATCTGCTGTTTCACACCATTAAAGAAACTGGTATATGCTTGTTATCACCCATCTTTCCAAGGGTACCCTACTGAGGTAGTTTCTATCTAGCCTACAGAGGTTTGTAGCTTTCCTTTGCCCTGTGTGAGATTTAAACCTCCTTGAAAGCAGCCAGAAAACCCTTGTCCTTATTAGCTCATAATTTGGACTTGACTATGTCTTTTTTGTTTGTTACAAGCTTCCAATTTCTCTCCTATACTCGGAGTATTGGATCGCTTTTCTCCATATCAGTGAATCTGCTTCTTGACATCCTGTTAGAAGCCTGTGCAAATGATCTTTGAGAATGAATAAATGAAAGATACGAGTGAGAAGCGAGGTTCTGTCAAAACCACTCTGTCTTCCTTTGTTACTGAGGCACAGCCAGATGTTTGTTTAGGACAAAATGCCTGCATTGGGATTTCTGAATGCCCAGACAAGGAAAACTGTATCTAATCACTGCTAGGAGCCATGGACACATCCTAGCTGCAACCTGGGGTCGTGTGTCCTAAAATACTTTGTCTGCAGATTCTGGGAGTGCAATAGAAAAGCGTGTTTGTTCTCGCTGAAAGGAGATGGATCTGTCAGTTCAGACACACACGGAACATCTGCTCTGTCTGTGGTTTAACTAGATTAAAGCCCTGCATTAGAATGATCATCAGTCAATCAGGATGCTTCTTTGGGCTGAGGAGCTTCCCATCATGCTCAGTGCTGCAGTTTCCAGAGAGGCCAATGTGTCGTGGCAAGGGAGTTAGCAAAATGAAACGTAGTTCATGTTCTAGCTTCGGGAGAGGTTCCAATCAATACAGCTGTAGCATGGACCACAAATGTGTTGTTTCAGTGGCACAGAGAGGATTTTCCTTTATTTAACCCCCTAGGTAGCCATTTAATACTACTTGACTATAGGTCTTATAAATGATAAGAGTATGAATTGTCAGGAAAACTCTGTTTCATTAACAAAAAGAAAGCCACCATTACAAAAAGTAAACCCAACCCTGCCAGCTAAATCTTTAGTTGGCATTTGGCTGTGAGTTAGTTCGACTGTGTATACAAATAATCCTTTGCCGTAGAGAAATTACTGACAATTATCTAAATATTGGTCTGAAGTATCTTACATGACAATTTGCAAGGCCTATTGCTGGAGAATGACTTAGAATTAAATGCCTTGTTGCATTTATGGCAGTATTTAAACAGTTTGGGTTTGGTTTTGTTGGAGTGAAGCAGAGCAGATAGAAGTGTGTATTTTCTTCTGCACAGTGCATGTAACACCATGATTCTTGGAGTCTATTTAATTTAGACCAGCCATGTATTCACTATCATGGAAACACAGTGTTAATGAAAAAGATTCTATAAATCAATGTACAACAAGTTGATGTTCCCTTTCAGAAACGCCCACTGCATGTTGAGGAGCATCTGGTGCAACGTGGATGGTTTTTGTCACTGATTTCAATAGCCAAATGTGCAAAAGAGCTCACTGCAAAGATGTCAAGATGTTTGCTGATGGAAGTTACAGATACAAATGGAAGAGGCTGGAATCAGGGGACAGATTATGGCTGTTTGGAGCCTGAAGCACATTATAGCACACAGATCCCGTGTGCTTCTGCCCCCCTTCTCATTCCTTCCCTCATACACACTTGGTGCTACAGCAGGAGGAAGGTTTCCCTCTCAGGAAACACCCGTGATCCTTTCCCTTTGCAGACAGGGAATTTCTTGGGAGACACAATGCTGTGTTCTCCAACCCTGACTATTCTATGATTCTATATTGCAGGCCTTAAAAAGACCACACTACATCAGATAAGCACCATGTTGTCAAGCTATTTCTTTTTAATTGTGGGCTATAAGAATTTGAAGAATAAAGAGGAATTGGGGCCCCAATATTAGCAGGGAAACTCACAATCCGGGATGGTGAAAAAACTGCACAAAGTCACAGTTTCAGACAACAGTGTGGTTCAATGTGAAGATTTGAGGGAAGGAAGCTCTGTTCCTTAAGGGGCACCAATGGTGAAACATAGATGAGGTAATTGTTATTTTCTCATCTTTGGGTATCTTGTTTCTATTGATTACTTGACCCTGTCAGTTACTGATGTCATGTCCCAAAATCCCAACTCTGTTCTCATTGTAGCCATTACCCTCTTCCAAAGGTAAAAAACATTGCAGGGACCATGAATGACTTGTTGACAAAACAAGTAAGGTTCTCATTATGGAATCATTTAGAATGCAATTTTAGCCTTCCAAAAGTCCTTAAAAGTCACCACGTGTTCCTGGTGACTACTGTATTGGAAGACATGGCATTTGTCTGATGAAGGTTGTGTGGTTAGCATTAAGTTACTGATAATTCTCTTAGGATGCTCTAGTTGATCTAAACTTGCACTAAATGTTAGGTGCCACAAAGTCTTCAATGCAACCTAGTTGATTCTATGGTTCTATGGTATGCAGTTAAGCTGGGAGTTCTTCAGGAAGTGTCAGGCATAAGTCAAAAGCTTTTAAGATAAGAAAATCCGAGGGACAGCAGAGTATTAAATTAGGGTATTTTATGGTTACAGTGGTGGGAATTTGAGAGAGGGTAAATCTATGATGAAAAGACAGATTGAAGCTTATGAGAGCAAGCAGCCAGTTGTGGTCCAGTTTGAAGAATGGGCATTGTCTATGGGGGGATATGACTGGGCTGAATAGAGTGGAATAACAATACCAGGATCTGAAAGACCAATGACTCTGCTTTCTTCCTGGGATCCTCAAATCTGCTTCGGGCCAACAGAAACAGAGGCTGTTGGCACACCGGCTAGCAGGAGAGTATTTCATACTTGATTTTCTAATTAGAACTAGTTACATTTCTCATGTCTGTGGTATTTTCAGACACTGAATCAGATGCTACACCAGACTCCTTCAGCACTGGAGCCTCAAAGCAGAAACCTCCAAATAATTCAGCTGGGAGCAAGGTGATATGTGACTAGCTGGGATGGGGATGCTCTGAGTTAGTTTCCCAGGTTACCACCATGTGGGCTGGCCAGTGATGGCTCATCACATGCTCGCATCCCACATCTCAGCTCAAGGGCGAATCTGACACAGTTTTACACAGTACCACATGCACAGGCAGTTGTTAGGATAGCATTTAATGCACTGAAAACTTACTCCTGAACTTGTCCAGTGTTTTACTGACACCTGAGGAGTTCAGGGAAGCGTGCAGTGATTACAGTGTATTATCATCAGCTGCATTTCTGATACGTAGCTTATCATAAAACGCCTCTTAAACAATTTCTTGGGTTTTTTCCTTGAAGTGTTGCTGCAAATGACATCATTTGTGTGTGAACTTCAGTTGGATGTGGTAACACCCTGTAAAGTACTTTAACAAGACAGAAATGCTTAAGTAAAGTTGGGGTTTGGTTTCAAAGATCTTCCCTTTAGGAGGCTGCAGTAAATGCAGCCCCCAGATTGACACCCTTTCCTCTGTATAGATTTAGTTTTCCAGAGTTAACATTTCTTCATGGTGCCATTTAATTGCTTTACAAGGAAAAACTACAATAGTGCTATAGATCTATCCCCTAGCTTTTGGAAAGTGTATGGTTTTCCAGTTAAGCAACAGGGATGCTCTAGTCTGTCACATAGTTGGGTTTGTTAAATCCATTAGCGAGCAATAAAATCTCTGGTGTTCAATCTTGCTCCCTATTTATATCTCAGTTTCTCCCACTCACCTTTGGCTTTGGTATTTTTTCTCTTTTGCCACTTTATTTACAACCATTAAATAGAAAAGCTGCTCCTTCTTCACAGCTCAGCAGACAGGTAATGCATTGCCACATGGGCCAGGCCAATTCAGCCTCTGCTGCCTGTGTAGTACTTGTGTAACTGAGTTTTCTCCATCATACCTCTGAAGCCCTCTGAATGAAGTCTATCTAGTAAGGCTTGGCTCTTCAAATGGATGTCAGCACTACAGGTTTCTTGTAATTCTCTGGTTTTAGCCATTTAAGCACAACAGGTTTTCACAATCTTCTTCTTTAACCCAATATGCTCCTGCCCTCTCTAGCCCAATGGAATCCTTCAAGTGGTTCAGTGTCAGTGTGTTACCAAGATCCAAACTGAGGTTTAGTTTTAAAAGATTAAATAATAATAATAAGAGAAGGCTAGAAGTGAATAGATTCTGTGTGCACAGTTCAGAAGTATGGAATGCACCACTGACCTCCCCAGCTTCTGACTAAGCCTGGACTGGATTACACAACATAGGGATGTCTCACTTGTAGAGGTTAGCCTTATGGGATCAGGGCATGTTTATCCTCACTCACTAGGCAAGAAAGGGAAAGGACCTCACCCTGTTAGTCACCATGGTGGTTAGAGCATTGCTGGTTGTGGCTGGGAAGAAGTGATGCACAAAGCCTGCTCCCTGTGAATGTGTCAGCCACGGGAATGGTGCCCTTTGCCACAGTCTGTTGTGTAATGGGTAAGCTCCTCTGTGGGACAAAGCAGACCTCTAACAAAACCTTCCCTGAGCAGATGACATCCACAGTGATACTTAGAGAAAAAACTGAGGCACAAATAGAAGTCTGAAAGAGGTCCCAGGGAATCATTTGGAATTTGCTCCGGAATTCCTGGAGAGAAAAGATGTGTGGATGTTTTGGTAACTGCATAATCTGGCAGAGAAAAGGCAGCAAAATCACAAGGCAGGTGAAGCCCAAAGCCTGTCCTTTGTTTTATGGCAGCCTTGAGTCCTGGTGATGCCTGGCATTTGGATGGAGGTGTAGGAACTGGAGGAGTTTGGAAGTGTTCATAGAGAGTACACAGCATGCAGAAGGGGGGGGTGTGATAAAAGTGCCACTAAACAAGGGGAGTTCCTCTGGGAGCACTGAACACCAGCACAGCAGGTAAATTAATCTGGAAGCAATTTGCTAGCTGTTGGTTGGGGGTGTAGCTGAGGCAAGGACTGAATACGGAGGCAAGGGCTTCTATTCAGCCAGTGTAGCTGCATAAAATGAGATGTAGGAGCCTCCTCTGAGCCTGAAGCAGATGCAGAACTTCCACATGAAGCAGAATACAGCTTGAGAAATACCACTTTGTGTTTAACTCTCTGTTTATCTGCAGGACAGTTCTTTAGGGCTGGAACACTTTCAGTTTAGATGTAGCCAATGCAATGATGGGATCAACATACTGAGGTTGGAAAGGCTGCAGGCAACAAGAAGTGAAATGGAAACAGAAGCTTTTCAGCTAAGCATTTATAGAATCATAGAATGGTTTAATTAGAAGGAGCTTAAGCTCATTCAGCTTCAAGGCACAGGCAGGGACCCCTTCCACTGGAGCAGCTGCTCCAAGCCCCTGTGTCCAACCTGGCCTTGAGCACTGCCAGGGATGGGGCAGCCACAGCTTCTCTGGGCACCCTGTGCCTCCTCAGAGTGCAGTAGAGGGGCAGGATCCACTTCTTCACCCTGTTGGCCATGCTCCTGTTGATGCAGCTCAGGATACAGTGGATATATGGATTAAAAAGGTGATGAAGATAAAATTTGCAATCGTATTTGAGGGAAAAAGTATCTTTTAGTCCATCCAAACAATGTCAACCACATCAAGAGGACATGCTCTTAGGAAGGACAGGGGACTTAACCTACTGCATCCTTTGAACTCATCTTTCAAGTCACTGGGATGCTCCAGCAGGGTAGGAGGTGATCTGAAGGTTGGGTTTGTCTCTAGAAGGTTTCCTTTGCTATGGAGGTGGGGTTCATAAAAACAGTGATGTGTTGCTGAGAGCCTGTAGAACAAGCAGCAGAACCACAGTGTCACGGTGATGAAACTGGGCTTCCACTGGCTATGGAAATGGGGTGATCCAAGATGTCAACCTGGAGCCAAGCAGCTCCCATTCCTCCCTCCCTCCCGCAGTGCAGGGTGTGCAACAACCTCAGTCTTCCAGACGGTTCCTATCCAGGTTACAGTAAGTTCAGTCAGAGCTAAGGTGACTGTTTCACCCCGAGCTGCTGATGAACTGACAGCTGCTATCTTGCTGATCTGCTTGTGATTATCCTTCCAAGGCTTTAGGTTTGGTTTGGTTTTGCCTGTTGATGGTCGCTCTCCCATGGGCAGGACATTACACTGCGTGCTCTGTATACCACACTATGATTACTCCTTGAATATGTAAGTAGACACAAGTTCTTTCTCTCGAGTCTCTAGCTATTAGGACTCATTTTTAATGCTGCAAACATTTGCTACACATCCCTTGGTTTTTGAAGTCCTGTTCTCAAAACTCAACCTTTGTTTAAAAGTAATATTAGAGTTGATTGAGTAAAGAAACCCCAAGGTGTTTTTGCTGACTAAAGCAATGTCCCTAAACATCACAGATAGATTATTTCAGTGATGGATTCAAACACCTTCAGGGGTTTGCTTGTTTTTTCTGCTTACTGTTATCACTGTTGTAATTCTGTTATCAAGATGGGCAGTTTCTTGTCCCAGAAAAGCTTCATTAGGAGCCTGACCTGCCTAACACCTCCCTCTTAGTAACAGAAACAAATAAGAGTTGATTGTTCAGCTGCTGTCATTTAAAAAGACTAAATCAACCTGCCACAAAGGAATAATTCCCTCTGGTAACTCTATCCATTTGCCCTTGGTGGTGACACTGGGGATACCACCCTGGTTGAACCATATATTAGTTCCTAGAGAAGCGCTTTGAAACCTATAGCTCTGCACAATGTTGTAATTGAAAAACATTGAATAGCCATACCTGGCTCAGGAGGCCGAAAAGAATGCAAAGCTTCAGTTTGAATTACTTTGCACAATTCAGTTCTATTTTACTGGGCTTTCCAGACAGGTTTAGTCTGCTGCTCTGGGTGTATCCATGGTACAATTGTCCATGCACTATGTCCAGCAGCACTGATTTTTAAAGGATGTGGCAGCATCTTTATGTTCTGACCACATTTTTCCCTAACCAAGTGCCCCATTCCAGGTGTTTGCTATTCCAGCAGGAATGGTGCGTTCAGTAACCTGTGAGAGGAGTTAAGGGCTTGACATGAAGCTTATCCATTAAAGCAGTCTCTATTGTGTCTTGGAGTCTCTAACTTCTCTTTGGATTGGGGAAGCTTTAAAAGCTGCTGTGAAATCTGTGTGTTTACACATTTACTTTATAATATCCACTCAGATTGGCATACAATTCTTCTGGATATGAAGCCCTGTATACTGCCTACCTGTGAAAAGCACCTGTTGTGAAATCTAGGGAAGAATGGCTCTGAACAGGCAGTTATCAGAATGGAACTTCAGCTTTAACTTAAAATAGGGTTTTATTTCTGAAGACTTGATGTTATTGAAATGCACAATGTCCCATTTTGCTCTTAGTGCTTTCCTCGCCTAAGTCCTACATATAATATGACCGTGCTTGAGACAACTTTTCTTTCATTAACTAAAGTTTATCTAAACCAATTGTTAATAGTATTAATATCTATAAATACCACAGATACTAAAACACTGTGCTTCTTTTCTTACTGCTGATAGAGATGGGAATGAAAGTTAGTTAAGATGAAATTCAGAACATAAATATGTCTCAAAGCTTTTATTCCAGCTAACTAGAGGATTCTTTCAGTTGGTGGCGTTTTGCATCTGGTTGTTTTAAGGTTTCTGGGGTTTGTTTTATAATGATATGGATGAAGAAAGAGTCAGACTGGGATTTAAAGCAGGCAACACCAACAGGGTCAAAGCTTAGGAGAAACACTTGCAATGTTTTCAAGGTCTGTATAGATGTATGTAGGCAAAAGGCATGAATATAAATGCAATCACACATTTCGTGTGTGCCAAAATGTACACTAGTAAATATTACAGTGCTTTTGGGAGGCTTGTTGGAAACACAATCCCAGATGAGGGAAGTGTATGGGAATAAGTGTATTGTCAGACTATCAAGATGTGAACTGCACAATGGAACAGAATGAGAGAAGCAACTTTCTTTTACAAAGTAAACCTAAAATAAAGCACAGCTTCTCTGTGGTGGGAAAAACAGAGACAAATGGAGACCAAGGAAAAAGAAGGTA
Source organism: Melopsittacus undulatus (assembly GCF_012275295.1). Taxonomy (NCBI): domain Eukaryota; kingdom Metazoa; phylum Chordata; class Aves; order Psittaciformes; family Psittaculidae; genus Melopsittacus; species Melopsittacus undulatus. Next base: position 117,402,927 of record NC_047529.1, read on the forward strand.
GAGAGGAATTAATAAATGAAGATGCACTGAAGTAAAAACCATCGATGATTAAGAAAAAGCTGAGATTGAAACTGCTTTGAGATGTCACTTAGTGGCTTGCATGACATTCTTTGTTCTAGGGCAATCTTGGCTAAGCAGTGGTTGGGTCGAGACTGCTTTTGGTGGAGGCAGGTAATGGAGACTGCTGAAGGTTATTTTACTATAGCTGAAAAAAGCAGCATTGAATTGGGAATCAATAATGAGATATAGAATGAAAGAGTTAACCTCTACAGTTTCACTGCCACTCTTCTGCTGCAGGGACGTTATTAACAAAGGCTTGATTGTTATTTGGGCTACAAGTATTAACTACAAAAGAACTCTATGAAGGTCCCAGACACAGACTGGCATTTAGACTGACCGTCCTTTTCCAAAGCAGCTTTTCTATTAAATGAGTCCATTATTAAAACATGGTAGCTTTCATTAAATCTCTATAATCTCCCATCAGCAAAATGGCATTAGCCTGCTAGCCAGGAAAATAATGGGAAGTCCAAACAGTATCCCTGTTATTAGTGCTTGGTTGTCTGTTGGGGTGTTTGATCAAAGGCATGGAAATCTTGATGCTTTGCAGTAAGGCTGGACCAATGTACTAAGGAGTTTGTGTGTGCTGGGGTTTAGAACAATTACAACTCTAAGTATTTGACCTAAATTCCTAAAGTCTGCCCAAAATGCTGCTCTTGTATTGGCCTAGCTCCTCCTTGTGCAGTGCAGTTGCATCCCTATAGAAGTCCTTGCACTAACATACTTATTGCCCCATGAGCGAACAGGTGAGTGTTTACCAAGCATGGATGTGTCTCCCCCTAAATGTTGTAGTGCTGGGACTGTAGGCAAATGCACAAATACAATTCTTTATTTTTCATTTACCTTTTGGTTAGAATCTGCTAAAAAAGACCCTTGATTTATGATCACTTCTTTAAATACTGGTTCAACGTGAGATCAGAAGCATCTCTAAAGGATTTCACCCATCTCTCTGGATAAAAGCACTACAAATACAGAACTGGTAAATAACAGTCACTGACGTGGTTGTTTAAATTAGCATTTAATTCTTGTCTACTTGCTACTTCTGATCAGTTGACATAGTTCCAGCAGATTGAGATGGGGAGTGATGCAGAGGAGGTGTACTTGCATTGTGTCTGAGTACCCACTGCCATGGAGAAGCACTTGGGTTGTCTGTGTTATCAGATGGGCTAATTCATCCAGAGAAAGGCAATAAAAGATCTTGTCACTTATCCATCATCCCTGCCCTTCCTGCTTCCACTGAATCATTGACAGCTGCATGAAGTCCCATGTGACAAGTATGATGGTAGTCCTGGACTTCTAAGTTTTATGGGAATGCAATTATCTTAAGTATGGGCTGTTACTACCACCGCAGAAAAGGGGGTGTGTGGAGGGATGCAATTACCCAGTGAGCATGTGGTATGCTTTTCATTGATTAGACTGTCCTGTTTGATTAAATTCCTCAGTATTTTTAATTTTCTAGCCCTAATTGCTGCCTTACTTCTTTCTTGGGTCCCTTTGTTCAAACTCATCTGCTTTCAGGTCCGGATTTGTTTTTTCAGTGCGTTCAGATTCTCCCCAAATGTATCCTGTCATTATGTGTTTTGTCTGTCTCTGCAGATGGTTATTTGACAGAAAGTTTCCATCGACTCCAGAGAATGGGTCCCATAAATATCCTCTGTGGTTCTCAGATGGAGTATTCACAAAATGGAATCGATTAAAAGGTCAAAACCCATTACTGCTGCAATGCCTGAACTGCTCCGTCAAAGTGGTAATGTGACAAGTGAGTGCAAAGCTCTTCAAGGGACTGGTCTGGAGTTTTAAAAGCATTTGCATCTTTCAGAGCAGCTTTCTGATGCTTACCAATGAGAGATACAACCTCAAATTATAGATACTAACTAGTGTCTCCTCTTACGCTAGCGACAATCAGTAGCAACTGTGGAGGTAATGGGGTTCCCTTAGTCTAAGTTATAGTAGGATAGTGTTTATTCATTAAACATTCATAGTGTTTAATCTCTCTTCCAAATTGTGGCTCTAAGTTCTTCAAAATAGCTCTTTTGAAACCAATAGGTTCATTAATACAAATAGCTAAGGTGAGATGTCTTAACAGAAAGTGTGAGTAACCAGAGCATACCTGGTTCTTGTATCTATGTGTCCTCTCCTGATCACAAAGTCGTAGAGGGCCAACAAAGTCTCAAAGGTGATGATATTAATCCATAAGGATGCCATGGCCAGGCCTTGGCCAGTGGTTTATTCTCAGCTTATCTTCACAGCATGTTATCATGTGCAGGGTCAGGGAAAAGGCAGTAACAGAGAGCAGCTCCCAAGCACTCAGTTTGTGTCACTAGTAAAGGGTGATGTGCTAGATGAGCTGTTGTGGTGGGCAGGTTGCCCATGTGGTGTAGGATGATGAGGAATGTCCTATTGAACCACACAAGTGACGTTGTTTCTTGAACAGTGAGAAGTATTCAGTGTGTGACACCATTCTCCAGAAACTTTTAGAGGTTGTTGTTGCAGTTTATCTGAATGATTTGGATGACAAAAAGCATTTCTAGATAAAAATGACTTTGCATAATCTAAAAGCAATGTCTAGAGATGGTAGGAATATTGAAGGTCAGTAGAACAGGAAAGGAAAACTGTAAATGACAGAACAATCCCAGTTCTGTATTTGCAGTGTCTAATGAAAGGACAGATGCAGTACAATCTATTATAGATGGCAAATGTCAAAGAGAGGACATGCTACTACATAATCCTCTCCAGCACTTCTAGTTTCTCATTAGGATGGATTTATTATTCTTTCCCAGACTATTATTTCATAGCAGCACTCGTGACTTCTCATAGAGCAATATTGCTTTACAAAAAGCTCCTTTGGATGAGTGTGGGCTGTAAAAGTAGCACATTGCCAAGTGAAGAAGTGAAAATGAGGTCCTATAACAGGAGCAAACAAACATGCAGTGCTAAGGAGCAGCTGCTGGGGAGGGTCACCAAATTCTCTTGCCACTTTGTGCTTGGCTGCTCTTGCAAAGAACTCAGGGTCTGCCCAATAGATGGGCAGTGAGCCTGCATGTACCTTAAGGTGCAGGTCCTTACCTTTTAACTCTGTTTAATGTTCCTGCTCAAGCTTTGGGGATTCTCACATATCACATCTGGCTGGTGCAGCTTTGCCTTGTAATATTGATCTGCCCTCATAATATTGATGTTCTGTTGTTGTTTTGGCAGGCTGCTAACATCTTCTGAGGAAGAAAACCAATGAACTCAAGAGCATCGAGCTACTTAGAAATAAGGTACACCAGCACATCCCCCATGAAATGTTGCTGTGGGTGAAGCTTCAGCACTGGTCTTATATACAGTGATTGCAATGCAGGGCTCTCAGTTCTCATCATTTGGAAACTGAGCAAATGGATTGCATTACTTCTTCAAAGTCTTCTGAAATCAGGCTGTCGAACAGCACAAGAGGCACCAATGCAGCTACAGACTTTTATACTGTTTGAATAGAAGCAGTTGTCTTTCCTCATGCTCCCTGCAGCATCAAAGAGTACCAGTGCTGATACACTACTAGGGAAGTACTGCAGAGCATTGGAAAATGTAATTCTTATGATGCTCTTCTACCATTATGGGCTATTTTATAGTTCAGCAATGAATTACCACTCTGAAAGGGTAGACTTTTAGCCATAAGAGGGCAATGAGTACAGAAATACATCATTCTGGTTACAGTGCTAACCTACACATGATAGAAGTATAATGACTTCTTTATGCATTAGCATGACCCAGCTTTTATTAAATGTGTGTTAAATTGCACTGGAGTCACAGTTCCTGAGATACTTGTATGTGTGACCTAAAGGCAAAGCTGCTTATAAGCAGCTCCTCAGATGTGTGGATATTTTGCTTCTGTGGTCAGTGGCACTTATGTCTACTGTTTGCTTTTGTGATAAAAAACAGTGAGAAAACCCCTCTGCATATAAAACCCTTTGATATCCCATCAGTGTCAGTACTGGCTTCATGTTCCCATTGCCAGCTCCTTTTCCAGTTTAAGATTAGCAGGGAGCTGGTCTTTTCTAGTGGCAGTGGCAAGAGGTTGTGGGTATGAAATGTGACCGTGTGTGTGTTTAGAAGAACTTGAGTGCTTTTTGTGTAAAAACTGTTCATGTTTTTAGTGAAAATGAGAAGAAAACTGAGATGAGAATAACAGAAAAGATTTGACAGTTCTGGAAGTACAAGGATCACGTTATTAAACCTGGGTAAGAAACACTCCCTTTTATTTATCAATATACCTTCTGTTTTATTGCTCTGATAATACATGCTGCTACATTTTCTTCCCATAATGATACACTTTTGTACTTCCTCAAGTATCTGACAGGTTATGATGCAGTTTGCTGTTTATGACTCAAAGCCAAGCTTTAGTTCTCATGCACTGCTTTCTCACAGGCATCATGTTCAAGCAGTAATCCCAGGAACAAGTTGCTTCAAGCACGTATCCCTTCTCCCAGTATTGTTTAGTTCTATTTTGACAAAGAAACTAGAATCAGAGAGGGCTAAACTTCAAGAATTGATTCCTTTTCAGCAGCTCAGCTTGTAATGATACTAAGAAATGTTTAAACTCGTTAGAGGAGCACATGAGTGAAAGTAAAGGAGATTCAAAAGGCTAGGAAATTAATTCTATTAATCCAATATGGCATATACATATATGCTCTTTCACATGCATTTTAGTTTATTCTGTTTCTAAACCCACTACATATTAATGAGGGGAATAGCAGTGACTTCTGGATCTACTCCTTTTGTCTCCTTTCTAATTCACTGCTGTGGGCTAAAACCCCAGCAGATACTCAGTGCCATTGTAGGCACCAGAGACAACAACTTGTAATAAAAATGCTCAGTTATTAGATTTGTCCTTCTGTGATTAAAACCATGTCTTAACAGCAGACATCTGTTGGACAACTTACACGGTTCCTTTTTGTCTTGGTATGTGAGAAAATACTGCAGGCTGTATTGCTTGGGCTTGTTAGACCACAGTATGCTGCGGATGCACAGGAAATTAAGCATATGCTCAGTGGTGGAGTTGCAATAACATGCAAGTTTGGTGTAATCTGTGCCATTCCTCGTGCTGTACCCTATGGAAAATAAAAGGTGGGAATGATAGGAGCCTCCTCCCCTTGCCTGGTTTCATGTGATGTGTCTGATTGACTGTGAATGACGTTTGATAGAAAAAATCAGTGTGTGATAAATAGAATGTTAACATTAAAACAAGTTTGCAACTGCTGCTTTGAAGCCCTGTACTATGGCTGCTTCATCACTAGGTGACACCAGGGACATGATCTTTATTTACATACCTGTGGTTCACCTGCAGTTTGTGTGCTATAAAGGTACCAAAGTGTGTAAAAAGCTTTATGAGCTAGATCTTCTAAATAGTAAAGATTCATAGGAATAAATGTATACTCAATTTTATACTAAAGAAAGTTTAAATCTTCATGTTTCAGGACACAAACCAGCCCTTATGGACGTTTAGGATGTGTTGATAGGAAGGAACTCATCTTGGGTCTAAATATGCAACTTCCTAGTGAAGTACTGGACTACTTTCCCCCACATCCAAGTCAAAGTGGGACTATGTAAGAGCAGCGGACTACTCTTTTGGTATGCTACGGTGATTACTATGGAATTGTATCTCCATATACTTCCAAGAGGACGTACATACATCCTGTCCTTGCTGACAACCTGGAAGCTGCGGTAAGTACTGAATCCTTTGTACAGTTACCCTACTATCAAAGCATTAAGACTCAGAAATGGGGCTTTGTGCCTTTCCAGAATGTGAACGACAGCTGAGGCTATTTGGAACTTGTAGGTAGGGTACTTAGGGACATGGTTAGTGATGGTCATGGACTTAGATATGGTTTAGGAGCGGACTTGGTAGTGTTGGGTGTTAGTATGTTAGAGACATATGGAATACCTGCTGGTAAATCCGAACGTGTTGATTTCAATACTGGAGCAATTGGGTTAATTCTATGCCCTGTGGTATATGTGTGCTAAAGAGAGTGGAAGTCAAGCTGGATGACTTTATGATGTTTTCTTGCTGTTCATGGGTAGGTATGAGACAGTGCTTGTGTCTGGCTCCAAAGAGTTAACTTCAACAGGCATCTCAGCTGGATTCGCTCTGTTAGCTCTATCTAGACTGGGTGACAGAGGAATTCCTTGGAGCTGAGCTGTGAGTGTAACGTGAAGAGAAGTCAACACATGCTATGAGAAACCAGGGATGTCTTTTCCCAGTGTTTAATTTGGTATGTTGTAGAGTTTTATCCTGGGATAGTGCAAGCGGTATGGTAGCATATGCGACTACGGGCTTTAGGATTTGGCAAGGAGCAAGTGAAGAAGGTTGAGAGATTCTCTGGCAAGTGAGGAAGAAGAGGCTAATACTTAGCATGTATTGAAAACTTCTATCTGGTTTGTAGGCCACAGGCTAGAAGCTCATTTGGGCTATGTTTTACTCAATTGCATGAACTGAAAGGTCCTTATTTCTTGTGAGACTTGAAACTTTCCTTTTTCCAAAGTCTTCTGAACGAGTGCTTGAGAGCTAACCGGCACCTTCTGTAAGTGGTACAGGTATTATTGCATCCACAAGATTTCCTTTTCCCCTCTTATTGTTTCATTTGCCCTGGGTCTGGTTAAGCGGGTGGGTTACTTTGTGTATAAGTAGTAAATTTGGCTTAAAAAGAAGGCCTTTGATCGTGCCCAGTTTTGCCAAATTTGGTAACTGTGTGTGCTAGCTGATGTCTAAACAAGCTACCTGGCTTTTCATAGCTACAGCTGAGGCTGGTTTTTATGGCTAGTTTACTCCAAAGAAGTAATGCTGTAGGCATGATAAAGATGAAAATCCCAATCTCTTCTTTTGAGCTAAGGAATTTAGATGGTACCATATGTGGAATCTTTGGTTAAACCAGGAATTGTTCCCACTCCTCCAGTCTCTGGCTACATGAAAATGCTTATTATGTCTCTACTCATTGACTAAGTGATCCCAGGGGGTTGCCCACTGTAAGGAAGATGTGAACTGTAAGGATCAGTGGACACTGATCCTGAATGTAGTTGTCTCAGTACCTAAATGTTCATTATAGAACTAGAAAGCTCTACCTCTTTGTGTTCTGGAAGGGGAAACCCCCCACTTTTTGGTGTGCCTCCTCACTTTTAATAACATCACAGACTTCTTTGCCTTGCAGTGAACCAGTTCCACAAGGAGATTGCCACATCAGATTATGTGAGTTTACTTCATTTCCAGGCAGTGCTATTTAATATACATCTGCTATGTAATGGATGCAAAAAGCCAAAATGATTTTCAGTTGCCTTAGCCTTTATTGGATGTGACCTCTGGTCTAGGAGGTGAAGGGAGAGTGGAAAATGAAAGCTGATTTGGTATTAGCCCACTATTCATATTAGAAAGAGTAAATGCTTTTGCGGTTTTCCTAACAGAGGTGTCTTTATTCATTTGACATGCCTTTAATAACTAATTCTAGTTGTCTGGTTGCCAAGATAGATTTCCTACAGGCAGACTTAAAAGTGATTTTGTCCTCTTTGAATGCATGGCTTCAAATGATCCCAGAACAGCAAACATTCGGCTTCCTCCTAGACCTTGAGATTTTCTGAAGCGCTGTAATAACATAAAAGGATAAGGCTATTAGAAAAAAAACAAATAAATGAATTAAGCATGTTCCATATGATGTGAGCAGGACAATAAAACTCCTTGTTTTCCTGTGCTAGCTCATATCTATAATGTCCTAGCGTTAGACATATGCTGTGGATGCCCACTTTATGGATGTTGGTATCACTGTTCGTAGATGTCTGAGGATGAGAATGTTTTGTAGGTTTCATCTGAAAGCAAGGAGCCATCAGACGACCCTGAAACCTTTCCTTGCACAAATGGCTTTGGAAGTGTTTCTTTCTCACATTATCACAGAGCTTTAAATATGTATGTAATGTGTCCGTGAGCATATGTAAAACTGGAAAGTGAACTGTGAAGCAGGATGCTTTCCTTGTCATTTACCTATGCTGTGCACATAAAGCCATCAGAGTAATCGTAAAGCTTGGTTTAATGCAAAACCAAATTGAGCTTGAGTCTGCTCCTTGCTTAGAGAAAGAGCATGAGAAAGAGCATTTTCATTTCCAGGCATGGACTAGCACTGTCATGTGGTATAGATTCTCTGAGGCTGTCCCCACGCATTTTGGGTAAAGTTTGGTTAAAATCTGGAAGCTGGTTCTGTAGTGATAGCCAAAATCCACCTGCTATTTGGCTTACTGAAGGCGAATGGGATATTTATTATGGGTAATTCCTACAGAGGTTTTTACCTCCGATTCCAATCCACTGCCATGGGCAGGGACACCTTCCACTGGACCCTGTTGCCCCAGGCTCTGTCTAGCTTGGGAGGCTGGTTTCATATCTAAATGAAGCTACAGGCTTTGCCTGCATGATCTGTCTTTGGTGAAACCATGTTTCTTATGACCACGTTTTCTCTGTAACTCCAGCTCATTGTTTTGTGATATGATAAATGGTTGCACTTGAAACAGCCTGCAGCTTATAACATCACCCTGCCAACAATCAAGAATAGGAAGGCTTGCTTGCACAGTCCAAACCTGCTGAGGAATCACAACTTGAAAAGCAAAGGAGTCATTTAGAAACACAATTAACTATTTTGGAAGGTTTCTAATAAATACGAGCTTATTTTTACAGGACACTGATTCTCACGCCATGCAAGTTATAGCCATTTAATTATATTTTATATGGCATCCAGCTCTCTGCCAAAATGTGCTCTTGGAATGTTTTCCGTTGTTATGGTTCTATCAACATTACATCATTTGCTCAGTGCATCATGTGTGACACACATGTCTATGCTTAACCTTTAGAGTTAGGATATCTGAGCCTTATTTAATCAAATGTTATACCACTAAATGGGTGTTATCTTTAAAGCTTCTTTGCCGAGGAAACAGGTCTGGGTTTGCATATGTCCACCCCCTAAAGCTTGCTATCAAATCTAATAGAATCATAATTGCTGACAAATTGGCACACGCTAGAGGCCAGAATCTAAACTTGGTTGTCTTTGTTCTGTTGCCTTAACTCTTGCTTCTCATGCAAGCATCCAGAAACTGTGGACTGGAAGATGCATGTAAGACCAGTGGCTCCTTTGCAGGAGATAGAATGGGAACATGCTGAAGTTGTTCAAATGCAAAGGATGCACTCACTATACCCTGCCTCTTCACTGCTATTGCTTTAGAGACAGACACCCCCTTCAAAGAGCCCTTTCAGTGCTGCTGTGTGCAAAACCTTTGGGGTTGGATTTAATGTCTCTCAGGAAACAAGATTTGCTCAGTTATTGGACAATCACAGTGTAGCTAACAGTAACCTGTCCCACAGAGGCAGGGATCCACCAGGATCCCTTGATTAAGCTGTTTCTCCATTCTGAGCCTTAGGTGGTAAGTTCATCCTTAGGTGATAGGCCTCCTTCAGATGCTAGAAGGCTGCATTGAGGAATAAATACAGATTTTAAACAGCATCTTAAAAGGTACCTTTTGCTTTGATTCCTCAGTTAGCTAAATGTTAATTGGGGAAGACTGTTACCTATGAACCTGTGTGAAGCTGGAGGTGGGTTATGGGCTGGTTTAATGCTTGATTAATCAGAACATTTCAGTGCCATTAATTATGCTCCATGCCTAAGCCTGTTTGGGTTAAGGCTTAAAAATGATCTGATTTGCAGCTCTTTTCTATTTCATTTTGCAGGTAGTGTAAGCGATTCTGTGTCGTGAGAAAATGTACACAACACTGATAAATCCATAAAGTATTTGACCTTTAATCAATCCTAATATTTTCAATCCACAGAGCCTTCTTAAATGCCTGTAACCTTGGCCCTTCCAGGCCCATTCATCACAATTACTGTTGAAGCTGTCTGATGCAATGCCCCAAGTATTGCACGTTGACGTCCAATGTTTTATCATTAATAAAATAAAAGTTAAAAAATAAGGAAAAAAAGGTAAAAACCATTCCAAGTATTTTTGCTGTTCTGACATTTTCCAGGGCAGTGCCCAGGAGAGGAAAAGGGGCAGTTTTGATTTATGTTAGTGCTAGCAGATACTGCTAATTGATGTTTACTGTTACATGATGGAGATGGAGTTGGTGCTCTAAACAACTTGGTTCTTGATGCTGTGCGCATTTTCAGTGCTTGTTCACCTTTTTGTACTGAGAAGAGTGTTTGTAAGATAGGTAGGTGGTAGGAATTGTGTCTCAACAGGAGTTTAAGGACAACAGTAGAGTACATTAACAGTACAACAGTAGTGTACATGAATTAAGAGAGCTTTGGAGCAGACCATGCTGAGTGTATTTATGCTGGAATACACGATTTAGGGCTAGTAGGATTGTTACAAAAGAAAAGTCTATGTTTTCTCCCTTCCCCCAAGACTTTTATTATTATCTTGATCAAAGAACCCTGCAGTGATGGATGGAAATACCAACAAAGTTTACCCGTGGAGGAGCTGGTTTCCGTAGACAGCTGAATGATTCAATGCAGAGAACACTAGACTCCTAGTGAAGGAACTTGCTGTTCTGCAGTGCACCCATGCAGTTGCTTTACCTTTGTGGGGCCTTTCACTCTTTGTGTGCCTTGTTAGTGAAAATGTCAAGGGGTTTTTTTCTTGGTTAGTCTCCTTCCACACACATTCCTGTGCCAAGTACAAAGAATAACACATTTGGATTGAGATAAGCATGATAAAAATAAATGTTCCTGATTTTCTCTCTTGTGCAGCATTGGCTTTCACATCACTGATGATTCATAATCCCCGTGAGGCAATAGGTGCTGCCTGGGATTTTTGCTGAAAGAAACCTTCCATTTTCTTTGCATTCTGGATGAAATATGAGTCCTTGGACCTCTCTTATATAACAGCACCATTCGGACATGTTATCACACTGCTATTTGTGCATTTAATATGCTCCCCAGACCTCTCGCACCCAGTACCACAACACTCTTTCGTTAGAGTCATAGAATCATTTAGGCTGGAAAAGACTTTGAAGCTCATTGAGTGCAACCATTACCCCAGCACTGCTAAGTCCACCCCTAAACCACTTCCCTGAGTGCCAAGTCTTATAAGCACCTCCAGGGATGGTGACTCAGACACTTGCCCTGGGCAGCCTGTTCCAGTGCTTGACACCCCTTTTGGTGAGAAGTTCTTCCTCATATCCAGTCCAAGAGTATTCTTTACATAGATCTCTTTTGTACACATTCATATATGTGCTTTATTATGCATATTTCTGTCAGAATAAGGAGGTATCCTTCAGCGGCAGAAGGTCAGAAAGGCAAAGAGCACCATTAACATCTTTATACATGCAAGTTCTGTCTTAGCTGGAAGGGGTTTATGTTCTCTTTCTCTATCTTGTAGCTTTTTCTTAGCATAATTTTTATGAGTCTTAACGATTTAGTGGCAGGAATCATACTTTTAATGGAAACCATTAAATAATGCCATGGGAACGTGATCTAAGTCCCCCCTCTCCCCCAGTGCTGTTTCTCTGTTGCTTTTCCAGCTGTTTTGCCAAGCCAAACAAAACGGTTATAACTGAGCACTGATGTGTCAGAATTAGCATGATATGTCTCTGCAGTGCTGGATGGAAGACTGACCATGATGTCAGTTTTACTGCAGGATCCCTGTAAGCTCTTTCTGCCTCCGCAGTCCTGTGCGGGTGGAAGTTTTGTGGGAATGCCATGGAATGATTTACAGGCTTTCTGGGCAGGTTGATCAGGAGCCTCTCTGACATCCTGCCTCTGCTGATGGGACTGATACTAATTATAAGATACGAATCTCAGCCTGCTCTGGAAGGTTCAGGGATCACACTGTTTGAGTGTGGGAAATAGGGACTTGTGGCATCACTGGACACAGGGTACCCACAGGCTGAAGGGCCAGACCCTCAGTTCTGCTTAACACAGGTCCTGAGAGAATGTACAGACTTGTACATAAATATTGTCCAGGTTCTGCACATTTTTATAAGGCTTAATCAGATGGTACTTGCAGCTTTGTTTCAGCCTGGCATAAATAGAGTGGCAAAGATTTTTGTCTGTGTCTGTGCTGATAAGGTTTTCCATGATGGAAGCTCTGCAATGAGCCCATCTTAATAGCAGCTCCTGGTACAAGATTAAAGACAGCTGAATTTAGGTTGGGAATCTTTCCATGCTGTAACAATTAGGTCTTCCCCTTGCAATGATGTAGATAGTAGAAGTCATCTTAGTATGCTTAGTATGCATCTGAATTGTTTTCCATAGGGGGGCTAATTGCATGGCTGGTCCATGACTCCACTTGTGTTTCCATATACTCTTCCACACTGCCCTGTGGAGAGAAACACCTAAAAGAAGCATTTCTTGTGATGCCCCCATACTGCTGAAGAGGCTTTGACTTTTGGATCAGAACTGATGTATATTTGAGTACTGTGACCTCTTCCTTCCTCTCTTTGACTCTGCAGATATATATATCGTCTAAGAAATCTATTGTTCTTGGCTGCTGTAGCTCATGTTATTAGTCCCATATTGTAGGGAAAAAGCATTGCTCATTTGTGAATAAGGAGTACTATTCCATAGCTCTTGGTTGTCCAGAAGCCAGCCTGCTGTTGAAACTGCTTTTTGCTGCTTTGTATCAGAGATGCAATGATGGTGAGACTGATGTCTTGTCACAGCCCTGTATTCATTAGTTTCACTGCACATTGAACATGTACCTGCTGCTGAAGTGCTCATTTATTACTGCATGAAACTGTGCCAGTTGTCTGGGAATGGGTCTGTGAAAACTGTTTATGTGGGAAGTAAATGGACTGGGCTTCATGGGCAGGGGATAAGCAGGGTGAGAACAGGGAAAGGATCCCACTGTTTGATACAGCCTTCTATATAGGCAGATATTATGGGAGCATCTGCATGTGGCAGCCACTTCTGAAGCTTGCCTTCTTTTAAATCCTCACCCCATTGCACAGACAAACTGTTCATGCTTTTGAGGAATGAACACCTTTTGAGGACATGCTGGTGGGCATAAGTTTGCTCATTGGGCGAGTGTTTGGGATGTTAATAGTGGTGTTGCCTGAGTAAATGGGGTAAGATTCATTGCTCATACTCAACGCTCTTCTCCCCTGCATATGTTTCCTTAGTGCTTGGAGCCAGAGTCCTTTCTCCTCCCACTCTCTGCCTCCTGTTTTCCTTCATACCCAACACTCATTGAAAAAGCCAGTTATATACAGACACTGAAACTGTTTATCTTGGTAGAGTGAGCATTATCTCTGCTGGTCAGCTTTGTGCCTTAAGGCTTTCGTGTCTCCTCTTTCTGAACTTAACTCATTTCCTCGAGTCTTGTTGCTGAACAGCCTTTTTATCCAGATACTGAATTCATAGCAGGCGACCTTCCCCTGCAGCCTCTTTCTCTCCCAGTCTGAGATTTTAGGAGTTCTTGTTCTTTTTGCTTTTTCTTTCCTTTTTTAAAAGTCTATTTTTGGGGAAGTCCTGAACCTGCTTTTGGAAGTCATTGGCCTAGGACAGGTTACACCTGATCGCTCAGCAAATACATTCTGAGGCCAAAGTGGTTCCAGAGCAGAGAAGAGAGACCTGGTAGTTCTAACTGTGGTCCATCCTTTCAGCTGCTAAGCTGAGCAACCTCCCAAGGGTAGGACCAAAGGCCACGCATGTCATTTTTCCGGTGCCTAAAGTTTGCCACTAAAGTTGGAGCATTTTAGTATTCCAGAGGTTTTACAAGGATCTGGTTGGATCCCATTCATTCTGTGTGCTCTGATTTGGGAGTTTGGGGTGGGCCCTTCCGCTGTCTCATCCAAAGGGAGAGCTAAGAAGGTATAATTCACCCGACAAGGCAGAAAATGTTCTTTTTGAAGATATTTATGAGTATGTTGTGGTATATGAAGGTTTCCTCCCAAAAATTCCTATAAATCTGCTTAGCAGTGTTCCTTAAAAAACTTGGGAATGCTGACGTAAAACTCCATGGAAGTTTTAGTCTGGAGAGCTGCTGGGTTTGTCCTGGGAGCTTGACACGTTCCTTGTGGTCCTACATCCCCTCAGCAGGAAAAGAGCTGTGTGGGTAGTGCTGCATCACATAGGAAAGCCAGTGAAACTCAAACAAGAAGACACAGCTCTTTGCCAGGAATTGGTAATAGAATGAAACTCGCATCCAAGTTTCTATGAGTGAAATGATCCAGTTCCTTTCCAATAGATGAGTCCACAGAGGCATTGCGGTTGTTCATGTCTACACATATTTATATATGGCAGCTTTATCATCGAAACATCAACAGCTCAGAAACAAAAATCAAAGCAAATCCATCTCCCTTCATTTGAATTCTGTAAACTGCTCACAGCTGTTCCTTCAACTGTGATGTGGGAATAGTCTGCAAAAGGAGAGGAAGCTTCATGGGCTAAAGTTCAGTTCCTACATCCTCCTCCAGCAGTGCCTGATGGCAGTGGCTTGTTCATATGGAGGGGGGCCATCACATGCTGTGATGGTCAGTGACCTTTACTTTCGGGGCTCATACTGTCTGGGTTAGCTGGTGTTGGGGGCAATGCTGTTTCCCAGGGGGAACACAGGCAAATCTGGAGGAACCTGTTCATCTCCTTTTTGAACCCCTCACATGCTGATTGCAGTGGAATCCATCAAGCAAGGGCCATCAATCCATCAGGTACAGAGCCATCACTCCTTGCCGGTGTGTGTGCATTCACCCACCTTTCCCACCCTCCATGGTGTTATCTTCAGAGTCTTGATATTCCAGAAATGCTGTTAAAATCGTAAGCTACACACAGTTAAGAGATTAGAAGTCACATACTCCCATGAGCAACAGGGATTAGTGCCCTGTGGTGCTCTCTGACACAAGCGCATGAAGCTGTGGTTGAACCTTCCTTTATTTCAAATACAGGTGAAATTGGTCAGGCAGCTATAAAGGAGGGACCTTCCATCCCTGGAAGTGTTCACACACCATGTGGACGAGGTCCTCAGTGCCATGGGTCAGTGGTGGCCTTGGCAATGCTGGGGAAAGGTTGGGATGGATGAGCTTAAAGGACTTTTCCAACCTGGCTGGTGCTGTGATTCTGCAATAAAGCTGGTTAAGAAAGGATTCAGTAAGGCTACATGAGAGTGCATCTATTTAGTACTCTTTTCTTGGGGAGCTAGAGATAGTAAAATTAATCCCTTCTATTTGTTTTGCTTCTGATGCCTTTGGGTCATATATTCAAGTTTGTCTCATTACCACATGGGGTAAAATTTACATTCCTGCTGTGCAATAAAGGCAAACCCCAAAATCTGTTCTTGCTTCCAGAAGCTGAAGATGTAAACTAAAATGCCAAACACTTAAGCCCTGTAGTAAAACACTGAGCTGGCAACGCTGCTGCTGTCCTCTTACACCAGGATATATAACGCATGCTCCTACAGCAAGCAGCAGTGTTCAGCTTCCAGAAAGCACACCCAGACTTCTTGAAGAAACCCAGCAACCACAGGAAAGAGGCAGATTGAAAGGATCCCCTATTGAGTGCATGTATCCAGGGCTTTGAGTTCCCCATCTGCTGTTTTGACTAATACATGCGAGCTGTTTTGCCAGCAGATATCGCTATGTGTGTCCAAATGACGGGTGAGAATGAGGGAGAGGAAAAAGCATTTCTCTGCTCCTAAACGACAGGCAGATTTAGGAATGCCGGCTGGAATATATGTGCATTATTAGGCACATTTTTAATTCCTTTGTCAACCTCTACTATGAGGTCGTTTCACTTCGGTGCAAATTAAAACACAATTCTTCATCATGGTATGATGTTTTGTTCCCTTATATTTGCTTGATTGTGGCCCCTAGGACAATATAAAAGCTTTTTGCTGTCTGAACTGAACTACTGTGGCCTTTCTTGTCATAAACTGCTCCTGGATTTATTTCTGTGTACGTTGACACTATAAAATGTGAGTTTCTTTTCTCTCTTCTGCAGGCGGAGGGCTGTAATCATCAGGTTTCATTGTCATTGCAACCTTTGTTCTAAACCATTATGATGTGTAGAAAATTGATTAACTGGAATTTAGTATATACAACCAAAGGAAACTTTGTTGAAATCCAGAGGGCCATTTCTGTTCATTTGATAAATGTATTAGTTTCTTTGGTTTCCTGAATTACCAGGTAAAGGGCAACATTTTCCAGATCTAACTAATTTCACTAACCATATGAAAGACAAATGCCAGAAGTCAAATCTCACATATTCTTCCCAGGGGCTTTAAAAAAACCCACCCCAAAGTCTTTATTTTGAAAGGCTAAAATAAGAGCTCCAAATTAAACGGATGATTCATGTGAGATACGTGCACTGAGCAACACATCAAGCTGTTGTACCAGCTGAAATGGCCTGGGTTTTCTCAGCACCATTAAAGAGAAGAAATGAGAGGTGAAAAGAACAGATTGCTGTTTTATTCCATCTATGCAAGCGTTGCTGTATCTCAGGCTGGCAACAGACCAGACCCTCTATGGTGAGCTCTGTGTGAGAGGAGAGGGCCATCAGGGACACATCTTGCTCCCTTTGTCTGTGATGTGGAGGAGCTGTGAGTTGGACAGGGTCCGTAGCAAGAGGATGCTGCTCAGCACCTTGCAAAGCCTTTACTCACAGTGCTGCATCCCTACTGCTCCCACTCCTGCAGCTCTGCAGTCATGTATTATCCCTCTGCAAAGCTGTTCCCTCCTGGATGTGGGGTACAGCAGGAAGCTACCATCCCATCCTAAGGAAGTTCATGGATGTGTAGACAACCGCTTTGCATACTCCTGGTCTCACACTCTCACAAAGGGACCTACAAGGGTTTGCCATGACTCTTGCAAGTGAGGGATGCAGCAGTGGAGGGTGAAAGAAAGCAATTATAGCTAATAGAAGTGTTCGTTATCAGTTCCATGAGGTGATCGTGGTCTGTGTCATACTGAAGGTCATTAAAGGGGAAATCACATTCTCGAGTCTGATGTAGCAGTAATTTTATTGAGTCAGTAAATTTAAGCAAATGTAAATGCTCCCAACTGGGCAAATGAAACTCCTTACATTTAATTTTCTGTATGAGATGTATTATAGCCCCTTTAAAACATTAACCACTGCCTCTCGATGCTCTTGCCTGTAGCAGTCACATCTATTTCAGTCTAGACAAAATAGCTCCTGGGTGTCGCAGGGAGAAACAATGGCACCGGAGTGCCTCCTGGAGAACGTTCAGATCTTGAGCGTATTTTGTTTCGTGCTGCAGTTGAATTTGATGTGATAGGTCTGGAAAAATATAGAGCTGACAGTCTATGTACACAACGGGGTTTTAGTCCACATGGGTAATGAGACCCAAGCACCCAGCCCCTTTTCTTCATGCCTGTGTCAGTTTAAAGTGCATTTTAAAGTGAACAGTGGGGTTATTTGGGTCTATTAATTACAGTAATTGTTTCCTGCGTGGAAACCACATGTGAAAGGCGCGTGTGTGTGAGAGGGACTCTGGCGTGCGTGAGACTGGTGCAATTCCCCTTTGAAGATCCCTTTTTTATCCCTAGAGAGGGGGCTTGTAATGAGCAACAACATTTACACTGAAGACTTCAATGCTCCTTGCTGCCCCATGGTTGCTTTGCCTTTCACATGGAGATTAAAGCCAGTGGTTGAAGCTGCTCCTCCTTTTCCCATGTGGCTGATATAAATTCTACATCAAATAGAAAGGAGGAAGGGCAGGTTTGGCTGTCAGCAAAAAGCAAAGGAGAGGTCTGACAGCAGCAGGAGCAGGGGCTCAGTTCTCATTAATCCGGAGGGCACCAGAAGAGTGGAAATAAAACCTTGGGAAGATGCCTACTGTGCCCTTTAAACAAAGAGCCTGTGATTGGCATGATAAGAAGAGCAGCATTGATAAGTACATGGGAAAATGCTTTTCACAAGGCTCGGATGTGATGGGAAACTCGTGCACGTTTTGATAGTTTGTATAAAAGTTGAATGCTGTGGTCTGTGCATTATGGAAGTACAATAATGATTCTGTACTTCAGTTTCTAACCTGTTTTCTATTACAAGTCTCTCCCTTTTAACTCTCACAAGAAAGCCTTCTTTCTGCCCGATTACGGTATTTTTCCTAGCGCAGAATGATGCCAGAGGAAAATTGTTTGGGGGAAAGTTTGGGATTAATCTCGGACTGTGTAGGATGTTATTTACCCTTTTATGTCTCCTTTTGCTGCAGTGACACATCTCAAATGTGGCTCAGCCCATAGGCTTCGCTGCATGGAACAGCTTAGTTTGGAGAGAACAGGACAGAGAGGGCAAAGTACTCAGCACCACACTGAGATAGACAGCATGGCTTCATTGAGTTAGGGAAGAGCTGTGCAAGGAAGAGACAGTCGATCTCCTGAGATATCTAAGAGTAGATAGCCAGCCCTCAAGCTGTGTGGACATAAATCTCTCCTCAAAGACACTGGGGTCCATGGTTACTTTTGTTATTATCTCAACTCGGTTTTAGAATGATTTGAATAGTCTCAATTCTGCTTTCTTATTCTAGGCTGAGGTCCTGTTCCCTGCCCCTCTGTGTGGTAGGTGAGTAGCAGAGACTCTGTTCTGATATACCCAGAAGCAAAGCAAGAGATGTAGAGTCAGCACAGGGGGTTTTATTCACCTCTTAGGTTGGGATGGTTCCTGTGCATGACCACGACAAAGCTTTCCCTTGACACAACTGGGACAACAAACAGTCAGAAATCAGCATTTTAGCTACTCAGTTCAATTTTAGCTACTCAGTTCAATGCTGTTAAGATTCAATGCTAGTTAAGAGAGAAATCTGAACCACCATAGGAGATTATTAGAAAGGTTTTAAGCCAAGGGAAACTTTGGTACTATTTAAACAGAGAGGAACCCAGGCTGCACATCAGAGAAGCATCATGTCAGCAGTGAGACCCATCTAAGAGAAAATCAGGTTTTCCCACCCAAACCTCCTGTTACTACTTTATATTGTGTATTATCTTATTAGTTAAACTGTTTCAGGCTTTTGCCAGATTTACCTAGAGGGCTGATGAGACTTGAGTCTCTGCTGCTTTTGTTGAATAATAGGTGGCTCTTTTGAAGCCTCTCCTTTAGTAGCAGGTGGCATCCCATCACATGAGCACTAATTATCCAGCTTGGCCAATGAGGAAATAGCTCAGCCTAATGCCAGGGCTGGTGGTCCTCTCGTTTTGAGGTGGATTTTGTAGTTATGCCTAATGCTCACTCACTGAGCTCAATAGTAATCTAATCTTCTTGGCTCTGTTTGTATGCTACTTGATGGGACAGGTTTCTCATAGCAGTTTTCTTATGGCAAAGCCAGAAGAGGAGGAAATCTGTTCTCATCTGCGTTTGGTCACCAGAATAAGGAGACTAAGGTGGGTTTTGTGATGTGAGCATTCCAGGGAGAAGTAACTCTGGCAGATGCTCTTATGTTCGTGCACTGACACACGAAAGGATACAGTTCTTGTGTGCTCAGTAAGTGCTGGGTACCAGAAAAGGGAAGTCAGAGACATTATTAATCTGACAGGGAATCTGTGATTGGTTATGCCAGGAGCTTTGGGGCAAAGAGAGAATTTACATATATTCTTCCTGAAGCTTTAGCTTATTTTGAAATACTGCATATTTGGAAGTGTTTTTGTGATGCCCAAATAATCTTGTGCAAGACTTGCTATGGTAAGGTTGAATTAAAATGAAGTAGTTGAATTAAATCTCTTAAATGCATGATTTAAAATACTGTCTTCAATCAAATGTATGAACACAATAGTCTCTGTAAGTGAACTGCATCAGCCTAATGGCTTGCTATGTTTTCTATTTGCTTTATTAACTAAGGCAAAACAAACATCTGTATGAGTTATTTTGTGTTGAGGCATGATTTAAAGTTCTCCCAGTATCAGGGGATATTAATGGGCAATTGTATTTGGAGTTTAAAATGGATTGATTATTCCTTCCCAAGAGAGCACCAGCGCACAGACAAACTGCACAGAAATAACATGTCAGTAATATCACACTACTGTACAGATTTTAAAGATAAATCTCCATCTGGCAAGCAGACATGCAGGAAGGAACTGTTGTTAATGCGGCTTTCACACAGCCGAAGTTCATCAGGGGGAAAACCTGGCTTGAAGCTTCATTTCTGCTTCTCACTGTTGGCAAATGTAAATATCCTCTATGTATTCCTTACAGAAATTGAGCACAAAAACTGATAAGGAAAAAGCTGAGTTTCCTCTCTTGTTCTATGGGAAGTTTTGGACTGATCAGATGGTCCTTCCAGAGAGCGAGAGCCAAAGAGGAGAACAAAAGGAATCCCAAAAATGATAACTACAAACCAAGAGGAAAACACGCTCTGTAAACATTAATACTTCACTGAACGCTTCAATGCACCCAACAGGCATCAGTTAATTTAAGCCCTGTGTGGGGAGCTAAACAATAAAATCTTCATTTACAAATGAGAAGGCAGGAAGAGAGCCTGAGCCTATCAAAATGATAGTGGCCTTTGGAGAGGGTTCCATCTGATCTGTGTGAGGTCAGGGCTGATGACTGCCATAGGGTGCAGAAGAGAGCCAGGCTCTCTTCTGGCCGTCACCACAATACTAACCCAGCATTACGCAGCGTAAGATGGTGGAATAACACATTAAACACTATAAACCAAATTGTGTTTGACTGTTTCCCTAATGTATATGCTATTGATATGCATGAATAGTAATACTGTTTGTTACTGTAATACTGACTGACCTGAGGTATTCGAGGATTGGTTACAAAAGCATGTTTTTACAGCATGTTTTGGGAGGGAAGACAAATTAATCAGACAAAAAACATATGCTTCTTGAGTAAACAGACTGTAATCGGAAGTTGTCTTTGCTTATGGAATTGAAGCTAAGAGTAACTGCTACTGGTAAGCAAAGCAATTATTAAATCCAGCAGAAGGAATGGGTAGAGCTGGGACAAAGATAAAATTCCAAACTGGAATGGTAGCTGAAATGTAACAACTTCCCCTTGAGCTGAAATGTACTGTCAGACTCAGTGTTATTTGGGGAAAATAAGTTATTAACAATGGATTGAAATATGTTGAACCGTATTGAAATTTTCCATTGTAAATAGCTAGGAGATCGAGATGGTAATGTGAAATATGCTGACATGATTCACCCCCATTTTGTAAAGGAAGAAAAGTTCCCTCTAAGTGTTCAATGGTGTCATTTTATCACACTTCAGATTCCCAGTTTAAGGAGTAGATTTGACTGACACTTGCATGCTTAGTCACATTCAATTACTGATTCATAAGCACCAGTGGACCTTCTCTTTGAAGGCCACCTGTACAAGTGCTCATTAAGCATGTTCCAGGCTGCTTCTGAGATCTCTTGGGATCAAATAGCTTAAGAAAATAGGGTTTGTAGCCTTTAGCGCTAATAGGAGTTACACAAACGTATCCGGGGAAGCGTGTGCCTTATGGGTATTTTCTTACTTACATTCAGCATTGCCTTTCCAATGGCCACTGTAGGTTTGTTCTTCATTTTGTAGCAAGCTGATTTATATGCCAATTGGCTCACTGTGGTTAACTGAAATGAAGGCTTGTTTTAAAAGGGAACAATATTGTAACTCAACCTGGAAAGTGTGGGAGACAGCTGTCTGCAGTTCGTAGCTTGAAATATTGCCTTGACAATTGTTTCTTTCCTTTTCTTAAGTCAGTGGTAGGATATTGCCATTAGGGACTTGAGCTAGAAACGCCTATTTCTCATAAGGAAACAGACTTGCAGAGAGTGGAGCTGGGAGATGGGACCACCTATTAGTTACTTATCAGTCACAAACTGGGATCTGAATTCTAACCCATTCTCCTTTAAAGCTGCAGAAATCCTTCTGGAAATGGGGCTACACTCAATTTAGAGATGCTGACTGTTTAAAACAAGCTGAAAGAGGTATGTTAGCCTGTAGCAGTGGTGTGGCTCCATGCTTGGCTCTGGGGAAATGGGATGTGATGCTTTCAAGTCATATACAAATCTGCCCTAGATTTTGACCTGAAAATAGCTTTTTACCTGTTGATGTGGAATGAAGTCTATGTCCTGAATAGCAGTCCTTGATCATAAACTTACCTATGCTGTTGGAATTAACTGACACACTTGTAAATCAAATCTGAAACGGGGCTCAGCATCTGCTATCACAGTACCTGTGGCATTGGGAATGACTTTAATGTTGTATTTAGATTCCTTACAGTGAGATCTGTGAGTGAGGAGTTGTTAGTAGGGAAACAAGGTAGGCACGGAGGGACACAACTGCAGGATAGCTTGGATGCAGTTCAGACATTTGCACAGATGGAGGAAAGGAGTTAGCTAGGGATGAAGCTGAAAACAAACGTCTCTGGTTGAAGAATGAGCTTCAAGATGCAGGAGAAGAGGAACAAACAGGGCTCATTTCCTTTGCATTGAACGAGGTAGGGCAGGCTGAGCTGGAAAGGCCACACTGGGCAAACAGGTCAGAAGATATGGCTGCATGTCAATGCGGAGGGTGAACAGGTTGGGTACTGAAGTCAAGAAGGGATTGGTCTCTGCTGGGAGCTGGAAGTACTCACTGAATCTAAAAAGTTGTCAACCGACTTGGAAATCCAAGAGTATAAAACCCTGCCTAGTTTTAGCTAGCCAAAATTGAACGTTTTGCCCCAAAGCCCCCTTGTTTTTGCAATCACCTACAGAATTACTGCAGGGCGTAAAGCTCCAAGTTTAACCAATTCTGGAGAAATAAGGGCTTGATTCATCAGTATTTGCCAGATTAAATAATTCCTTAGTACACATCTTTTAGACCTCAAGGTTTCTTCTGGTCCTGCATAATAAACTGCTTGTGCAATTAGCAATAAATTTGTCACTGTAAGTCACTCTCTAAAGCTGGGAACAAGTATAACATTTATTAGTGTGTTAGAGTTTGCAGTTAAAAATAGCTATCCTGTTTTCATACAGCGAGTGCACTTTGAGTCTTGTTTTGTCCAGCTCTGTAGATAGAGGGAAGGTGACAGAATCAGCACGAATGCGTGATAGAAAATGGTATTCTTTGTGTAGACATGGAGTTTATTTGCAACACATGTTGATAAAGGAAAAAATCTGCACGTTTTGGCTTCATTACCACCTCTTTCAACACCGTATTTTGGCCTTTAATGAGTGTTTCACACTACCTGTTCTAATTGCAATAGAAATGTGCAGTCTGATGGTATTAATATGTTATGCAAAACCAAATACCAGCTGATGCTCAGCATGCAGCTTTAGCACTCGGCGCTGAAACAACGCACAGTGAAGGACTTTGCTTTCTTTACCTTGAATACTGTGCTCTGGCACAGGCCCCTGAGGTACCAGTGCTGCAGATGTCTTTGCACCAGCCTCTACAGTGAAATGCTGAGGTTGTGGTTTGCAGTACTAGGAATGGTAGTTAGACTGTAACATAGACATTGACTTTCCATAGCAGTTACCAGAACTGGTGGTTATTTATTTGCACATCTCAGGCACGAGGTGTTATTTGATTTAGGGAGCAGTCTGTGTAGTTTGGATATCCCTGGGCTCCTTAATAAATGTCTTACTACCATGTTCTTGATTAGCTGATTCCTAATTAGATTTAGTATACTGTTTATGTTGATTTCATTTGCTGTGTATGCTTATTTGATTTGATTTTGTAATGAACCCTTCAGCCTGTGTGTGTCTGTTAGCTTGGAGAAAACGAAGCTGCTGCTATGCAGAAGAAAGAGTTAAGTTCACTATGGACTTCAACCTGTAAGAGGTTGAGGAATCTCTTTTATATCAGTAGGAGAAGAACAATCTCACAAAATTATACCATGTGTGGAGGGTGGTGGTGGTGAAAATTGAAGGCTGAGGAGGAAGAGGGGGAGAGGTGGGGTAAGAAGGATTCCAAAGAAAGGATTTAATTATATTGGAATTAACTCTCCATCATTCAACTGGACTGAAGCAAAATTAATTGTAAAGCATTTGTTTTGAAGAAAGTGAGCCAGGAAAAGCACAATGCTGCCAAATCATATTTAATAATTGTGCTCAAAAGTTAGGAAAAGAACCCTTTGGGACTCTTAGGAGATCATTGAAACCAACTGCTCTTTTGATGAAGTATGTGTCTCTCTCAGATTAAATTACAAGGCCTGTCTTGTGTTCTCAGGAGATTCTGCAAACCTTTAGTACATTACTTTAGTAAGAGCAAAATAAAAGGAATTAATTGGTGATCACAAACCCTCTAAGAAAAGGTAGAGCAGAGATTTAACGAGCAGTTACTCAGCTGCTTTCCCCCAACCTAAGCCTCACGTTTTCTGTGGCACTGGGAGAAACTGCTTTTCTTGAACAATCTCATGTTTCCTGGCCCTGCTCAGGCCTTGTAAGTGATGAAGTGTCTTAGAAAATAGAGCAACAGAAAGAGAATGATGGTTCTGGAGGAAGCTGGGAAAAACACAAGGAAACCCTTTCAAAGAGAGCAAGGATGTGTTTACCTTTTGCTTTGGCTGTGTCTAGACACAGCTTCATGTGCTTCATGGTAACCACAGAGCCCAGGGGAGAGTCATCTCGCCCATTAACACCCAACATTAATGCCTCCTTGAGGCAGTGCCACCAAACTGTACAGAATCAGGGTTGGCAGGACCTGCTGGTGTGACTTTGGCTTCTTGGAAGCAGGATCTTGAATGCTCCTGATGTGTACTGCCAAATGCCTCTAGCCCCAGGACAGGATGTTCACATGGAACACAAACTCCCCCTTGGAACTCCATGGGTTTCACTGCTAACTAAGTTTAGGCAATCCCTGGCTGTTGATGTTGATTTGGAGGATAAAGCTTTCTGCGATGTTTTGCATTCAAATGTAGTCACAAATGAGAAAAACATTAACGGGCTCAGACAGCTCTGTGCTGGGTTTCAGGTGCCCTGCAGCTGTGAGCTTCTCGTGCTTTTCAACAGTGAGAAATGGAATTAATGCTGGGTTTATCTCAACATTGCTGATTTTTCTGGCTTAATGTGGCTCCTTTCTTGCCCAGTGTGAGGCTCCCACTGGGAGGTAATTGAAGTCCCCCCTAGGAGAGTTTCTGCACCAAAACTGTTTCCTTTTCAAGCTCTTTTCCTGTTTTGCCTCACTTGGGATTTACAGAGATATTGCTGGATGTGTTGATCGATTTTAGGGCTATGGACAGCAAAGGTGTGCAGAATGGCTGATGTGCAGTGATACTCGGTGCAGTGCTTCCTAGTAAAACACTGTGATTCTATGATCTTAGAAACCTCATGAGAATAATGGCATAACAAGGTGAAAAAGACTGGAAATGAAACTTGGCAGCCAGGCTGGTAGTTGTCAAGAGTAACCCTGTTGTAAGAGCTCAGTTGGTATCCATGGCCCAGGTACTGCCATACAATCACTGCATGTCAATCAGAACACGTAAATTTACTTCTGTGGCCATTAGAATGGCCTAAAAGTGGCTATAGAGAGAAAGTAACAGCACATCACTGAGGTCTCGCCTTTGAACACGTTCTCAAAGATATAATTAAAACCACCGAGTAGTTATTTCAAAGCCAAAGTTGGTAAGTGATGGGTCTGGCATCATGCCTATTGCAGGAAGGCTAATTACACCATAAATTAAACCTTTTTCTTTTCTAACCAAACATTATGACCTTTAATAAAATTGTTTTTACAACCAGCTGTCAATAAATCATCCGGCAAAGCCAGTGAGAAATGTTGTGTGAGCCACTCCACTCCTGTGAATTTCATTAGCTGCAGTTTATTTGGGTTTGGGAGCTATGATGGGTTTTAAGTCTCAAATGAAAAGCCCCGACCCATAAAAGCTAATTCAGGGACGTTAGCATCTTGGTCTCTGTAAATGAGCCTCTCTAATTGCAGAAATTAGTCAAGACTGTATAACGATCAGGAGGTCATTAAAAGAGTCGTGTGTAGGCTCTGCTTGATTCAGCGACAGCACTTCCAGCAAAGCTTGTTTTGAATATAACCTTACGAGAGAGAAATGTCCCCATGTAGATTGATTTGAAAGCACTGTGAAAGCCTTTTAACCCAGTGGTTAAAACATGGTTAAACAGTGGTTAAACATGGTTAAAACAGTGGTTAAACATCAGTTTTCTGACCTTGTTTATTCTCTTATGAGCATCATGCTTCTGCGTTTGGACACGTGTAAGGAGTTATGCTGTGTGTTGTACCGTGGTGTACGTAGCAGTGAAGTATGAGCTAATGTCAGTAGGCTTTGCTTCAGGAGCTCTTTTTGGTTTGCATTCTTAAGGCTCCTGTACTACTTCATGGTAATTACAAATATTTGTAGGAAATATACTACACTGCTTGATTTGTGACTTTAAGATGGACGTATTTTAAACCCAGGCATTTTTATTGGTGCCAGAAAATGGAGCTGTTAACATTCTACTCCTCTGCCTCATAAAGCTCTTCTGAGGAGCAGAGTGGATTTATTTTGTGTTTTAGAGACATCTAGAAAGCCTTTAAGTTTGACGAGATAGGAATCCTTATTCACAGCTCCTTTCTGGAATTGCAGCTTTCCTCGCGGTTCTGTTTTCTCTCCGTGTGTTTTGGCACCATCGTTTCGAGCCTGTCTTAACACTCACTGTTTGACTTTCCATATAGGAATATGCGTCATAAAAGTCAGATGCACCTTGCTCTGCTGTGTACAGCTCCCATACAAGAGTCCTTGTTTATACAGTCACTGACATCTCACACAGACTTCTCTATTCTGCCCTGTGGCTGGTATTCAGGAGGCTCTCCAGGAGCCTACCTGTCAAGTGTTGCCACTCCTTCTGTTGTAGTTTGTTGCAGGGATGCTAAAATGAATATGTAATTGGAATGAGAAGATGAGACTTTCTAGGACCTACTTTTTACTAGCAAATATTAAGAATTACCTCTTTTCCCTTCTACTCTCCCTATTTTTCCAGACTCTTCTCTGTCTTGTCACAAGGATTTGTGCATTGTCTGAACCAGTTGTTATTTCTGAAACAAAACCTGTCTTTATGCTTGTTCCTGAGATCTGGTCTTTAGTGAGACTGTTATTACAGCCATTCTGGTGATCTTTAGTGTTTTCAGGCTGCCTTTCAATTAATACAGTGTTTTTTCCCCAAGGCATTTACCTGTGTGACATGTAACTGTCACTTAAATACCTTGGCAAAACAGCTTGAACTACCCCTTTCCACCACCCCCAGCCAACTACTGAAACCTAAACTCTGAAGCTTACTGTGAGCAAAAGAAATCAATTCTAAATTAATCCTAAAAGCAAGATGTAGGCTACTGATGAGGGCAAGAGCAATCAGAATGTATAAATATCAGTTACTTGAACTCCATGAAATACCCCCACATGCACGCCTGTGTGTGCACACACGCATAATGTTCAACTTGATCTGGACTTTTTCCTTCTGGCTTCATTAATCACCTAACCAGTTAATGTGAACTCTTTCACTTCAGCTTCACAGATCTGGTTTATGTATATACATTTTTCAGCTTCTATTTTGGTTGATTTTTTCAATGTTACTTGGCTTGCCCTTCCATTATTCCTGAATGTTTAAGGTTGGAAGGAAAGTAAATGACAGACCCCGTTGGACTAATGTAACACAAGAAGGCAGATGTTTTCCCTTTCTTCCAGTCACACGTTGTTTTTAAACTAGATGCATTAAGCCCAATAAAATGCCTTAAACAAAATACCAGTTTTATGTAACAGGAGGCATCTCTTTCTGCAATGGTGTTTATCATAGTGCAACCCATGGGCACTTCAAATGAATAGCTCCTATGTAGTTCCACAAAGTACAAATGTGAATTGATACAACTTTATCCATATGGAATATACATCATAAGTGTCAGGATTGCCTTGGTGAGCAGCATATAATTTTCACAAGTTCTCCATCTAACAGTCTATTAGTCTATCTTGGGATTTGTTTTATTCATTTATTCTTTGTTTTGTTCATTTATTTATTCATTTATTTAAATAACATACAGATGATGTTTCCAAAGGCACCAACTGAAAAATACTTCTCAGAAAAGGTTATTTTCTGCTTTTATTCAGGCAATCCTATGAAGTGAGTACTCGCTGCAAACATTTCCACCATGCATGAAAGGGGAACCTCTGGCAAATGAGAGCAGTGTCATCTCTGATGTGACCTGCTTGGTAGGATTTCATATCAAATTCCTGCTTCCCTCCACCCCTCCCTTTTGTGTTTTCTCAACCCCTTTAGCATTAGCAGCACTATTCCTTCCAGTGTAATTGGGCTTTTCTTACTCTTTGGCTTTGTCTTGCAGCAAGACTTGGAAAGTTCCTCAAAGAGATGCTGTAAATACCAATGATATCAATAGAAGGCAACATCTGAGGAGCACAAAATACAGGGATGTTCCGGCTGCATCATTTCTGTCCTAACTGCCATCAGAGCTTTCAAGTTTGGATTTAAGGCTTTAGCTCAGGCCTGGTAGCAGGCGTGGAGAAACTTGGCACCGAGTACATGAGATTCCCAATAGTCCCAGGCAATCTTCCAGCTTTAAAGGAGTTTCCATGAGGCTTTTCTGAGTTACTGGTGTCCTTTTATTGCCTTTTTACCTGTGCAGGACATAGGAGACAAGGTTTACTTCTGTGGATAACGTTTTTAAATGCTGACTATGTGCCTGTTGCTTTCTATGTGCTCTGTTATTCTCCTTCCATTCTGAAGTGAAAGTCAAGAGGGTTTTAGACAGCTAAAGAGTCCCTGCATTGTGGGAGTGCACAGGGAAAGCCAAGATGCCAAACACCTGTTTCTCACTAAACCTGAGGATGTTGGGTAGGTCAAGAGGGGAGCTGTGGGTTAGCTCATTCCACTGTAAAGCAATGAAAGCCATAAAATATTATGAGCAAAAAGCCACCTGTTCTTGAATTAGTGCTCGCCATCCACCTTTGTGGTTTCAATTGGAAGTTCAGTATCTAGGCTGAACCGGTTTCCTCTTGCTCTGGCTCAACCACAGTGTGTCAATGTGCACAGGGCCTTCCCTATCAGCTCCATCTCCAAGCACATGTGCACTCACATCCCTTCTCCTCCCTGGCACATGCACTAACAGCAGAGCCACTTTGCTTAAACAAAGCATAGAAATCAGGTGAGTGTCAGAAACTGAACTCGATACCAAAGTTCTAGAGATTTTCAGAGAGATAACATCCATCAGGATGCATGGCTGAGACAGGGCTCCTTGATTTGTTTCAGGTGCTGTATCCTGCAAGTGCAAATGCTTTCCAAGTAGGTGCTTCACAGTCCTCCCTTCTTGGACAGAGATGATGTTCTTGGGCTGTACTGCTGGGTAAGGCATGGAAAAGCATGAGGGTTTATGTCATTTGGTTTAATTGGGGGTGGGTTGGAGTTCATTTGCTTGGGGGGTTTTATTTGCCTGGTAACATATTAGTTGGTTCAGAATCTGGAAAGAAAGGAGCTGATCTTACAGAAGAAGCTGATACCTGATGAGAAGTGCTCTGTAGTTTGAAGGGGCAGGGCCTCATCATCCCATTACTACATAGACCAAAAAGCAACTGGCTGAAGGCAAGAAGAGCAGATAGAGATAGTTTTATCATGAGATGATTGAGGGTGTGCTAGCCTAAGTAGATTGCTCTGTCCTGCTCAGTGTGGCTGACTCTGGGACTAAATGCTATACAAATCTTTTGTTTCTGGGGGTGGGATGTTGGTGTGTATCCTTTGATTCTACCCCAAAATGCCTGCTGTTACTGATCTCAGTGATACCTCTGGGCCTGTTTTAGCTTGTGGCATAGGCTATTCAGTCTGTTAGTACCCAGTTCAATTGTCTCTGAAGTATGAGGCTGGTGTGGCCATGTTATGCTCTCCAGGACTTTAGGAGTCCTTAAAAGTCCTTGGCTTTAAAGACATTTAGGGCAACAGTTCTTCTGTGCACCTACCTGCGATGCCTAAGTGAGAGCTCTGCTCATCCTCCCCTTCCTGCATTGTCAGTGAAGGCAGAGAGAGAGCATCCTTGGGGAGGTGAATCACATACCACATGGGCTGAGGCACCATTGCTGGAGAGGTTTCTCCTCTCTACAGAGCAATTTCCAGGAATTAAGATTCTACCTGCTTTGGTTTTCAATTAGACCTCCTCATTCATCCATACTGGGCAGTGCCAGCACGTAGCACCTGGGCAAAGAAGGAGGATGAGCTGCTGACACCCTGCCCTTCCAGTCCCATGCTCTGAATTTACCTGCACACAGCAGGGTTCCTCCAGTTGTGGGGATGGGTGAGGTGATGGGCAAAGTGGGGCAGTGCAATATGCAGTATCATGGCATATTCCTTGCCTTGGAAAATGTAATGAAGTCAATGAAGGACCAGGATTTCGCCATCTAAAGTTTGAATTTGGTTTAGTAGGTGGGCTTGCTAGCCATGGTTATTGGTCCTTGTGGTGAAAATAAAGCACTGATGTATATGAGAAAAGGGAGATGGAGCTATGGTGTTACTACAGTTCAGCATCAGCCATAAAGATGAATGTAAAAAGTAGAATGACTCATTTAATGTGGCAGAATAGAAAGCCCACTCTTTAATGTTACCGAATGGACCCATCTCTTGTCACGTCACAAATAAAGCATGTATTGAAATTGCTGAGGGGCAATTTAAACTTTGCTATTGGTTTGTACAGTGCCTTTATACTGGAATTTTAAGTCTGGTTTTTATTAGACATTTTGGTTTTGCTTTTTGGAGAATTAGAGCTTTACATTTAGACTGGGAGAGCAGAAGGCAGGCTCATTTCAGCTTCCAGTGTCTGAAGGGGGCTACAAGGATGCTGGAGAGGGACTCTGCATCAGGGACTGCAGTGATAGGACAAGGGGTGATGCCCAAACAGCTTCTTCTAATATCTTTAATTTGCAGTATTTTCACTGGTGCCAGTTGTTCCGCTGGGTATAAACCACAGTGGTTTGTTCATTCCACTGGATGCCTACAGATTTCTTTTCCCCTGTAACTGTGCTCTATGATTCTGATGTGAAATTGATTCTCTACAACTGTAACTAATAGGATTTTCCTGGAAACAATCGGAACATCTTGTACCAATGTTTACAATAAATAGAGAAGAAATTGATAGCTATCTAACAGTCCCCAGGAAGATGTGAATGAATGTGAAGCCAGCCTCTGAACGTGTTTCAGAAGGAAAGGTTGGGGTTTATTTGATTTCTCTTGAGACTTATCATGCCATGTGAATTCCTTTGCTGTTTTCTTCATACCTAAGAGCTTTATTCACATCCATCCATCCATCCATCCATCCATTGTCCGTCCATCGAGCACACTGCTCGTACGTGGTGCCTGGGAAATGTGAATCGAACAATCCTGAGTTTAACCCCTCCTTCAAATGCTTTGTAAAAATACAGCTGTTAATAACCTTTATTTGGCTTCAATTTAGATATGAAAAACACCCATTTCAGGAGGTTCCTGAGGAAAAAAAAGGTTTAGAGTTAATATGGGTTCCCCACATATTAAGAGCAATGGCATGTGCTGTAAAGAATAAAAACCACAACACACAGACATCAGTCCTCATGGGCTAATGGAAATCTAGACCTGATTAAAAACCCATTTCAGGACTTTTTTATTGCAGGGGTGGGTTTGATAGCTGTCAGTGTACAGGAAAATAGCACATCTGGAATCTTACTGTGTACTTGTGCTGGCTGGTATAACTCAACCTGTGTGTCAGAGGGGTTTTCTCTTTAATAGCCAAGATTTATTTGCTTTCTATTAATTTTTTAAAAGTCTTTGGTAAGGATGCTTATTAAGTACTAAATTTTTACCCTCTGCAAATTAAAAGCTATATTTTAGCAGCTGAGCAGTTTCCTTTGGAGGAAAGGAAGAAAGCCCGAAAGATGCATTAGTAACCTGGAGAGTGATTTGATTACAGAGGTACCCCAGTGGGTTCTCAGGGATGTTTAATGACAGTTCCATTTCTCTCATGACTTTCCTATCTAGTTATGGGAAGTTTAACATGAGATATTAAACAAGTAGCAGGCTCTGACTCACTATAATATCAGGAGTTTATTTTCCCATTAGGACAGTGTATACGCCTAGGAAATCGTAAATATTGTTTAAAAACCACTCAGATTTGCTTGTAAAATATGAACCTTCAATAAAGAGGAGGCTTTTTTCCTAAGCAGGAAAATGAACAGTCAGCTACAGATCAAGAACCGCAGTGTGATTTTGGGTTAGATCTAGCCACAGGTTTAATGAAAGATGTATACTTATAATCATCCCTAAGTTAAGAGCAAGAACAGAGCAATAAAAGTCCTTTGACAGTCCCCACATCCTTAGATTTATTGTCTAGTTAAGTTTTTAATAGTGCACTTTGAGAACTTTTCTGTTTTAATCACCCTACAGATTTGTACAGCTGAAATATTCACTCTGTTTTCATATATTCATGTCATGGTCTAAAATCAACAGTGACCTGGATGTTGCTTGTCTTGGATGGTCCTAAAGATCTCCAAAGATCGAGCTATGCACAGGAGTTATCAGTGGTTTGGCTCATTTAGTCAACAGTGTCATCTTAGTCCTGTCCTGCTCAGCAAACCCACAATGCTTTGAAGTTCTTGCAGGTTGGAGGTACCACATAAAACTCTAAATCCTCAATGGGAAATATTTCTCAGGTAATTATTGTATTTTACAACACAAAACTGGGTCCTTTCCAACCCAAACCATTCTGGGATTCTATGATTCAGTAGAAACCTCATGCCAGGTTTGACCTTTGTCATTGGTGGATGTGACTCAGTGGGCTGCTGTGTGAAAATAGCCCTGCAGGACTGCAGCTCTTGTGTAGATGCCTGGATTTAAGTGAGAAGACAGAGCCTAACAATGGCCTCTTGGCCATTTCTGCTAGCCATTCTCACATGAAGCTTATAGACCTGGATTGAACCAAAGCTTATGTTTTTGGAAGGACATTTGGTTTTGCTGATAAGTCCTCAAATGACAGGGAATGTATTATGTCAAGTAGATTCTTTTAGTGCTAATTTGCCTCCCTAGTTAAAATGCACATGGTTTTTAGTCTGATTTTGTCTGCTGTAGCCATTGGGCTTTTCCTTATCCCTGTCTACAAGCTTAAAGTAAACGTGATGATTTAGGAAATGGGAAATATATCTGGCATGGATGAGCTTATAAACTATGATCAAGTCAAGCATTCAAGTTACCTTGGAGAAGTCTGAATCTCTGCTGTCTTTCAGGGAAAGGCAGCCACAGTAAAAGCCAGCTGGAGAGCTCAAGCTCAGAGGTGCAGCAAACCTTGTCTTGTGCTCCTTTAGTACCCAGTGTCATTTACCCTGTGATCCTAAGGTGTCCCAGAGTACAAAATGAGATCCCTTTAAACAATGGCAAGTTTTATAACAGAAAGTTGCTGCCTAGTGACAATGAGAGAGGACATAAGGATGGCAAAAAGAGCCTATATGGGTGACACCTCAGGGCACAGCTATGGAAAACTCTAGGGTGGGGTGGGATTTTCCTGTGTCCCAACACACAGCCCTGGGGGGTTTAACCTAACCTGAACTGCAGGTCTCTGTGAGTAAAGGATAATGCTTCATGAATGGGGCATATCTAGTGAGGAGGTCTAGTAACATTGCTGAACAACAGAGAGGAAGCAATGTCTTCTGCTTCGCTTGGATTTCAGAAGACTGAACTTCAGCTCTAGTTAAAGATAATGTAGTATTTTGTCCTGCTCACTTCTTTGGCTTATTTTCCATTTGCTGGCTTCATTACTTACTTAAATCCCACCCATCTTTGACTTTCCCAGTCTCCGCACTCAGCTATACCTACACCTGAAAGTATAGGTGTCAATGCCAGTAGAAGAAGGTAAATTCAAAATGGCTCTTTGAAGATTTTAGTGCTACTAAGTTGGATATCCTATAATATACACAAACAAAGGGACGCTCCATCCAGATTAATCCAGTATAACTATTGTGGTGGTGGGAATGTTCTGTGCTTGCAAGCAAGTGTGCAGACTTATACCAATGCTATAAGCTAATCAGCTAATAAGCTGTAGAGTTTGTTGCACTGAGTAGAGATTTGAAAGCTGAAGCAAATGACATACTTTCTTCCAGAAAATAACCAGTTTGTGGCATTCAAAGCTGGAAAATCCTCTCCCCAGTTTATAAATGGGGAAACAAAGTGCAAAGATGATGATGTGATTTGCCAAAGATTTCAGAAACTGTGGAAGAGACCTTAAGTGTGGCAACGATTCCCAGGGCAAATGATACTTCTAATGCACATAGAGTTAGCTCAGCTCCTCATTGCCTAGCAGAGTCCTCCACTTCTGCACTTCGTGGCTGTGACAAACACCTAATCGAAGTGGTAGCATTGTTGGTGTGTTCCCTTTTCATAGGTGCAAATGAAAACACCAGATGGAAGACAAAGTTTAGCTGACCGTGGATATTTTAATGGCTATATCAAGCATTCCTTTTCTGCAAGGACATAGATTTGCTGCTATTTTCCTTAGCAGAAAGGGTCACTGTAAAGGTTCAAATGATGGTGCTTTTCTAACCAAGCTAAGAGAATTAGCTGCACTAAAATGCTTCCTGGCTTGTGTTACCACAACAATTGTAAAAACAGTTTTACAAGCTGTTGTGCTTTAGTGCAAAGCAAACACATTAAAAGCTTCTAATGAGCATTGCTTCTTGCATCTTCCTGTTAATTTGTATAATTCTGTCTATAAAAGAATCAAGGGCTGTTTGTTTGGAGCAGCTTAAGATGTTTATTAATAGTTGTTGGTCGTGCTGTACTTGTAATGTCAGTCTAGATGGGAATTCACAGTCACTGCTCTATGGTATCAAGATAGGTTAACTTTGCATTTGCTTCAACACGTAGGACATAACCCAGTTATGACACAGCAGAATGCAGCTCCTTTCCTCTACCAGACCATAAACTGCAATTTGCTATTCCCGTGCTGTGCATCCCCAGACCCTGGACCTAAGGAGCCTCGCACCTCCCCAGTGCCTTTCCATGCATGGGCTATGGAGAGGTGGCTCTGCTCCTCTCCATAAGAGGCAGCTCTGCAAGGTTCAAAGGCCCTCTTAGGAAAACAACCCAGCACTATAAAGGGATGGCACAGGCGACCTCCGAGATCATCTCCCTTTTCATTTCCACTGGTTCAGGGCAGTGCTGGTTCCAATTACAGCTCCAGCACAGCTGCAGAATTCCAATGGCACCCACATCTTAGGCACAGCTTTACTGCCTCTCTTCCTGTATCACCGGGCTGATACGCAGTGTACGCAACTGATTTGGCAGATATATGGATTCAGGAATAACTTGGCATCGTCTGCATGTATTTCTGGCAATTTCTCAAGCCTTTCCATTCGTGTGGATCTCAAAGCTGGTCTCGCTTCATTTGTAAATGCAGTTACTTGCCTAAGTCATGCGTGATGCCCTGTAATAAAGTTATTTCTCCAATAAGCTCAGACCCTTTGGACCACTTTGTGCTGGAACTAATTATGCTTCCTGACATCCACTGAGGAGTGACTTATAATTTGCATAGGCTTGTCTTATATCGTAATTCCTGAGCTGTCAATTGAACTCATTCTGTATATTCTATATAGTCACACTGTACAGGAATGTGGTTTCTCATAAGTCATGTAAATGGTGCATTTTATCAGCTCTAGTTTCTCTGTGTCGGAACCTTTGACTGTGCTGAGCTATTTGTATATCTCGGATACAAATGAAATCCAAAGGCTCAATAAGAAGGCTTTATGAATAATGCTGAAAGCTTTCTACTATGGGCCTTTAAAAACACACTTCAAGGAGCACTGTATTTTGTGGTTTGAGTTTCTGCTGCAATAGAGAAGAAAAATGAGGAAATAGTGGAGAAAGAAAATGGTTAGTGGTGAGAGAAATGTGAAGACAAGGTATGAGAGACTGGGGCAGCGCTTTCTGTTCCCCTTAGCCCCCTGCACAAGGCTCACACCACTTCTAGGCGCCACAGTGAGTTGTATTGGTTAGGGTTAGGGTTAGGGTTTAGGAATTTCAGGTAGAAGCAGGACTAAGTGTAACCATGACACAACCTGCAGTGAGGTTAAATAGGTCTGTAGGTGATATTGTTGGAGGAGTAACACACTGAGTGCAGGTTGTGATAGGAGTATGATGTGGCAGCTGGATACGATCCTGCTAGGAATGGCTATAAACCTTTCTATAACAACCATGATTTGGCCTGTCTTTACTACCCTCTCCCCTCTGCTGCTTCTCTCAATTGCAATGTCTATCTTCTCTTTCATACAGTAGGAAAAATAACGCAGATGGAAGCTTTCATTCCGATCCCTAAAGGGAAATTGTTCCTGGAAGGTTTGGACAGTTCCTTTGTTTTCCTTAACACTTGCAAACACCAAACCACCACCACCACAGAAGGGATGTTTGTATTGCCATACACTGCTTGGTCATTTTGTTTCCTGACTTTTTCTGTCCCCTTTCCCTATTTTCTAGGACACAACTTGTGGGAATATATCACATTTCTGTGGCGCAGCAGAGTGGGAGGCAGCAAATCTGGATCTTATCACCAGTTTGGCCATTGTCTTCCTGTGTGAACGTGGGTAAGTTATTCTTTTCTCCACTGATAACAGTGTGATGTTAATCACTTCCTTCATGAGGCAAGGGTGGCTGATCTGTAACATGCCTGAAGCAGTTAAGATGGGTCTCAAAGCTGGTCTCTGTTGCAGGTTTGACTAGCACAGACACTTCTGATCAACCTGAAACTCCTCTGTGGGACTGAACAAGTGGCTATAGCTGCTAATGCTGATACCCAGATGCCCTGGGGTGCAGTTGCAAGGAAGCCCAGACCTGCTCTTTAGGTAAGTTATCTGTACGTCCCACTCTGCTGAGATTTTGGTATGAAACATGTAGGATTAGTGAGGTTCTGTGTTATGTGAAAATACACTGAGCTCTGGTGAGAGGAATATCAGAGCCACAGCAGAGAGAGCAAGCAGATAGCAGGCAGTCCACTGCCAGCCAGATGCAGGTTTATTCCTGCATGTTTGTTTAAGCTACGCTTTAAAAGGCACCAGTGATGGACTAAGCTGGTACCAAAGTGCACATATTAGGGTTGGTTGATATTAGAATGTACCTTTCATCCTTTTTCTTCTTCCCTAAAAGAAACAAGCTACAAGAGTGCATTCCTTCCCCCACGTCAAATATCTCTGGCTCATTCTGTTTGCTCAGTTCTCCTGATCCTATGGATTCTGCATTCTGTGTTTGTCTTGGACCCTTACCACCTTATTTTCCCCCTTACTACACAGCTTGGCTATGTTAGAAGGGACATATTTTGCCTTCCCTTCCTTCCTTGTGTCTTTCTGTTGAGCATTTTGTTTAACTGTGACTGTAAAATGAAAGCATTCATTGCCAGTCTGGTGAAATGCTTCATGCTTTGATAGTGGGAATCACTGATGCCATGCTGTAAAGAGATGTGCTCACCTGCTCCTCTGAGCCTAATTCATCTGTATGGCATGTGTAAGAAAAAAGCCCCCACTGGGGACTGGGGTTAAGAATAGATCTGGCAAAACCTCACATTCTTCCTCTAGAAACTGGACAGAGAGTGAGCAGCCTCCAAGGTCACAGATTGGGCTCACATGCACAGGTCATGAGAAGCCAATGGTGCAGCCTAGGAAGAAAGAAGAGGAGGGGAAAGCTCCCTCTTGGTAATCAGGCTATTCCCCAGCCACTTCTGGTTTGGATCCCCATCCAGCAAAAGTTCCTGCATGGACTTGCTATACTTAAACAGTGTCTTTCTGTCTTCTCTTCCTCATTATACCAGACACTATAGTTTGAAGGGAGCAACATAATGTGAATAGGGGGGTAAGTGATGCGATCTTAAAGGTAACAAAGATGTTTTGCTTCTGTATTTAACTCCTCACACAAAACCTGTGCTTCGGTGACTGGCCTTGTAGGCTTTCCTAGTTGGAAACATGATCTTTATGGACAAGAGCTCCAATATGACGTGCTTGCATTCTATTGATTTTCCAGATCCCAGAATGCTCATATTCTCCGTATGCAATCACTCTGGTGTTTACATGATTTGGGGGTTTGAAGTCTGTTTTGATGCTTTATGAAGTCTGACATTACTTGAATAAACAAAGTCTTAATAATTGATTAAAAAGCATAGTTGTAGCACTTCATCTGCCCGTGCAAGAGAGGCATTTGTCCCCTGGGCCAGGAATAACCCAGCATTTAGTTAATCAAGTTTTAAAAGCTGTGAATTTAAGCTCTTTGGGATATATACATTACCAATTGCAGGAAGTTGGGAAATAAAAGGAACTTTTCAAATAAAGAGATGTCAATTTAATAGCAAAGGAGCTGGAAACAGATGTTTCACGCAAAGCCTGAGAGTTGTGTCATTCCTTTAGGTTCTCAAAGTCACTTCTTGTCAGATGCATTGGTTAAGAGAGAAAATTAATGAGCTGTGTTAAGTTTTATTACACAATCTTCTGATGTGGGAAAGCTTCCCTCCAGGAACAGCTCTGTGCGTGGCTTAACTGATTTAGGCATGCCTGCTGCAGTGCTCTCCAGAATGTGTTGGAGATCAAAGTAGGGGGAGTTATTCAGGTTTTACGGCAAGGTAATTAAGAAAAGATGGGGATTATGACATATAAATCATGCGTGCATAAATTTGCTGGCAAAATAAAATCAAATAAACACGTTTAAAGAATGAGATCAGGAAAACAGCCACGGGTTTTAGTATTACACATGCAAAGCTGTGCCCTGAAGTCTGCACAGTTGACCTCTTTATTCCATGCAGTTCCATTTTAGTGGTGTTTTCATTTGCTTAAGAAAAGGAAAAGGAAGGAAAAAAGCACACTGAGCCCTCCTGTTTGTGACAATGGGAAGATGGGCACTACATACCAGGTCCACAGTGCTCCCAGAGAGACTTCCCTTGGTTTCTGAGGTGCTTTCACCTGGAAGTTTATTCTCCTTGTAGATTTGTGCCTGAGCATTCATCTTTTCAATGCAGATGTATTATACAAACCAAAAGGGGGTAAAAAAGCCCAAGAAACCTGCAAGGACCTTCTGTTCTCAGGTACGCAGGGCTTCCGAGGGGAGGGCAAAGACTGTAGCTCATCCTTTCTGGCCGAGTGCAGGAGAAATGGATGCATACCCTATGCTCCAAATGGGGCTCAGAAACCTCAGCCTAAAAAGAGGGAGCAATGATGCAGCTGCAAATGTGGAAGTGCTGAGCATGAAAAGCAGAAAACATTTCTCTCTGGGTGGGAGAGAAATGAGAAGTGTGGGGAAACTTCTGTTTAATCAGGGGAGAGCTTCCACATTTCTGTCACATAAATATGGAGCTTATAGCTTCAGCTGTCCTGAATGCAGCCGTACCATATGACAGAACACACATGCACATGCCTGTGTAAACATATACACTGCTGTAGCCAAAACGTATAACACTGTCAGGACTGAGCTTTTTCTCTCTAAGGATGTGCATATGCCCTCTTTGGTCTAATTGGGTTTATGACTCTACATGTGCCTGTATATGCAAGAGATATAAAAGACAAGTACAGTAGCTTTTGATGTAAAATAACATTTATTTCCTTGTACCAGCTACAGGTCCCTGAGAGAGTACATGGAGAGTTCACACTGGAAGCTCCACAGCTGAAGCACTGGCAGCAGGCTAAGCAGAACATGCTTGGCTGTCATTTTACCAGTCTTCTCTGCTGCAGATCTAATGTGCATGAAAGAGGGGCTATTGACTGGCAGCTCCATGCAGATGATATCCTGAAGGAGCTGAAGGAACCATCCCACAATGTCAAATTGTTTAAAGGTACTTGACTGGAATATTGCCCCTATTAACCGTGTCTCACTCTTTGGTATGGGGGAGTCTCTTTTCTTTCTAACCAAAGAACCAATAGATGCTGCATATAATAATAATAATTATATATATATAATGATATTTTGATTACTGAATATTAATGAGATATATATATATGATATTGTATCTGGAGCTTAAAGTTGAAGGCCAGACCTGGAAGGGAAGTGCTGCAAACCTTAGCTGCAGTCGTGCGCTCCTTGAATGTACACTGCTGTTACTCACATGTGCACAGTCTTGAAGACAAGGACCAGAGAACTCCTTGAGAGGCTGAAACAACAATGCAATAAAGCCCATTGCAAGATTTAATATAAAATCTGAACAGGAAAGAATTCGGCGATGTATCTGGTTCTTGTTTGATGTACTTCTGCTGCCACAGCTAATATAGTGTTTGCAGTGCACACATAAAGCAGATATGCCCAGATTCCTCTCTAGAAGTTAAATTATTTTATAGTCATGTATGCTATCTTTCCTGGGTTTGGTTTCCTTCCCCTTTCCTCCTTCTCCTCCCTCCCCAATTTCTATATATTTAGTTTCTATAAGTTCTTCTTAACAGTTTTCAATGAAATTTGCTCTAATGTAATGATAGAGGTGGATGGTTATAAAGAAAGCAATAAAGATTCTTCTAATAACTTTCTAAGCATGAGGAGAGCCCCTCTCCATTGGGAATTATCAAAGTCTGTGAGACAAATAATCATCAAACCAGGTATTCAGAAATACCACATCAGTAAGCTGTGGGATTTCTTGGTTTTGCTGCATGCATGAGTGAGTGTTTTCTGCTAGGTCAGCAAAAAGCAACATACAAAGCCTGTTGTACAGGCTGTCATGTCCAGCCAAGGTCACTCTGACCTGAGTATTCAGGGTGCAGAGAGCAACAGCCCCAGTAATATCAAAGTCCTTGTGTCCAGCAGGAAGCTGATGACTTTTACTGGCTGATTTGTGGCTCTTAGTGGCTGCAAGCCTCAGTAACAACATTGTTGAGAAGTGCATCTGTGTTTGGGTATATACTTGCTCTCAAGTTGCACCCTAAAGTGCTTTGTTTCATACCTGGTGTGTTGATACTCACTAGGCATGTACTGGGTACAGTTCTGGTGTCCCCAACATAAGAAGGACATGGAGCTGTTGGAGCAAGTTCTTAGGAGGCCACAAGGATGCTCAGGGGCTGCAGCACCTCCCATATGGAGACAGGCTGAGAGCATTGGGGCTGTTCAGCCTGGAGAAGAGAAGCCAAGAGACCTCATTTCAGCTTCCAGTGTCTGAAGGGGCTACAAGGATGCTGGAGAGGGACTCTTCATTAGGGACTGCAGCCATAGGACAAGGGGTGATGGGTTCAGAGTGAAACAGGGCAAGTTCAGGTTAGATCTAAGGCAGAAGCTGTTCCCTGTGAGGGTGCTGAGGCGCTGGCACAGGGTGCCCAGAGAAGCTGTGGCTGCCCCATCCCTGGCAGTGTTAAGGTCCAGGCTGGACACAGGGACTTGGGCAACATGGTCAAGTGTGAGGCATCCCTGCCCATGGCAGGGGTTGGAACTGAATGATCTTAAGGTCCTTTCCATCCAAACCATTCTGTGGTTCTAGATAGTAGGTCCCAGTGCCAATGCTGACAGACATTTGTCCCCTTTCTGGGTCTCTTGCTGGCTTCCAGCTACACTGTGGGGAAAGAAGAGGCAGTATGTTAGGGACATCATCCATCAAACCCTCTGCTCTGCTGGAGGGACTGAGGAGGGACCAGCGGAGAATATGGACCCTACAAAACCTGCTTATTCTGACTCTAAAAGGATCAAATAAAATGAGGAACCTTCTTTGAACTGTTGGGATGATTTTGTGATGAGATACATGGCTAGGGCAGTCTGATTTTGGGCCATCTGCATCTCATACCTCCTGAAAGGCTGAATTTGCTCTATGCCAGTTTCTTTCTGTGGGGTTCCATCATCTTTGGCTCTCAGCTCTCTACACCGATGAGACTGTGATAGTTTCTTGTGCAAAGCAGTGCAGGTTTATGGTTTTCCCTAACTAGAGCTACATTAGTGTATGTGAAGCAAGGGCATACATCTCTGACAAAGATATCTCTAATCCATTGAGTACATCGTGTTAATGTTTATTGATTTCTTTTTATGAGGGCAATGATTTTGTAATCACCTGGCATCCAGCAAAGCTCAACACACCCCCCCCTTCAGTGGGTAGCTGTCCTTCAATTATCACATAATCACATAATCATTTACCTTTTATGTATACATTTACCAAACTAATGCAATGTGAGTTTACAGGCAAAGTCCAACCAAACAAGGAGCGAATCAACACACTGAAAGTTGAAGAGTGGCCACAAGATGTGCTTTCAAAGCATGAAGAGGAGACATTTGAGTTCCTTGCAATTAACCCTACGCTGGTAATCCTGCTGCAAGGAGTACACATCTGTTTGTCTTTCCATGCAATGTGTGCTGTGGCAGGGTGGAAATCAGAAGCAGAGCTCATTGCCCTTCCAGGAAGTCCCAGATCTAATGTAAGATTATAACCTTGGCATCTTACACTGTTTGAAGATGGCACAAATAACATCAGAGAGCAAATCCCAAGTCAGTTGTCCCTACATTCCAGTACAGAAACTACAGTTAAACCTCTCCTGCCGCACTTCAAAACCAGTTTGTGTTCTTTTCTTTGCTGGTTCCTTATGGTCACTGTAGGTAAGTGACTGCTTTTCAGCTTTGAACTAATTATCATTCCTGAAAGTGTTTTCCAAACCACAACTGCTTTATGGGCCTGCTTCTGTTCATAGGGAAGTCCTGGAGTTCTGCTGGTGATTTCAAGGGGAGCAGGAGCGGTCCTAATGAAGTAGTCCTATAAAAGTAAAAAGGGGGAAGAAGAGGTAAACTAAAGTACTTTACCAGTGCTTTAAGGTTCAGGTTAGAAGATTGCTATAGTTGTTACAGTAAATGAGTCATTCTACAGCTTTTCCTTTAGAATGGCAGCGTAGCATTGGCTTATTGCACACATCCTGCCCATGTCCGTACTGCCTATTCTGACTTTGGCAGGAAGCAAATATTGGAGACTTTTGCTTTGCATTTGCTGCAGTGTTTTGGGACTCCCTGTGACAGATGAGCTATTTCTCCCTTGCTGCTCTCAAAAGTTTTAGTAAAATCAGCCTTAAAAATCACATTTCTTTGCCAAATTTCGCCCGGATAAAGTCAGCCATAAAATGGAAGGAAAAATGCCTTTAGGCTTACGGG
This sequence comes from Melopsittacus undulatus, assembly GCF_012275295.1. NCBI lineage: Eukaryota > Metazoa > Chordata > Aves > Psittaciformes > Psittaculidae > Melopsittacus > Melopsittacus undulatus. The sequence goes on from NC_047529.1 coordinate 117,445,915, forward strand.
TTCTTCTTTCTCCCAAGCAGCAAAATGCTCTTATTTTGAGCAGTGTCTGTGTTCATTGTTCCTCTGAAATCTGAACTTTTTCCATTTGGAGACAGTTAACTCCCTGAGAATCAATCCGAAGCCGTATTAGATGTTGTTCTCTTCGCAGGAGAGCGGGGAGAAGCAGACAGCCAGACCACATCGATCCGGGCTGCGGGACGTGTTTAGTGGGAAATCTATAGAGCTCAGCTTAGGGTGTCAGCTGTCAGTCTGCAGAGCATCTGTCAGAGGAGTATTTGCTTCGCTGCCGCTGAATGTGAGTAATGCTTTCACAATATGGCACTGCGATGCTATAGATTACAGTTGTAATGGAGCACATCCTGAACAGCTGAGCCTGCTCTCTCTCGCTCATTCAATAGCAAGAGTTGCCTCGCCGTAAGAGCTCGGGGGATTATGTACTCCAAACAGCTGTCTGTAGCACCATGGATTTATTTGGGCTAAATGAGAACTTGCTTTCTTTAGCTAAATCAAACTTTATCAGACAGTTTTACTGTTGGCAGTTAAAATAAAATGTGTTTGCTGAACAGTAAACACCTTGTTACTCTTAGGAAGGATTATATAAACAAAAGGCATACACAATGAAGTCTTATGCCAACTGACTTACTGTCAAAATAATATACTGCTGTTAGCGGAATTGTGCTCACTTGAAGGAAATTGTAGGCCTAAAAACACATCTTGAATGACAAAGAAACCATTTTTCCACAAATAATCTTCAGTCAGTTTAATACAGTTCCCTTGCAGAAAGGATGCTGTATCCTCATAAAGGAAGGGTGGGAAAAACAGGGTGAGCTGCCTGAAATCTTCAGAGGTCTACTGTATTTGCATAGCGCACTGGATCAAGGACATTTAGCATATTCCCCCTTATGATATATGTGAAATTTGCTTTAGTCCAACAAAAAACTACAACCACCCCTTTCAAAATAGGACATGCTGTTCATATAATATATTTATTTATATATAATAGAATGTTGTTACAGTATATGATCTACACAACTACAGAACACTCATGAGCAACCGAATGCACGCTACAATAATATTAGGCTATTTATGCACCATAAATCAGCTTCCTTTCAGTCCCCAAGCAACTGAAAGTTAAGGTAGACCTCCTGATCTATAATTACAAGAAGGAGAAAAGGCAGGTCCAAATGCAACACCGACTACAATGAGTTTTGTGCTGTTCTTCAGAGAGGTTGAAAATGAGTTTGCTTCCTCTGTGTTAAAAACTCAAGTCCCAGTCCAGGAAAACATAGAGAGCTAATGCTGTGTGCAATGTCTCACTCATTTCTGACTTTCACTGTGCAAAGTTGTTTGCATTGGTTACTATGCATGTACAAAGCATTTCTTTTAACTGATGATCTAACTTCAACCACCAGAATCCAGCTGAAATGACCAGGAAGTACCTTCTGCTTGCAGAACCCACTGTGTGACCGTAATGTAGGCTGGAAAGAGGGACAGCACCTCAAAGGCCAAGAGCTGCAGTCCCAATTCAAGCTGATGTTGCAAAGAATGTCTCAAAGACTTATATGTCTGCAGACTCTATACACATGTGTGCTGTGGAAGATCAGGTATAATACTATTTATTAGTATAATTAGGTTTATTTATTACTGTATGTATGTATCGTGCTTTAGAAAACTTATTCTGCCAGGAAGAGAACACCCTAGAAACTGGAAAATGGGAATTTTAATGGTGACTTATACATTTTCCTTTAGCCAAACCTGCTCCAGTTGAAGTTAAGATGAAGCTTTCTGCATGTTTCCCAGCAGAATGTCTTGCTTCCTTCACGTTGTTCTCCACCTTAGAAATGCTCCTTTTCTTTCCACATAATAGAATCATTGAATGGACAGGGATGCTCACACTAGACTGGGTTGCCCAAGACTGTGTCCTATGGCTGCAGTCCCTGATGAAGAGTCCCTCTCCAGCATCCTTGTAGCCCCCTTCAGACACTGGAAGCTGCTCTGAGGTTTCCATTCTCACTGAAAAGCACATATGTTTTGCAGACAAATGCACCCATTTTGTTGCAGTTACTTTTTCCAGTTCTATAGGGAAACCTGAGGACCTAGTCATAGGGGCTTATTACTTAATTTGTTTACTTCATATTAATATGCATTAAATTAATATTAATATGCATTAAATTAATATTAATAGTTAATAAATATTAATTACTTGATAAGTAAAAAGGACTGCTTGTCATGGCTGTATTGTTCATTATGCAATAAAATGTAGACAGATTCTTAAATCCACCTCCTTACATCTTAATGAATTAAAAGATTTCTTCCCTTTTGTCTTTCAGTAATACAAAAAGATATCTGGTTTAATAAATGTCACTGCAGCAGATGTCAGGACAAGGTCTGTTACTATCATTTTGCTGTGTTAACTGGAATAGAGCATTTAGGTGTGTTTCCATGGGTATTCAGGAGGGTTTGCTATTGCTCTTTAAGTATGCATATAATTTATGCTGGTACACAAGTACTCTACTTTGGCTAATTAATGAGGGTCAAACCCATTACAAGTTCACACCGTTGACCTTTGACAGAAACCTGAAGGATCAGGAAAGATGATGATCTATTTTAATGATCCTCTGAAATCAGCTTTAAAAGCAATGCAGCCATGGGCAGGCTGGTTTATGGAGAACATGATACCTGAGGGGTTTGTTCTTCTTCAAACCAAGCATCAAATTGCTTACTCCATAAAGAAAAGGTCTGTCATTTGTGGAGTGGAACGCAGGTTTGGTATCCTTATCCAAGTATTGGTATTTGACTGTCTGATCAGTTCACGTGTGCTCTTTGGTCAGATGCCTACTGCTCCATAGAGGCTTTAATGGCAGAACTCAGCCATTGAAGGTTTTGGTATTGCCCTGAGCTAGCTATGGCTGTGTTTCTATGTTTGTGGCTATCACTGTGTTTCTCTCAATGTAGTCATCCCTGTGACCTGCAGCACTTTGTCAAATGTGGCTGACATTTGGGAGAGATTCCCAAAGTTTCGAAGGAGATAAAGTGTGTGATTGCATGGGCTCATTTCCTCAGGGAAGAGTAATACCCGAACATATATATGTATTTGCAGTGATTTATCTGGTAACATATGTATCAAAGCTGCAGGTAATTTGAGACTTTGTGGTACGTATAAATGCCGTGTTCTGAGAGTAGCAAAGTGAATTGAAGTTAAAAAGCTGAATCACAAAGGAGCTTGGAAAATCCTTACCTTGGATCTGCTGCCAGAAACATAAAGTATGTTACCTCTGTCTTCCAGATGATGTGAGTCTGGCCTTTAAATGGGGATCGAACTCTCTGTAAGTAAATGCACACCTACACTTTGGCTATTGTTGCTCATTACTCTCTGTGCAAGAATTAGGCACACAGCCTAAAAAGCCCTGACAAAACCTCACCATTGCCTCCAGGAAGCTGCTTCTCTGGGCTTTCCCGGCCTGCATTCACCTTCTTTTAACTGTTAGTGAATTCCATATTGCCACACCAGCATCCGAGTGGTCCTTCCTCTTGGTCACCATTAAAGCAATATCCAGCAGCTTCATTTTTAACTGACTGAGAGGGTCAGGGTGTTGCAGATGTTCTGGGTTTCTATTTCTGGCAGGGAAATGCGCATCTTTAGTGCAGTTTGCTGTCTGATGTGTTTGTTTGAGCTCAGTCTGGTTCATATACCTGCTGCTTTAGTGCAGTCCCTCAATAACAGTGCTGGCCTCCTGCAAAATAGCCTTTTCTGTGTTTCAAAGGCCTGGTGCTAACTCACTGCTTCATCAGATGATCTTATCCCTCTGCTGCTCCACCTGCAAGAAGCACCATGTTGACATTGTTGAAAGCAGCATTTGACCTTTCCTAGGTCCTAAAATCCATGATTATTGCTAATATAGAATCATATCCTCTGGTTTCAGTAAGCGTAATGATCAGGAACAGCAAAGAATCCATCAGGTGTTTGTTGGCTTGAGGTGTTTGTTTCCAAGAGGAGACTGCCTTGCACACAGGAAGTCCCCTAAGGAAAGGACACAACCCTCAATCAGCAGCCAGAACATACACATCAGAAGGGGATTTCAGGGAGATACAAAGTGCGTTCTCTTTCTGACATGCAGGCAAATCAAGTCATATCAAAGACAGGTTCTATGCTTTGAATGTTAATAACTCCAAAGCTCTTTAACTATCTGCCAACCAGCATACGGGTTTGCATGTTTTCAGTAATGCACATTAGTTCTGACCCTCCTCCAGCTGAAATCTGTGGGAATTTGGCCAGCTACATCAAAGGAAACAACACTGGGACATGTAAGTTTGATGCAGATGATTGATTGTTGAAAAATGTGTGTTTGTGTGTGTGAGAAATGGGACAAAATAGAACCAGGAGTATAATCCCTATTAGATCTGAAGATGTGTTTGGATGCAGGTTTCTTTCCAGTTCTGCTCCAATGGGTCTTGTTCCAGGGCAGGTTTTAAACTACACAAATAGCTGCATTTCTCCATCTCCCACTTTTCAAGAGGGCAAAAGCTTCAGGAAAATCAGATTGATCTGTGAGATTACTGTGGAAACCGAAAGCATATCAGTCTGATTGGGACTGTTCTCATGATTACTGAAACATCAGCCTTTCCCCTTGATTTGGCCTCAAATGTAAACTTTGATCTGAGCCTAAAATAGATCCTATTCTAATGCAGTTATCTCTAACCTGAACCACAACCGGCGTACTGAAACATGTGCTCTGGGAGCTGCAGCGAGCCCTTTAAGTCCCACTATCAGCAGAGCAAGGCTTTAGGGGTGACTTAACTAGGTACTGGGGAAGCCAGGGTACCCCTTGTCTCCTTGTATAGAACATAGAGAAAAAGACCCCGGGTAAAAGGGACCATGAGCAGAGTGAGGCATAGTCCCTGCTGGCTTCACATCCTCTTTGGGTGCTAGCTGTATGCAACTGAGAAGAGCTGAGTTCCTGTTCAGAGGTACAGGGCACCTCTTTGCCACACAGATGCCAGGCTCTGTGTGAGAGATGCAATCACCTTTTGTTTCTCCCTCTCTGCCCTCCTACAGAAGCTCCAAGCACAAAATACACCATTTTGGTCTGAAATGGTTTTGGGGGTAATGCTGTGGATTTATGTGAATTACTTTATGCAATGTCAACAGCAAAAGATGACCTTTCAGTGTCTATTTCTATTGCAGTGTTTAGGAACCTGGACCATCTGCGGCTGCAAAATGAACCAACAGAGCTGGAGGTGTTTGATTTACTTTCCCAGTCTTGCCTTCTAATATGCTCTTTCTCACTACCTGCATCCTTTAAACTGCCATAGGCAGCCCCCAACCCACCCCCTCATAAAAACCCCCAGAGCCTGCATTGCATTGAAAACCCTTAAAAGAAATAGCAAATAATTCTTCCCACCCCCCTCACCAAAGCACTGCATTTGTTCCTTCAAAATTAGGACTCAGCAAATAGTTGGAATACATCTGTACTCAGAGGAATCCACATCAGATCATAAATTTGTTCACGTTAAACGCAAACATATGAATGCACTCTTATATCCAGGGACTGTGGAAGGCTGTAGAATTTGCACACTTTACTCCGTGTAATGCCGGGGCAATGTTTCATTCATCTATGTAAATAGAAAGCAGGCTTGTTGCATTAAAGGCATAAGTATCCTTATACTCTGCATAAACATCACAGGGTTCAATTTCGGGAAGGAATCACATAATTTGTCATATCTTTGATTGTGATTGACTTCAGCGATGGGCATGCACAACCATATGATTTTCCACTCAGTGTAGCAGCGTGTCTCTTGCTGTGCGTTTGCTGCTAGAATAACAGGAAAACAGATTGACCTCAGATATGCAAATACGCTTAATTGACTAAAACGAGACAAATTACCCTGTTGTTGGAGCGAGTCCTGGTTTGGCTGTGCTGCACACACACCAGGAACAGCTCGTGTTGCTGCCCCTCCTTCCTTCCATCATTCCCCTTTTCCTGGGGATCATGACTGTACTGGGGTGACAGTTACACCAGCAAAGTGTAGTGCTGTAGCATGGTGTAAGGAACCCCAATTCCTTATGGCACTGCACCTCAGTGTGCTTTAGAGACACATGAAATCACCTGAGCTTTGCTGTCCCTCCCGAGTGCCCCAGTTAAGCTACTAAAATCAAATAGAACCCCACCAAAACCCAAGCTTTTATTAAAAAATATAGGAAAAAATACACCACTTTGAGTTTCTAACCCTCAGCATTGCACAGAAGAGGATAAATGTGAATAGAGTTGACACGCTGGGCCCCAGAATGGAGTCTCTGCTAAGATCATTAACCACATGTTTGTCCATTTGCTGTGTTGGCTGTGCTAAGGAGACCTGGGGCTCTTGGCTTGTGTGCAGTGGCAGTGGTGGTGGCATGGGATGTGCCCTTGGAAGACCTCTCTTACACTGTCTGGGGCTGCAGGAGGAGACCAAGGAATCACTTGTAGAGCTTAAGGCTTTCTACACTGAGGCTATTTATGTTAGATCATTAAAGAGGAAACCAGGGAATGGTTCAGTATGGTCCATAGTGTTAAAGAAACGTGTCTAAAAACTAGCTTCCTACTGATGAGGGACAGAAATATGGGGGGGGAATCTGCTTTAAGAAGTAATTTTCATGGAATGTCATTTATAACTTTCCCACCCCTTATTAGAGGATTTCCATTGAAGGCAGTGGAATTCTTTGTATGAGAAAGCATTTGCAAGATCAGCTACTACGAAGAGAAAGCAGTGTCCAATAGATGACTAATGCAGGGGCAAAGCAGCAAAATGGAGAGACAAGGGATGGGAACATGAGGTTGTGTGATATTATGGAAGATAATGCAAATACCTAGGCCCACCACCTTTAAAAACCAAATTGTCTTCTTTAATTCACCAATGTATCTACATATGGTGGAGAATTAGCTCCCAGTTTTATCAAGTTGCTTGCTTTCTCCTGAGCCACACAGCTCTGATGTCTCCAGTACAGGTTTCTCTTTGTTTCAAGTGAAAATTAGTTGCTGAGAATGGATTTCTGTGCAATAGTAAATCAAAAGGGAAGTGATACATGTCTCATCACATCTCATAATGTGTTCTTCAGATTTACTTAGGAGTGTGTGGTCTTTGGTCAGGGTTGCACCAAGGCTTTCTTAGGTGACCTGGGTTTGCTTGGCCAGGCTGGATGATGCTCTGGCTCTCTGGACTGAAGCTGGTTCAGCATGAAACAAAATGACCCAAACTAAAAGCTTGAAGGAGAACTTTTAGAGACTTGTGTAATGCTGAGCTTCTTCCTTGCCTTCCTTAAAGCAGTAGGAGCTTCTTGTTGTAGCTCTATGACTGTCTGAGCACACAGGACTGGTAAACCCTGTAGGGAGAATAGATGGGAAAAAGGGCAAGCTTTTGAGTTCACAAGTTCTTCTTCAAGTGAGCAACATAAGTGAAGCTTGGAATAATTATTCCCAAGCTGTATTTCACTTAACACTTCTTCTTTCTTTTTTAACCTCCAAGAAGGGATTTTGTGCTGAAAACGTCCCTGCTCATTCAACAGTATCAGGCAAGCTGTCAAAATCCTCTAGCCACCTTGCTTTCTCTTGATAGGACAGCCATCATCCTAAAGCATGACTTGGGCTAAAGCTGGTCATAATAATCACTGCAAACTGTTTATTCAATGAACCTTTTCTCTTGGATCTCCAACAGTTTCTTTCTAAGCAATAATGCCTTTGACATTTGGAATTCTCAAGTCTGGGAGGTTTGCAAACACACTTGATCTGGGAACTGCACACACACAGTTTGGACTTGCTTATCCAAGGTTTGTGATGGATCATAACTCCATTTTGCTTGTTTGGCTGGATAATTTATGTGATTATAAGGTTTCTCCGCTTCTTATGTATTCAATTCAATTCCTTTATTAAGCCAACTTCTGCTGCTGGCCCAAGATACATGTTCTACAGATCTTTACAGATGAAATGCAATTACAATCTCCCTTAAAGCTAAAGGGCTTATTTTCACAGTGTTTAGACACTGAAATAGATACCTGAATTCAAACAGTTTTAAATATACACTGTCTATGTTCTATTTGTCATACTAATGCAGTATTAGAATACTCTAAAAACAATACCAGGTGCTATTATCAGTGTGTTAAAGTGTTTTTGTTAAAATGCACATGAAATGGCTCATTTTAACTGCTGGAGTAAAGGACACTGATATTCTGGCAAGCATAAATGTCTATCACCATCAGAAATCACTGGTTTCCCGTATTTGGTGCCATTTTCCTATCACTTCCCTGTGCAAGGCACCCAATCCTCTATCTAACCTCAAGCTTTTAAATTTCAGGGGCTGGGATATTCTTGTGGGACATTGGACAGGTAGGAAAATAACTCCATTGTTCATGTTCATTGTTCATGTACACAAATATACATATCAGCTCACATGTGTGCTCACAATAGGGAAAGAAAGTCCAGGCAATTAAAGAATCACAAGAGAGAGATTTGTTCCTGTGCGTTACTAGAAATTGGAGTAAATATTATGCCTGTGGTCTCCTTCAGTTCTATCCTGGACGGTTCTGTTAACTAAAATGTATCTGTTGTCAGCACTATCATAAGACAAAATCTATGCTTTTAACTTAAAATGGGATGGGATATTGCCTGGAATGTTTTCTCATATAGGCAGTGTTATCTGAGTCCTTCCTTGGCAAGCAGTTCAGTCTAAAGACAGCTCTCAAATGGTTTCAGCAGCTTAGTTTGCAATGCATCTGGAAGGAGAGCTTCATTGTCCTTGGGAATTCCCTCTCCCCAGTCCTTCAAACTCCTGCTTGACCATGAAATCTCTTTCCACCACTATAAGCAGTTCTGGAGCTCAGTTATAGCATTACCTGTTTACTATAGGCATTAGTGCAATAATCTGTGCCTAGCGGAGCCACGTGCACTGTGTCACCCACATGGGCTCTGCTGATGCCTGAAGTGTGGGATGCTGTGGGTGCAGAGCTCCCTGACTTCATGAGCTGTGATGGGGGAAAGCACTGCTGTGAGCCACGGCCCTCCAGCATCAGGGGATAGATGAAACCTTCCACAACCTATAAAGTGCACCTAAAAATAGACCACACAGAAGAGGCATGTCACACATTTCAGAGGCTTTGCTGGGGTTTTGCCTGTTTTTGAGAGCAGCACTCATAAAGCAGCGTTGAGAGGGCATTATACTGAGGAAGCAAGCAGTAAATGTGTAGGTTTACCTCTAACAGCTGGTCTGGGAGGGCCCGGCCATGAGGACAGAGCAGGAGGAATGTGGGCTGGGGGAGTGAAAGGGAGATTGGAATAATACCCATAATTAAAATGCTGCATTCTAGCTGGTGGGGAAAACAGATTTCTGGACGAAATTTGATGCCAAGAAGTGCAAGAGGCCACGAGTGAGAATTCCTTCATAAGCAGGAAGTGAGAGAGGGAACTCGAAGGAAATATTCTGTTTATCTTGGCCATCACTCTGAAAAACCTGGGGTAAAAGCAAAGAGAAATGGGAGAGAGAATATTGATGAATGATGTGTGAAAAGCACCTCGAATTTCTGGGAACTGAAAAGCCTAATTATGAGCACGAGTAATTTATTCATGTGTTGTCCCAGACTAATCGATATTTTGCACTTTATTAGGGATGGAAACTTGCGTCTCCCTTTCAAACATACGGTAGTTTGCTGATGAATTGAGTGTTTTTTTCAGTAGTGTGACCAGCTGCTATAAATGTTTTAGTAATTTTTTTGGCTTTAAAACTAAACAGGCCTCTTTTTTCCTTTTTTTTGGGCTTTTTGGCTGGGCTGAATAGGAAAGCACATAGCCAATAAACCTAGATCTTGTTTCATATCCTGAATTTGCTTTTGAATGCATAATAACCCCAAATGTGTTGCTTTCTTTCTAAGCAGCTTCTCCCAAGATGCAGAAAATAGGTATTTTGCTATGTTTAGAAGTTCCTCTGATGTCAGATTTTGCTTTATCCATACTGGGTAGCTCTTCATCAGGGATGTGTATGTAGCCATAGGACAAGGGGTGATGGGTTCAGAGTGAAACAGGGCAAGTTCAGGTTAGATCTAAGGCAGAAGCTGTTCCCTGTGAGGGTGCTGAGGCGCTGGCACAGGGTGCCCAGAGAAGTGATGAATGCTCCATCCCTGGCAGTGCTCAAGGCCAGGTTGGACACAGGGGCTTGGAGCAGCTGCTCCAGTGGAAGGGGTCTGAGCTTTAAGGTCCTTTCCAACCCATGATTTCCTGTAGATCCTTGGGATCTGGCTTTTGAAGGATCTGACATGTATCAGTGGAGTAAGCCCCTTTCCATTCTGATTAATGTCAAAGAATTAACTGGAAAGCACGAGAGATGCTCATGGTTACAAGCCCAAGCCCTCCGAGGAACACTCCCACTAACATTGCTTTCCTTTGAGTTATGTGCTGTACAGAAATGAGGGGCATTATAAAGTGCATATTGCAGGTTAGTGTTGAGAAGGTGAATGGAGAGATACTCAAGGAAGGCTGTGTGGCAAGGGGCACGGGACTGCAGCTCCTTCCCAGTACTGAGTCTTCTAAGGAGTTTGAGAATGGCTTATAGCCATGGGAAAAGTGTGTGTCAGAATGCATCCCCAGCTGTGGGATGGCATAATTCAAGTGTCAGACCTCGCCTTTCGTTGGGTTTGGAAAGCTGAAGCCCATCCACATTTGTGCTTGATTCTTGCTGAGCCTGAAGATGTTGCTGGGCTGAAGAATGTCATTGTGTAGTTTCCATTGTCAGCTGTCACACTGCATATGTTTTGGGACTGATCTGAAGTTTTGTTTGACATCATGACTTTTATAGGAATCAAAACCCCCAAATCCCTCAGATGAAATCCATATGGCTTTGTTCACAGGCTGAAATAAAATCTTGCTCACAGCCTTTACTGCAACTCAGGGATATTTGGTGGGAGTCGGTTTTTGCTTAATAAAAGCATAACGTTCAAATGCTGGAAATGTGGATATTATTAAGTACCTGCTCAGTGAGAATAACTCAAATGCTGCTTTATTCCCTGCCCCTTTTGTTAGTTCATATGCACAAGAGTCAGATCTGAGGCTGATGTGAAGAGCGATCTCCGCAGCCTGGCATGGACCCAGCTTCACTTGATCTCTGTTTTAGACATTATTGGGTTTTTGTCTGCATTTTGGCTCCTCGCAGCTCAGTGCTGAGCATTTGGCATAATGTGTGGTAAGGGTTATTACGATACACAGAGGTGAGGTAATTCACATCATTTCTGCAGTGTAGGCAAGTTTGCTTGGCTGCTAGAGCAGTTAAAGCAGGAAGCTTCCCGGTGTGCCGAGATGCTGATTACTGAGGGTCAGGCCTGCACTCACCATGACATCATAAAACACAAGCAGGGGCTGATTTATAGGAGAACTGTCATGTCACTGCTTTTGTCAGGAGAAAACAGAGGACACAAAAGGTATGGGGGGTGAGATGGCTTTCATAGCATGAGATTTGTGATGGAGAAGAGAACACTCACAGGTCCTTTGCCAATGACACAATAAGTGTTTGAGTCATTCATGGACCTAAGGCACACAGTGACACTCTTCCCTCCTTTCACCCAGTCATTTCTGAAACGAAAACCTTAATTGCAAGCATTTCCACAGTTGCAATGTGGAAAACAGTGTGATATTTGTCTGCCCATTGGAAGCATTGCAGTCCCTTCTGGTGGTACAGCACTGAGTGAGACATCCTTGTCTTCTGGAACCAGCCATAGGTGAGTGATGCTTCTGTGCCACCTCCTCCCATTCATTGTGCAGGATGTGGGCTGTGGATTGGAGCAAGCATTCCCAGACTGCTGGAATAAATACACTGAACCCTGGCCAAGAGGTGCGAAGCTGGCATAGAGGTGGTGTTAACTAGATCAGTTCTCTAATAACTTACCATAGAAATAGATTTGTTTCTCTCCTCACAAAAAACATGTTTGGTTCCTGACATAAAAACTACTTTGTCAAGGAAATTAATATGACCCATGCACTGTAAAAGTGATAGAAACTCCCTTTTCATGAGACTGTAGCATGAGCAAGGCAATGTATTTATACACAGACAATGCAAGTCTCCACATTGACAGGGTAACATCTCAGCCTTTCCATACAGCCAGTTGTAAAAGCATCTGCTTGGTGTAGCTAACATCCCACTTTAGGACTGTTTTCCTTACTTGAAGCACCAGATTTCAGCTTGATCTCTTTAGTGTATCACATGGAAAATGGATCTCTGGTTCTTATGCCAAAGAGTGTGCAGTGTTTGGTTTGATACCCTATTGCCTAAGATGCTTTACTAGTTCTAGCTCTTCCTTCGTTTGGCTGTGTCAGACACTTCTCAGATGGGAAGTAGGACTTGCAACAGGCAGATGATAGTGTTGTGAAGGGTAGATTAGACACAGGCAGCTTCACCCATTTCCTTGAAGACCTCCCAGTTTGGGGCTATAAATGCAGAGAAGGGTACTCCAGGTTCCTGGTCTGGATCAGGAGACTCCAGAGCCCCTCATTTCCACAGCAATCTGCACACAGCCTGTGCTGAAGGTCCTGCTGGGGTTACAGCACTGAAACTCCACAGGCATCAGAAGGAGGAAATAACAACAAACACCAACTGATTGCAGGTGTGGGCAAAGCTCCAGGTTGTTCAAGGACATGGGAGCAATGTGGGTCACTTTGGAGGCAGCCTTGCAGTACTTAATTAAATCATTCATTAGCTTTCATTGGGTTTTTACAAGCTATATAGATCCCCACATGTCTTTCACCCTTCTTCTTGCTTCTCTCTTCCCCCAGACGTGGATGAGCTTCCTGCATCTATGGGTGAGTAGCTCTGAAAGATGGGTCAAGACCCATTGGGGGGTTTACAGAACCTTAGGGGAACTGCAGAGGAAAACCAGTGTTGGCAGTGTCAGGAGGAACTGGTGTCCTCTGGAAGGCTTTGATTACCTGTTAAGAATCAAGCAGTTTTACTGTGTATTTGTTTAAGGCTTCAGTGGCAGCTGTGTAGCCTGGTACTTTCAGTAAGCAGCTCTGCTGAAGTGAATGTGTACATGAAATCTGATAGAAAAGGTCTTCCAAAGACCAAGGTTTAACTGAGAGTATTGAGGTGTTGAGTGGAAAATAGTTCCCCTTAAAATGGATTTATAAACCACTCTTGAATTCACCTGCATATGTTTAAGTTAAGGTCCTGCTTCAAGGTGATAAGGGCTTGTACCAAACATATCTCTTACCCATAGAATGTTCCCACACCTAGGTGATGGCAGTGGGCACAACAACTAAGTTTTTGTTCCTTTTGAGCAAATATCCCTGGTACTCTATAAATACATAGAAGCATTTTAATGATATGAGTGTGCTGTTACCTTTGAATGTTGTTACCCATGGGGATGCTGGGGAATATTGAACTTGCCCTGTTTCAGTCTGAACCCATCACCCCTTTTCCTGTGGCTGCATTCCCCGATGAAGAATCCCTCTCCAGCATCCTTGTAACCCCCTTCAGACACTGGAAGGTTGCTTAGCTCCTTTGCTCTGTTTAAATATGGTTGTAAAGAAAAATAGCATGTTCTATTTGTAGCAGGAAAGAAGGGGAGAACAATGACCTTTTCTTGCACATTCTGAAAATAGTCTGCACTGCTCAATGCAGTTCCCAGCTCTGCATCAAGGGGAAGGTCTGGCTTGAGGGAGGAGTAGGTAATTGAAGCTGTAATTGAAGTCAGTGGGAACCCCAGATGCTATGCCATACAAATCAGAACCTACCTGTCCCTAGTGTTCTCTCTTCTTGATCTGAGAAACGTTTAGGCCTTGTCAGATTTGTTTCATTAAAAATAGGGAAAAACCCCAAAATCCCAAATTCAAACATTCCTCCTTGTTGCAGTCCCATATTTTTATGGAGAGCACATGGGAAGTTCTGTGTTTCTGCAGGATATGTTGCTCAAGAAAGCACTTCTACCCTTATTCAGGACTGAAGGACTAAGAGCTAACCTGTGAGCCATCAGCAGCCAGAGGGTTGTGGCTGGTTAGAGCCTTCCCCTTGCTCATTCCCCAGGGCTGCTGTGTGCCCCTCTATGCCCTGGGGGCTGGTAGATACCAGCAATGGAGTCAAGGTAGGTAAAATCCTGGTGTTAGCATGGTAGAGGCTAAAATCATCCCCTTCTTCTTTTACTGAAGGAGCACAGATGCTCAGGGACTGGTCCTTGCTTAAGCAAATATTGCCATGTTGAGTGATAAGGCAAGGTTATTGCTTATCAGACTGTTAAAGAATTCCATTTCTTCAAATAGAATACACCCTTGGAGTCTGTATTTGGGCCAGACAGAGGAAGGCTTGCTTAAAAATCTCATTCCTCTATTTCTGTGCATTTTCTGTTGGCAGGCATATATTTAATGGACAATATATAAGGGGCCTCCTGGGCCAAGACAAAGAAATTCTGTCTTAATTACCATTAGTCACTAAAACAGTAATCATGAAGGACAAATTTTACTTGATTTTAGCAGTCCCTGGGACAGGCTGGATATAAATCCCAGCATTTTTCTTAAATTCACAGCCTTTGTTTCAGGGCTTAGTTGTACAGTAATGCAGCAGAGAATTGCTCCCTGGGTATCAACAGGATGAGGAATTTTCTGTCACAGAATCAACCAGGTTGGAAAAGACCTTTACAATCATTAAGTCCAACCATTCCCAAGCACTGTCAAGGCCACCACTAACCCATGGCACTGAGGGTCTCATCTCCATGGTATGTGAACACTTGCAGGGATGGTGACTCCAGCACTGCCCTGGGCAGCCTGTTCCAATTGCCTTGTTGAACCTTATCCCATTGACCACAGCCTATTGATCCATCCTGCCCAGATCCCTCTGCAGAGCTTCCCTATCCTCCAGCACATCAACACTCCCACCCAGCTTGTGATTGTCTGCAGATTTACTGAGGGTGCCCCTTGATCCCCTCATCCAGACCATCAATGAGGGTATTGAGCATCACTGCCCCTAATTCCAAGCCCTGAGTGACACCACTGGCGACTGGTTGCCAGCTAGATGTGATACCATTCACCACCACAATGTGGGCTCTGCTATTGAGCCAGTTCCAATCCGGACTGTCAGATGTGAACATCTTCTAAAGGACTTGTGTTAGTTACTGCTGTCCTTGGGCTACTAAACTTTGCACTTGTAGTGTCATTCATTTGCAGTATCCCATTGGAAAATAGAGAAGGAATTGCAGAAGGCCAAAAAGTGGCAAACTCACTGACCAGATGGGGACTCGAGTTGATGGTGACCCTTGGTTGTCTGAAAGCAGAAGCCCAGAAATACAAGAGGACTTTCTCAGTCTTGATCAATGGTGTGTGCAAACCCTGTTTATTTAAATAACAGCCCATAGTTTAGTGTTCATCATTCAAGGGGAGCTTCTTATACCTGTTCCCCCTAGGTTCATGCTTGCTTTCTGACCCTACTGCTCAAATAAACTGCAGGGTTTGTTGCTCTTTGCATCCCAGCACTTTAAGTTCTAATGCCACTATTACTGACCTGAGATCAGATAAATGCCCTCCTGGGAGGTTTTAAGCTCTTTGCTGACACGCAGTTGGATTAAGAAGGGTACAGCTTTGCACAGAAGTAGGCAAAAGTAGAGATGTTCCTATCCATGAAAGATCTTTGACACTTGGTCTTTGCCCTGGAAGGTTGAAGGAATGTTTTTGCAGGGTGTGTGTAAATGGTCTAGCAGCTTTCCTCTCATGAAGAAGTCTAAATGAACCTCCCTCAGCTCGGTGGTCATAGAAAAGCCTGGTCTAAGCCTCACTGGGATTTCCAGAGGAGCTGTAGTGAACTTGAGAGCAGACTGAAGCTTGCAGTTCCCCAAGCCAACTTGGAAAATGCTGATAGTCACGAAGGACCTCTTGCTTCTAATTCTCACAGCATCTCTGGAGTTTAACTTCATGTGCTTCAGTATCATTCTTCTTTCTGTCTCCTTCCACTCTTACTTCAGTGTTTTCTTGGAGAGCCTTTCTACTGATCTGAATTAAAGCAATATTACTTTATCCTCACAGGGATACTTGCCTGGTTTACATCTCTGGATGAACGTTAAAAAGCTGCATTTCTGCTTTTTCTTCTCTCTTGCTGTATATATGTGAGTGCCAGATTTATCAGTTCTAGTTCTCCCAATGCTGGAAAATGAATTTGCTTCAAATTATAGCCGTTTGAATGAGACCAGTGCACAAATAAAACCCATTACTGTGCGCCTACAATAGGGCCAAACCTCTGATCTCAGTTTCAGTTCTGTAAATGAAGAGTCGGCTCTAATAACTTCAGTCAACTCACTCTGGATTTACACCAGGGGAGCAGAAATCAGGATCTGGACTTTCATGTTTAGTCTGGGAAGCATTTTCACGTTCCTGCGGATGAAAGATACTAAAAGTGTATGTTGTTATTATGTTATTCCTTTTCCATATCCCACTTCACATCATAGGACTGACCATACATCCTAGGATGGTTCAACCCACACTTTTCCTAAATGTTACCCCTTTAATTTGATGATTATAGCTCTTTCATGTCATAACTCTACAGTGAAGGTTAAGCAATCATTTTGATTCAAAGCCATTCTCTTCAGTAGCGTCCTGGGAAATGTGAATGAAACCTATTCCACTGGCTTTTTGAATATGGGAAATTCATCTTTTTCCCATTTTTAATTTATCCAGCCTTTTCTTGCCAGCAGTTTACTTGAAAGCTGCTTAATGCAGTCTGCAAACTTGGCCTAGACATCTGAGGGCTAATTCTGTATATGTTAAACCTTTGTTAATAATAGTCCCAAGCAAACTGCAAGAGGAGAAACTGCTCTTTTAATGTATAGTAAATGTAACAAACTAGTGGAGTAGAAGACCTTTGGAAAGATAAAAAGCGATGCTGAACTCATAGTACTTACTCTTGTGCAATCGCATGAAGTTATCTCCTCGGAGAAGTTTGGATGCTGAACACATAGCAACTGTCCTCAGGCTTGCAGCTTCTTTGTCTTGATCTGGCAATTCATAAATGCCTATCTGAGAACTCAAGGATTTAATGACAATCTGATTCTTAAAGGTGGAATGGATGTAGATGCAGGAAACTATGGTTCTGGAGCAGACATATCTGAGGCCAACCCTAACCTTGTGGAACCCTGTAGCTCTATGGGGAGCTGGAGCATGCAGGTACATGGGGTCTCTGCCCCAGCTCCCACTGAAATCAGTGGGGAATGGCCTGACAGTTTAGATTAACTTTCAATTAAGCCAAGCTCAGGGAAGCTTTAAAACATGTTTGCAAGCAAAGGCTTCAGTCTGTTTTGACCAGAACTGCTGCTGTTCTGCATGACACGAGCACAACAGAGTTTGTCCCAGGTACTTTCGTTTTCAGCTTCTAGGAAGAGGTTGACTAGAGCCAACCTTTTCACATGGCTCAGCTGATCTCAAAGTGAGGATCAGAATGAACCTTTGTAGCCCTTTGGGTGGTTTTAGATGACTTTCTGCTTTTTGAGTTAATAGTTTAGCAGAGAAAAACTGGAAAACACAGGCCAAGATTGCAGCTATTCTGATATGTAGTTAAATTCTCTGGAATGATGACAAACTCTGTTCATGGCTGGAATTATCTGAACTCCAACAAAGACAAGCCAGTAATAATAGCACTAATTACATTTCCAGCAGTGAGGTTGTTTAATGTCTTCTGCTAATACAGTTGTAGCAAAAAGATTGTCCCTGAATCTTCTACAGGACTTTTCCTCTTGAAGTGCTTTACAAAAAAGGCTGGTGATGCTGAGCTCCTGTTAGATGAGAAAGGATGTTATATTGTAGTGTGATGGAAAGGTTATCCAGCAAACTGATGGCAGGAATGGGATTAGAGCTGACTCTTCATGTGGTGAGTTAACTGTTACATCAGTGCCTCACTGGTGCTGCTTATTGTCAGGCTATAGCCTGTTCCTATGTGGTCCTCTTTAGGCTCTACCTAAAAAGCCATCTAAGCTCCTCTTGTGGTTCATGCCTCCTCTTGAAAGGAAAGCTCATGTTCTCAATTTCAAACTCTGTTTAGAGAAAACCAAGATTAAAGGTGTCAAATGTAATTGGGGAGAGGAGGGAAGTACCCAATACAAAGAGTGTTTCAAGTGGGCAACAGTTTGCATAAGACTTCATAAATAACAGGAAACAAACACAAATATATCAACCCCCCCACCAAAAAGCAAGTTTTAGTGTCTATAAACCATAATGGGTTCCACTGAAGGCCTTAGAACACAATGTCCTGCACAACAGCTATCACAGTTTGGTTTGATTAGGCACTCAAGCATTGAAGCCAAATGGCAACATGGGTAGTAGTGCTCACTGAAGATCAAGTGCAACTTCTTTTCTTGGAGATGTGACAAGAACCTAGTCCCAGAATAAAGATTATCTCGGGTTTAAAAGCTTATCTCTGTCTGTGTTAGGGGATCACATATAAGGAGTATGTTATCTTGAGACCCCTTAAATAAGCAGCAGCCTAACAAAACCTCCCTTTACTATTACCCTGCTTAAAACTGGTCATTTCTAATGCATTTGGGATGTGTGCACACTTTGTACATAGTCTTAATTTAGAAGTAGTTGTGATGGGAAACATCCCTACTCACTCCAAGTGGTGCAGAGCAGCTTTCCCACAGGTGTCACCTACAGAAAGCTGTCCCTGCTGCCACCTCTAACCAGTCTTGACAGCATCTAAATCCACACTTAAATCCATCCTTTTACACTCTTCATGGAGGAAACAACAGGGCTAGCTGCATCAGTGGGTATTTTATTGCAAACCTTTTCCAGGCCTATCAGTTTCTTCCAGGCTTTTGCCCTGCGAAAGAGCTGTATTATATAAACAGGAAACATATAGGAACTTGTTAATTGCTGGTTTATTTTTCTTCTGCAGCAACATAGACTGCTTGCCTTATTGTCACAGGAGGGATCACATTACTGCATGGAGTTTGGATGCTGGAGAGGAATGGGAAAGCAGTAAACTGGCTCAGGTCGGAGGGAGAGGGGAAGGTGAGGGCTCTGCTTTATTGATCTTCTAGTCACAGACTGAGATCAGCTTTTAAACCCAATGTAACCTTTATTTTGGGACGGTTTATTTTGGGTGATGCGTGACTGAACTTAACATATGCCCCTAGATTCATATCTGAGAACATATACAACATTACTGCCCTGCTAATAATAGTTTTCTTATCTGGCAAGAAGCAAAATGTTCATTGCTGGGATCTTTAGGAGCCATCATAACTGAACTGGAAAATAGCCCCATATGTGAGGTGATGGAGTGCTTCTTGGAGCACACCCAGCCAGTCTCCCCAAGGAGGTCCTCCCTCCGAGTAGTTCTTAGAGGAAAATAGCGGTGTGAATGTTCTCCCGCGAGAGAGAGCAAGGCTTTGCTGTCAGTAGTGTACTATCAGTGCCAGAAGCAGGATATCATATGCTATTGCAAGATGCTTTGTGGCATTTAGAAGGCCTGAGGAAATAGGACTGTTTCGAAGCAAGAGCGTGTTACAGAACGCACTCATTGAATCAAAGTGAAGAGGGGAGCTGATGAGACAGAGTGATGATACAATGAAGAGTTTACCAGTAATCCTCAGGCAGTGATTTCTGCCCCTTCTGCTATCCTGTCGAATTTTCACTATTAGGATAAAACACCTCAGAAATGAAGACTGAGACTCTACATAAACCCCAAATAAATCATGGGCTGTAATGAGGAACTCATCAAACTTCCTGAAGAGTAACGAGCAAGTAGCAGGGAATGTTATAGTAACCTGGAACTGCTGGTTGGTTACAATTATTGATATAAAAACTTCCTTGGAGGTCTATGGCTCTCTTAGGAGGGCCACCTCATATACTGAGCTGCGTGTTTCCCAGGCAACAAATGTATTTTGCTTCTGTGCTTTAAGTTTATTTAGGGAGAAATGAGCCCGTCAGGATGTAGGGGACCTAAAAAGGGGAAGGAAGAGGAATAGCTGCGACAGGGGAATATCAAACAACAAGCAGGGAAGAGAATGAGCTTTATTCTTGCTCAGAGCTGGGTCCTACATACCCCAGTCCAAAGAGCAGTAGTAGTGAAGTGAGTGTGGAAACCTGTGCAAGGAAAGAGCGAAGCTGGCTCCAGATTGGAGGCATTTATCTGAGAATGCCTTAGAAGCAGAAAATCTATCAGATTTCAGTTAAAATAACAATTCTTTGCAGGTCTGCCAAATGTCTGCAGGCTTTGGGTGATTTATTGTCGAGCCAATGCGTGGCGAATGCCGGGGTCTGCCTTCCCCTCTTGCCATGCCAAACAGAGGGACCTTCACAGGCCCTTGGCACTTGTCACATTTAAATCCTTAGGGCAGTATTTCTCACCTCAAGTGCAAAATTCACCACTTCCCTGTGAAAATCAGTACGGTTGAGACCTATGTGTGTGGAGCAGAGCTCACGTTTAGGCAAGATTCATTATGTGGGTTTTGGGAGCGTCAGAAACCGAGAGGAAACTGTTAATTCTCCTCCACCCCCTTTCCCCATCAGCTTAAAATAGCTGTGTTAGAGCACGGGCTGGGCCTGCCTAATCTCAGTGCTGGTCTTTAGAAATAATCTTCATTCCCACTCGCAGCTGCTTTGAAACGTAATGAATTGGAATTAGATGTAAATGCCAGCAGTATTTCAAAGGGAGGCTGAAGCACAATGTCTGCTCTCTAATTAGTTGTGCAGTGTGTGGCCTGTAAACTTGATGATAAATGAAGCAATTAGCCATCAGTGGCTTCAATTAGATGGCAGTAAAAATGGTAACAAACTCAAGTCACCACTGAGGAAATGTGCTCTGAGAAGTGCTGCAGAGGGTTGGCTTCCAGCTTGACAATGAACTGGGGCTTGTTTGTTCATTGTTTCTCAGGGGCAGCACAACTGCCTAGTTAGTGACTGGTTTCCAGGGTCCAAATGAAACAGGAAGGGAAGAAGAGGCAGTGCTGCTCTCTCCTATGGGAAGCAACTCACTGTGGGTTAGCACTCCCTTCTCTTGCTCCTTTCTTTTGGAAGAGGAGGGAATTGGTTTGTACCGGATAGTTACTTAAGCTCCCAGAGAGCTTCTCAGATGTTTATCAGCAAAGCAAACTGCAGCAGAGCCCTCTCAGACCCTTGTCTGGAAGCAACAATCAGAGGTCATGAGCTGGCATTGTACTGGGAGGAGAAGCCTAGAATCAGCCAGGCTGGAAAAGCCCTTTAAGGTCACCCAGTCCAACCAGTTCCCAGCCCTGCTGAGGCCACCACTGCCCCATGGCACTGAGGCCTCCTCTCCACAGTGTGTGAGCACTTGAGAAGGAAAAGGCAGAGCGAGCCCTGGGACTGCTCCCTCGGAGCATGTTGGTTTCATCACTTAAACAGGGGGAAATACCAACGGTGCAGGACTTCTGTAGTGAAAGATTCCCACTTTGACCAGTATTATTTCCTAGGATACTTCCATCTGTGTAAATGGGACAACTTAGTTACTGCTGAAAGTACACAGGAGGGAAGAGGCTGACGGTAAAACCTTTTCTGTCTGTTATTCTGTATGCTTTTGTCTGTCCCCACCTGTAAAGTCATGCCTATCAATGGTAATCGTAGCTATTTTAGTGGGAGACATTGGGGCGGTCTCACTTTCCATAAATGCTTTTCAACGATGATGAAGTGGAGAAGCAGAAATAAGATAAAAGCCAAGTGTGAAAACACAAGAGACTTTCAAATCAGGGTTTATGTTTTCAATTAGGAGACTTTGTTATTGCAAACAAGAAGCCAATTTGTCAGAAGCAAAGGCTAATTTGTCTTCACCTCTGAAGACGGGAGGGAAACAATGCATCCTGCTCGCTCCAAACCCTCTAGCTGGGGGAAACAAAAGAGCCACTCGGTTCCAGTTCTCTCAATTCAGTCTCTGTAGGGACTGCAGTAAATGCTTTAGAGGATGATGATGATTATTCCTTTCCAATGGTCATGGTATCCTAAAACACATCCTAAATGAAATACAGCAACTTTAAGAGGGGAAAAAGGCATATTGTAGCACCAACACTGGTTACGTGACTCAGGATTAAACTATGGAGAGCTGGTGGCTGGCCCTGCTGCTGGATTCATTTTTGCAGGCGTTACACCCATCTGCTTCCAGGAAAGCTATTGTCTTTCCCTGCAGATTTAACCAGAATGATACCAAGATGATTTGGAGAGTGTCATGGAAATGGCCAATTCACTTTGAGGGTGTACAAATGCTGCTGTGGTGCATCACAATTAACACTGAATCCTCTGCCTGTTTGGGCACCTCTGGGCTGACCTCTCTAATGGTTCTTTGCTCATGGTGCATTTGTTGCATGGCACCCTTAGCATTCTGCCTGAAGCAAAGCAGAGCCTGTGGTGCTGAGTGTCCCTACCCTGCTTATTGAGTAAACCCAACCATCTAAAGAAGAGAATCTGTTGTTTCAGTGCTGTTATTTCAGTTGAGCTGTGGTGTTCAGAAAGGCTTTGGGGTATTCCAAAGAGCCATCTCCCATTTTGCTTCTCTTCAGGGAAGTGTGAACCGATGCAGTTAGCAATGCTGGCTGACATCAGGATTCGTAACAGGAGGAATATGTTCTTGCAGGGTGGAGGGAAATAACGGAGGCTGTGTTGCATCCCCTGCTAGCTGTGGTTATTATCAGTATACATATATTACTAGCCAACTGCTGGGCTGGACGTTTAGCCCATAAACTAAAAATACTTTAATGTTTTGCTCCTCTGTTCAGAGCTTTGCAATAGGAAAAAAAGGAGGTTGTTATTTAAAAACAGGCTGCTAAAATGAGACACATAAAATATTGCAGTATTTTTATTATATATAAAGCGAAGTCTCTCCATTTGTTTTTTATTACTGAGTTACACACAACAAATGAATATGCTCTGAGCCAACAATTTCTACTGTTACACATGTGCACTGTGTTCCTCTGCCTGCAGTGGGGTTTGACTAAGCCCTTCTACCCAGTTGAAAGAGGAGGCTGAATGATATTAGCTTAAGCAATGAGAGTCAACAGGAAATGGGGGATTTGGGATCTGAACAGTAAAACGAGTCTTGGAGCATGTCACTTGCACAATGGCAGTTCTTGGCACCCAGTGGCTTTGTGCTAAAAATGAGAGTTTATTCCTCAAAGGTCTCCAATTTGGGGAATGTGTGGTGGGCTTGAAAGGGCTCAGAACCTCTTGCCGGAATGACACTGCTGGGGCTGGAGGGCAGATGAAGGCTTTAATCGCTTCCAGTCATCTGTTTTGTATGGCTCAAAGGAAAGGACTTAGGGAGCATTACTGTGAGCCATGCCAGGATGTAACACATCCTGAATCACTGGTATGTTAAGACTGGTTGAATCTTAGAGCTAACAGTACAGGAAATATGACTGTGATCTTCCTGGTTTATCTGCAGTGGTGACACAGTGCTCACTGTAGAGCAGTGACTGGATGCCAGCTAGAATTGCCTGGAAAAGTTCATTTAGGGTGGTTTTGATTAATTGCAGAAGGACAATCACAACACAGTGAAGACAAAACCCACTCATCTTGAAGATCCTTCTAGGGGACATGCAAGGGGTTGGACCTCCTTTTGTTTACTTCAAAGTTAGTGTCTCACATCTTTGGCAAGACTGCTGATGTACATCAGTGAAAGCCAGTAAAGAATAAGGTCTGATAACTTCATGCAGAGATGAATAATGGAGCAGATCAACAGTCACAGCTCTTCCCATACCGGAGGAGAACAAAGCTTTTCATCGCAGAACTGTATCTGGATGCAAGCAGCGCAGTAGAGGTTTGTCACATCAGAGAGCCTTCAGAAACATAGAAAGCAAACAAAATTAGGATCAAAGAGAACTTTGGGAAGCTGGTTTTAAAAAGGTCTGAGCATTGCCAGGAAAGATCCTTTTTTTCCTCCCTTCTTTTTAGTTCCCTAATCCACTGACTACAGTAACACCCCAAAGGTAGGAAGCAAGCCCATGACCCTTACCATGTTGGTCCACAGTGCAGGATTAGGCTGTGTACTTACATAAACCATGTGTTGTCAATCAACAGCCTGGCTCATCCTGCATGCTGATGTTAGAGTGATGCCATTCCATGTGATCTCCACCTATAGCCTTGCCTTGAAGACCTGCATTAGTTTCAGATTGGATGTGAATCCTTCAGCCCCAGTTCCTGCCAGGCTTAAATCTCAGTACATTCAGTGATTACTACCTTCCTTTTAGAGACTGGTGCTACTACTCCATGAAGCTACTCCTAAAGACTGAAAATGACTCTACATGTACACATGGCTGTGGTTTACTATTCCCTGTTAATGCAAGATGGGATGATGAAGATTACTCCTTAGTTCCTTTCCATTCAGAGGGAGCTGTAAATCTACAGTCACCCCAGAGGGATTAGTTAGCATTGTGTCTGATTATGAGATTAAAGTATGATTAAGAAGGTATAAAATGGCAGGGGGTGTAAAGTCCACAACATAAGGAGAAACCTGTTTCCAAGATTAGACCATCACCCATCACAGGCCGTTCCCCCATGGATTCCCCTGCCAAAGGGCTTAGTCATTCCTTGTCTCCATTTACTTTCTGGACAGGTGAAAACTGTGCTTAGTTACAGCCAAGGAATGTGGCAGCAAATGAATTAGTGCATGGAAAGTCAAAACTCTTCCCTGCCAGAGCACAGGGATGGTGGTGGTGTGATGGGATGCTGTGGAGGAAGACATGAATATTAATATTCTCCAGGGCTAGAACAAGTATTATGAAGGGAGTCTCTTGAAGTCCTGAACAGTAGGTGAGCATTTATTGCTTTTACTTGCAGTAATGGTTGCCTCATTGAGTTTTGCACTGATAACGTTAGATGTATTTAAGTCTGATGTTTAGCGAGTACAGTCATCACTTACCTACTCCAAAAGTTGTATTTTTAGCTGTCCCTGAGCACCCTTTGTCACTGGTGGTGCTGAGCAGAGCCTGAGGAAGCTGCAACAAAAATGTCCTTTTTTTTCCCTGTTACTTTACTTTTATTATATTTACTTCTATGCTCCAAGAATCACAGTTTAGTACTTGGAGGCTTATCTTTAATGGGTGAAAATGTGCCATTCACTGTCCACCATCCTATAGGAAAAACAGAAGTCAAATAGAACATCTTTGTTGCCAATGGGAGCAGGAAGAGAGGCGGAAAGCTGCTCTCCCATGTAGGATGGAGGAAATAAATGGCAGGCATGAGTATTTGGTGGAAGAAGGATAGTAAGAAGGTTAGGGCTACCCAAAGCATCTCATGTAAGGCAGTAGAATGAGGGATGGTTATCTCATTTAAGCTGCAGTGAATAAAGCTGTGAGAAGGGCGGCCAGGCCAGCTCCACACACACATCCAGATGAAAGTCATTTTCAAAGAGCTGGCAATTGCTAACAGGGTGTGCACCAATGGGCTCTATCCAGAGGTGAAGGTCTTTTCCATGGAGGCTGAATGTGGGGCTTGGCAGCTTATGTTGCTCAGGGAAATCAATGGGGGTTTGTGTAGCTGTTTGTTATCAGAATGCTGTGTTCTGCTGTGCAATGGATTAGAAGTAGATTAGAATTGCAGTAAATAAGGGCTTGCATCAGGCTCTTGCTGTTTGAAGTTTGGTTTACAGTGCAGGTCTCCTTATCGCTCAGCTTCTCCTGACCAGGAACCTGAGCTCTGAGGAGGTGTTTGTAGCTGATTTATTTGAGTATTACTTTTTAATCCTGATTACTTGTATTGCAGCATGGAGCAGCATCCAGAAATCAGCCCCCAAACTATTTCCTGGTCTGCTGACATAGTAAAGGCAGATGCAAGAAGATACATAAAAACTGGAAAGGCATAGAGGTGTGTGGAGATGATGGGAATTTCTTCTGGCTTTGCAACGGAAGGGACAAACAACTCTATCCTGTTGACATGCCAATATGCTGTCTGTTAGTCCCCATAAAAAGTAACCGATGCTGATGTTCTTTTTTCACACAATTATGTGCTAATTGCAGCCTGATACCCCCTGACATCTATAGTAGAATTTCCAGAGATTCAGTGGGATTGTGGTCAAGGCCCATGAGTCAAATCCTAGCTCTTGGATGTAGATAGTCCAATCTGATCTGTGGGATGAAGGATCTGGGTGATGAGCAAGGGACTCTGGAGTGTGCCGGCTGCATCATGACAATGCAGGCAGTGTGGTGTCAAAAGACACTCTATAAACACTGTTAGGTGGATGTATGGAGGAAGGGGTATGTAATTATAGAGTCATGGAATGGTTTGGGTTGGAAAGGACCTTAAGATCATCCAGCTCCAACCCCTGCCATGAACAGGGACCCCTTCCACTGGAGCAGCTGCTCCAAGCCCCTGTGTCCAACCTGGCCATAAACTAAGATATCATTGAAGGCCCTGCTTGTCACATAAAAACTGCACTGAAAGGTGACCAAGTGAAGGATGAGCTGGTCACTGCTGGCTCACGACTTCATTATGGTATCCATATGTTCTCCTGGGGTTTGAATTCTTAGTTCCTGGACATGTGTAATTACATTAGCATCTCTCTTCGGATTGCTCTTGTTTCTTCTTATTCTTCTTCAGTACATCTAGTCCTTAAGGGGGAAAGCTTAAACATGCTTTCTGAATGCAAATTGCTCAGAAAGCAGAGGGCAAGTGAAAAAATTAGCAAGGGTTGTTGTTTTCTTTGGTTTGTTTCTTGGAGACATTGGGATTTTTAGGCCAACATCCTGAATTTTTTAAGACTGATTCAATGTTTTTAATCCTTTGGCTTTTCTCTGGCCTGGTTCTGAGAAGCCTCTGAAAGAGAGTCCCACAGACCTGCAGAATTGGGCCTGTTGTTTGCTCTCTCTGATCCGGTCTTGCTGCATTTCATTGGAATCCTCATTCCCACTTGGGGAGGGTGAAGCTCAGTTTGGAAGCTGTAGATGAGCTTTCCTGAGGCACCAAAGGTTAGAGGCTTAGAAACGCTTCCCTTCCCTTCTGAAAGGTAAGATGACAGCAACAGGAATGAGAGAGGAAGAGACAGGAAAAAAGGGAAGAAAAAGTAGATCTGGTACATTCTGAATACCACTGTGCTATTCCTTGGCTGCTGTCCTCTAATTATTAAAACATGCTGTTGGCTAATACACGTGGTTTTATTTCCAAGGGGTTTGCACAGAATTACTCACATTTATGCATTTCATATCTCATAAGCCTGGGTATGAATAATAATGGCAGACACCTGAATGTCCTGAGCAGCCTAATGTCAGGCAAATAAACTCTCCAATTGAAACCAACAGTTAGCTGTAGTTTTTGGCAAGGGGCATTTTTGATGTGGAAGTGATGCTATTTGGGTTAGATGTTTTAAAATGTTGATAGTGGTGTTTTTTACCTCTTTTGCTTGGAAAAAGGCATAGTTGGCATGGCAGTTACAATACTGGGCATTACTCGACCTAGGACTCTAACCTCTCTTAGCACAGGCAAATAGAGGAGTATTAGTCCCTTGTGCTGTGCAAGGTATTTGGCAATTCTGATGATGCCCAGAGAAGCTGTGGCTGCCCCATCCCTGGCAGTGCTCAAGGCCAGGTTGGACACAGGGGCTTGGAGCAGCTGCTCCAGTGGGAGGTGTCCCAGTCCATGGCAGGGGCTTGGGACTGGATGGTGGTGCTCTGGGCTTGTGGGCTGGGCACAAGCAGTGCAGGGTACCTGGCTTGTTTTGGGGGCAGCTCTGGGACACCATGGGGGTGATGGCTCCACAGTCATAGGATTGTTTAGATTGGAAAAGACCTTTAATATCATTGAGCCTAACGATGCAGCCTTCAGGAGTCTGTGCCCCGGATTCACTTGCTTTCCTCTGAATGCCAGGGTTAGGAGGTGCCCAAGAGATGCTATCTTATATTCCTACCAAGAGGTTTTATGGAAGATGCCTATCCATAGCTCTAACCCTAACCGGACGCTGCTGTATTATGACCCAGCTGCTGTTTCCTGCCAGATGATTTGTCCTGTGACAGCTACAAGAGAGGCTAATGAAAAATGAGAAGAATGTGCTGGCCATCTCAGCAGCCATATTTCACAGTGTGGGTTTGAAACCGTTTGTTTTCTTAACTTCCTGAGGTCAACAGTTACGGGAGATGGATGTCACCACATGGGATCGTTTGGGAAGCTAGCGATGGCCAGGCTTTAGGCTGAGAGTTAGCAGTGTTAGGGGAAGGCAAAGAAAAGGATGTGAAGAAAACAATGGGACATGCTTAGGATCTGAGAGATCTCAGTTCAGGATGTTGAGTAGGCAAATCCAGCAGGTCCTTATGTTAATGTATTACTTGTTTCAGAATTGAACAAACAATGCATGAATATTCAGCACTACCTTAGGCCTTAATTGATCTGAAGGCTTTCTTGAGCTCACATATAAGCACAGACAGACTCCCATCCCTGCCAGAGAGCTTTGCATCTCAACTTGGTATGAAGCCTTCTTATTGTTCCATAGGTACTGGAAATGCACTCACTTAGGCTGACAGCTGAGCTCTTGAGGACATGAATTATTAGGGAAAGTAGTCTGCTGAAGACAATAGGCAGAGGGAGTTTAATAAAATACTTCCATTTAAAATGGTTTAGTTAAAACATTTCAAATGCTTTATTTAAATAAAATACTTCCATTTAAAATGTTAGACTAATTCAAGCAGCAAAAGTGCTATATAAAGGTTTTAAGCATTTATACAATAGCCCCAATCCCAGCTCTAAAATGCTTCCCAAATAAGGATACACATCCTCATTTTACAGAGGAGGAAGCCTGGTGTAATTTAGTTCTGCTTAAGAACAGAGCTGAAGACCTGGAGCCAGCTGTTAGTGGGATCAAAAGGGAGCACTGGTCTGTGCTTCCTAGCTGGTGCCAAGCTCAGGGAGCAGTGCATTGCCCAGTGTGGGGCTTTGGAACTGCTGGGAATATAGAATCATTGAATGGTTTGGGTTGGAAAGGACCTGAAGCTCATCCAGTTCCAACCCCTGCCATGGACAGGGATGCTCACACTAGACTGGGTTGCCCAAGGCTGCGTCGTATGGCTGCAGTCCCTGATGAAGAGTCCCTCCCCAGCATCCTTGTAGCCCCCCTCAGGCATTGGAAGCTGCTCTGAGGTCTCCACACATGCAGTGTGTTTGAGTGATACTCAGTGCTGGCTAGTGACGAAAAAGCAATGAACTGGAAGGAAAGGGTATGACAAAAATGAATGGTATGGTATAACAGAAACTGGTTGCAACGCATGAGACGCCAATACGGAGCAGTTATGCTTAAAAATGCTGAACAGATGGCATAGGACAATGCGAAGATTGTTTAGCATTACCCTGAGGTATAGTGAAATATAGTCAGGTGTGGGAATGTAGGGGAGGTTTTCCAAAGAGGTCCTTTGGGAATGCTCCCACACCCCAGTGTGTTGGCAAGCACTGGGAGACAAATTGGAACTAATAGCTGAGCAGGTGAGACCAACACCCCTGTTGTTAAAATGAGCCTAATCATACAGGGTGGGACAGTGCTGTATATTCCATAGCTATTTCTGTTGCCCTTACAAGTGATTTACTTTATGTAGACCTTGGAAAAGATAAATTACGAGTAGCAGGCGATTAATGTGTTAGGCAGAAACACTGCAGCTCTTCTTTCAAATGCCAGTGTCCATACACAGGAGAATTTACAAGGAGCTGTGGAGCTCTGGCAGCCACTTCAGAGTGCCTGAAATGAAGGCATTTACTTAGATTTAAACCAAACTTGAACAAAATACATTAAAATTAAGGAAGAAAAGGTAACCAGTCTACTGAAACCTTTAGTATTGCAACTGCTGAGTTGCACAAGTGTTAGAAAATTGCCCTTCTTTTTAATGTTAATTCCTATATCACATTAAAATAATGGAATAACTTCTTTCTTGACTCCTCTCTGAAAGCATAAGACAAAAGCTGTCAACCATTTGCATGTGGTTTCTGGGGAAACAGCCCAAGAGTGTTTCCAGTTAAAAGAAAGCAAGCTCTAACTTCTTGCAAATGATATTGGCTTGGGAAGTGATGCTCTTGGAGAAGGATTCTCTGTTTTGGTTGTAAAAAGAACGATTTTTGGAGCTTTTCTGTTTAACTTGAGGGTTCTCCTCCTTTCCATAAAAGCAGTGGGTGGTACTTGCAAGCAAACTGTATCTTCTACTTTGGCAGGAAATTCCCAAGGAGAAAATCTATGGGAGAGCTGCAGTTTGAAGGGTGGAACTTGGCGAGAAAAGCTTTTGCCTGCAAAAACCAAGGCTTGCTTATTCCATTAGGGACTTCTTCAGTCTGCACTCAGGACATGAGATGTCTCCTGGATGCTCCCTAGAGATGGACAAAGTTGTCCCTTGGATTCCCTCTTATGAGAAATGCATGCACATGATTGTAAAGGTTTCCATGAGATCCACAATGAAAGCCAAGAGTGGGTTTTTTGGTGTTTAGGTTTTTCTGTAGTTCTTGCCCCAAATAACACCCCAAATAAATGATTTTTTGACCAAACCCCACAAAATCAAAAGCTGTTGTTTTCTCATTTAACTTCTGCTGAAAGTTTTCAGGAGCTGTTTTGTTTGTGCCTGTCAGCTTCCCAAACCCTCCCCCTCTCTTCAGGAAGCATCCCAAGTCTCTTTTCTCTTTTCCAGGCTTGCTTCATATGCCTGTGTTATTGTTTACAGATATTAACATCCTCCACAGGAATATACAATTCCAATGACTTGTTCCTGTATTGTGCTTTTAAAGTCTGCATTTATACAATCAGGCACTTTGGTGGTTAAGAGTTTGATTCTACAGTTCTGGCCAAGAAAAAGATCCCTTCCCAGTGGATGTTAAGACACCAGGTCCAAGCTAAATGGCTGTTATCTGGAATTCCTTGGGT
This sequence comes from Melopsittacus undulatus, assembly GCF_012275295.1. Taxonomy (NCBI): domain Eukaryota; kingdom Metazoa; phylum Chordata; class Aves; order Psittaciformes; family Psittaculidae; genus Melopsittacus; species Melopsittacus undulatus. The sequence continues at coordinate 117,476,719 of NC_047529.1, forward strand.
TTATGATCCTCCAGGAGAGTATCATTTGGGAGTGGGCTCTCATGCAAAGGACTTGCAGGAGCTGAGTCAGGGCTCTATAACCCCATTGTGTGCCCTCCTGGCATCTCCTTGCAGCCTGCAGCTCCCCTATGGAGCTCAAGGAGGCTCCTCCAACCCAGGCTCCTGTAGTCATAGGCCATCAGATATTCCTTCTTGATGTTCCCAAGGATAACTGTTGCCTGCTTTGTTTTTAGCCTTTGAAACCCGAGTTTCCTGGTGTCCCTGGAAGTGTTCACAAACTGTGTGGATGGAAGCTTTCAGTGCCATGGGTTAGTGTGGCCTTGGCAGTGCTGGGGAACGCTTGGATCTTAAAGGTCTTTTCCAGCCCAGCTGATTCTGTGACTCCAAGAGTCCAAGCAGCCCTTAGGATTAGTGCAATCCCTTATCTTGTGGTCCCTCTCCTTCCAACATGATTTATTGCTGCTTCTTCTCCCGTTGCTCCAGCAGGTCAATGCCACACTGAGGCAGTGACAGTCTCCCTGTTGGAGGTGGCCCCATTTAACACTGCTCTCCTTAGGGAGGTGGGTGGCCAGTGCCAGGGCTTATGTGTGACAGATGAAGTCAGTGGGACATCACTTTGCATCCTTCTTTGGTTTGGGGTTTTTCTTTCCTCTTTCCCCTGAGTTTCAGGCTTTCTGCTTGCAGTGCTTCTAAACCAGCCTTCCAACAGCTGTTTTGAGGGGGAAAAAGTGAAAAAAGGGACTTCTTGGAGGGTAAAATAGCCTTTGGAGTCCTTTTCCTTTTGGAAGGTAAAAGGTCCAGTGAAGTGGATAATGAGAACAAACAGCCAAGCAATGTCAAAATACAACATGAAGGTTTAAGCAGGGCTTTGTCACTGAAGTACTTTTGAATAGTTTAAGAAATAATTCCCAGAAAGCAAAAAAAACCCTATTTATTTTGTTTTTCATGCAAGCAACAATAAAATAAGCAAAGCAAAGTGCATCCGGCAGAGGAATGAAGAAGAAACTCTGCAGTAAGGCTTCAGCATTAACTTAGTTTCTCTATGACTACACACAGTGGCTCTTTGTATTCATACAACTGAATCGAGCTTCAAATTAGAGATGATGAAATGCCTCTATATCTGATTCTTCCCTGTCTTACACCAGGGTATGCAAATAGCCTGGCTGATGTTAGCAGGGCTACAATCCAGCCTTCAGGAATGAATTCTTCCTTGTGCTGTGCTCGGTGCAGTTGCTGAATTGCACAGCTGTCAATGGTTTTTAAAGTGAAATCAGCAAATTAAGATAGCAATTGTTTCTCATAAAACAAACTATACTGTGTGCCCCAGACAGCCCATATGTGGGAATTAATCTCAACCAGGCAGAGGCTTATTTAATTGATTAACTTTTAGATATGGTAAGTAACCACGCTGGAGTCAATGCAATAAATACAGCCAAACATATGCTTCATCTTTGCAGGGCTGGAGTCTTGAAGCTGAGAAGGTACAAGAGTTCTGCTTAGCTGGAAGCAACCGAATTTGTAACCTTTTGCTCTTTTACCATGTACAAAAGAATATACTTTGTATTATCAACAGCTTCATTGATCATGGGTTTATATGGAGTTCCCAGAAAATAGGTCCCATTAGGATATAAGTAGAAGATGCTGCCACTTTCTCCAGCATGTGTTATTCTGCTCCTTGTGAAGTCTGTGGGAGTTAAGGGTAGGGAACGTATCTTATCCTGAACTGATGCAGGATTCAGCCTCTGACTGCAGTGTAAAAACTGTCCCTGACGCTTCAGCCTCAGGTCCTTGTACATGCTTGATGTGGGCTTTCAAGGTCTTCCACTTTTCCATGGGTTTCGCTTGTATGCTGACAATAGGTGGCTTCCCATAGAGATGGCTGTGAAGCACAGTAAGTGCTGTCTACTCTTTGCCTTGTTTAGGTCAGTGTTTCAGAGCCATGCTGCTAAAGGTAATTTCAGTCCCATTTTAGACTACATCCATAGGAAAAAAGGAAAGTAAGTGAAACCCCAAATTTTGCCATTTGTGGATTTACAGTGTGCTGCTTGTTTCGGATCATCTTTGTCGACAGCTTGGAGTTACTTTCTTCTTACATACCATGCTGCAGTCATGGGGACATCTTGTAGTGCAGTGTAAAACACATCTATTTTGCAGGCAAAAGATAGACCCTAGTGGTTTCTAAACCTTGTGCTGTTTCTTGTTTAGATTATATTGAACCTATGTCTCCCACTGGTGATGCCTAAGCTGGGGCTCTTGGGAGAGCTAGATCTGGCTACCTCTACGCTACACACTCAATGCATGCAATGCTTATTCCAGTGCGTAAAGGAAAATCCAACTAATCCAGGCTTCTCTATTGCAGAATTTGTCACAGAATCAAGTTATTTACTTGTGCAGAACATGTGTCAGAAATCTGCTAAGCAAGAGCCATCCAGTGTGTGCTTTCTTGTTTGAATGCTGAGGCTGTGCTCTGCTTTGAACAGTGGAGTTTGAAACACTCAGAAAATGACCAGATATGTCAAATACTTGATTTATGCATAAAATGTGTATGTGTGTGTATGTATATTTGTGTACATAGAATGATTTTGATTGAAAAGGACCTTAAGCTTGTCCAGTTCCAACCCCTTCCACTGGAGCAGCTGCTCCAAGCCCCTGTGTCCAACCTGGCCTTGAACACTGCCAGGGATGGGGCAGTCACATTATACATATATATATATATATAGGTTTAGACAGGTTATATGTGATTGATTTGGGCCATGTTCCAAACTGGTGCAGTACTGGTCCTGTTTCAATGAATGCTATACAATATATACCAAGGATCTGGCTTTTTTAATATGAAGCTACCAAAATATGTGTTTGACCTCACACCTTCAGCAGACCCACTGCTGCATGCAGGACATGAAATAAAGTGTATGCAGTGTCAGGCCTTAACTTATAAAGTCAAAAGCTAAGTCAAAGCTTGTATGACTTAGTTCAGAGAGTGCTTTTGTGGAGCTTTCCCAGTTTTCATTAAAGATGATGTTCTATAGATGCTATAAATGCAACTGCTCCAAAAGCAAAGAAAAAGACAGAAAGAGGAAAAAAGAGAAAATATTCCCCCAAATTAAAACCAGGATGATGTTCTTCTGTGAGCTTGAGTGTTTTGGGCTGATACATGTGCGTGTGCATATATATACACACATCTAAAAACACACAGCCATCTAAATGCTAGTCCAAAGCACACACAGTGCTGTGTCTGCCAGAAAGGGGTTCTGCTAATGTGTGAATTTGTGAACTGTTGTACAATTAGACGATTTTAGCTGGTTTTGTATAAATATGTGGATAGTTTACTCAGGGTACTGGAGGCTGTGGGAAAATCTCTTCCCATATCATCACTGCATTTACATTGATTCAGTGATGAAGGTTTTCATATGGTCACATTTGGAAAATGGCTGGAAAACCTAAAGAGCTGGTAGTGCAAAGAAAGCCCCTGGGGTGTGATTCTGTGCCTGCAGTGCTTTGGTGCTGCAGTGCTTTTGGTGCTGTAAGAGTGGGATGGAGAGCTGCAGGCCACTGGAAAGGACCCAGTGTAGGCAGTAGTCCTTCCAGTCACCTACAGCTGTGCCTCCCTTGGCTTTCCCTGTGATCAGGACACAAAACCAGTTAAGCTGGAAGCATTTGAAAGGGCTGATAAAGATCAGCCCTTGGGAAGGCTGGAATGAGGCAGCTGAGATGTTTCATGGCTTATTTTGGGGGTTTGTGGGGTATGGAATGAAATCTCCCTTGGGTTTTCCTTACTGGTAAAATATGATTTGGAGGCTGCATCAGTGTCACACATCTGTCAAAGATTCTGATGCTCTTTGCAATCTGCTTCCCTTACAATGATGAATCACTGAGCTGTCACTCTGGGTAGGTTGGCCCTGCACTCTTATGCAGCACGGACAGACAAAGCATGGAATTTCATTCCTACTTGCTTTGCCCTGCTGGCAAAAGCCCTCTGGTGCCAGGTCTCACATTCCAGCTGTTGTACATTTATCTTACTATGGGACAAATGCCTTATCCCATAACCTTTTTGGGAGTGGGGCTTCGCGGCAGACAATATTTGTGGGAAAATCAGCAGAGTCTGGCTGTGCGTTCTGATATCCTATGGGATAAAGTGGTTTGTCTCCTTTCTGCTTACAAAACTCACATGCAGACAGACATTTGCCTGAAGAACACCAAAACCACTTTTCTGCGTGTCCCCATTAGACACAACAGCATTGCACACGCAGGGATATGGATGCTCCTCACCTGAGGATGCTTTTTGTCATATGAATATGCTCCCTTTGTCGCTGCTGCTCACAACCCCATGTCTCTCCCTGTAATTGCCTTCTGACAGCTACCTGCGTTTCCTCATCCCTTTCCTCCTTTTCCAATGAAACCTAAAACCAGGTGAAACTTGCTCAGTGTCAGATTTCGCTTCCCAACTGAAATTCAAAGCTGAAAGAAGTCCTGGGTCTTCCAAGGTTCACCAGCCTCTTGTCAGCCCAGGACTCAGACACATACCAATGTAAGCCAACCTAGGGCTGCATGTGGAAATAGCGTGAGTCAAAGTCTCATTGCTTTTGTCCGCACTTGCCTTTTAAAGCTACAATTTACTTCCTATCTTTCTCCTTCCTATTTGAGCACCCTCTCTCCAACAGAATGCATTGATTATGTTACTGCATTAGGGACCTGACATGTCTTAGACACAGGAAAAAAGCCCATTTTTTAATGGGTGGCATAATGATACAGATAAAAATATATGGCAATAATTCATGTGATTCATAACCATGTCCAAGACAAACCTATCAGTATCAAGAAGCTTTGCTTGGGTGAAAATAGACAGATCTGTCCTATGAGGCACAGAGCCTTGCACACAGGGATTATTTTTGGTCATTTTAAAGAATATACTATTTATTTCCCTCAGAAGGAATAGCAGCAGTAGTTTACTTTGGAGGGTTCTGCTAAGCAGCTGGGCTTCAAGGAGATTAGGTAGGCTGATCTAATTGCCAGACTTCTGATGCTTGTTCCTTGCTAGCCACCATTTAACTCCATACTAAAGGGTCTGGCGTTCATCCCTAGTTCCACATGATCTATTTGCAGTTCTTGCTCCCCTCTGGGATGCTCCACTAGCCTCTTGACCAATAGGCAGTTAGAGTAGGTAATATAGGTAATAAAACCCCTAGGAAACAGTCCTCTTGAATTCAAGCTACTTATGTATCAGCAGGTTGGTAAACTTGTGTACCAGTGATCTAAACCCAAATATGTCAGTGAGGTGTTCCTGCTTCATGTTTTTGTGTGTGGTGGGGTTTGTCCTCATGCACCTGCTCTGACTGGTTAGGTTTCACTGATAAGCAAAAGCACAGCTTTTCTCTTCTGCAGAGTCATTGAATTACATTTATTTGCTCCTGCTTTTTACTTGTCTCTCTGGAAGAGAACTCAGGTTCATAGGCTTAATGCCTGAGCGATCCACGGAGCCCCATTTCCTGCGCATTTCAGTGCTCCAGGTAACAGAAGTCGTTTCTCTCTGGTCTCTGAAGTGGAAAAGCTAACTTCAGAAAGAAACCCCCCTTTGTTCCTTCTTTATTACTTATGTCTAACAGCATTAGGAAGGGTTTGCCATCGTATCTCTGTTCTTGCTGCTGCAGTGGTGTATCAGTGTGTATTCATGGTGCTTTGCTATGCTCCTGAGCAGCATCGCTTTGGGCTGCATGGCACATGCCACGTTTTGGGCAGAATGCTCATTACTTCAGTAAACCTGTGTGTCCTCAGCACTCCAGGTGACTCTCCCAGCTCAGAGAGGATGACCCTGACAGCATCAAGGATGGGATTTACAAAGCAAAGGGTGCAGCATCATCTCTGCATGTGCCGAGGGCAGGAGTTATCTCCAATTCACTACTGTCTGCGATTGCTTGTTATTGATTCCTGTATATTGTGTGATTTGTCTGAGGGCTGCCCAGATGAACAGCAGACGCTTGAGAACTCTAAATAGGAGGCAGCTATAGAGTTCAGAGATTAATCTGTCCCTTCGGGGTGCTGAGCAGCCAGCGATCCAAACAGCTTGTTGTAAGAGGCTTAACAATGCAGAACAGCTGATTTCAGATTCATCCATTGGAAACATACATTCATGTTGCTGGATGTTGGAATAATGCTAAATCACTTTAATCGAAACCACATTTGAATACGGCTCCCACAGTTTAAAGGGCACCGAATTAATCTTGCGAGGAACGGAGTTGCCTTGTAAAATGCATTTGTGTGATGTTGTAAGAAACTTATAAGCAACTTGACTGGGAAAGGGGGCAGCTCTTTGAACTTGTAAACCCACACTGGTTAGAAATACCTCTGTTTGAGCACAGAATCTGAACAAACTGCCTCTGCTTTCCCATGTTTTCATGCGCTCCTCAGTGGATATTTATGCTCCAAGCCTGCAGTAAGTGCACTCGTCATTTTTCAGCTGTCTCCAATTGGCAGATCCATGAAAAATTTGGTGTGCTCCCACTCAATTCCAAAACGTAGCTAACAGGCTGCTGGGGCATTTTCTCTCAACGTTAATCCATCATTATCACCTGAAGTGCATTACTTTGAAGACTGAAGAAGGTCCATATTTCACTTTAAATGATGCCTAACAGGTATAAGCTTGACATTTTCAGTTCCCACTAAGGCTTAAAGAGCTGACAACATTTGATTTTGCTGAGAATATATCTTTTCCTCCTCGAGGATTTCTGTACAAAGGCCCAACAGTAGGCATGCCTTTATGCTAACCAGAGACAAGTCTCGTTAGGTATTCAGAAAGGCCTTCATTTAGGAGGGTTTTAAATTATCATTGTGTTAGAAAGAAGGGTTTTGTCCTTTTTCCCTTTTCTGTTAATTCATTGTGTTGTTTGTTTTGTGGGTCTTTTCTTTCTGCTTGTAGTCAAAACCTTCATGATCTTGGAAAAGAAGGATGATTTTGGTAGATAAGATACTGCTTTGCTTGGGAAGGAAATGCAGGAATCTGGTTTTGCAGCAGCTAGATGGACTTCAGCCTGGATCTGTCACCTCTAGCAGAGGTAAAGGGAGGCAGTAACGCCTTTTGGGTGCAAAGGCAGAAATTACCTCTGTGGAAAGCCTTTTGGAGGTGTAACATGGGTTCTTCAGACTTGCTGTGGACCAAGCCCTACTCTGTATGGACAGCAGGACTGCCCACAGGCAGAAGGATAGGGGTGTTGCTGGTACCCTATACCTAGAAGGGATTTGGACAGGGATCCCAGTGTACCAGAATACACTCAGTCCTCCCTTGCCTTTCCCCTAAGGCACACGTACACACAAATGCATGCCAGGCGTAATACAGTTGCCAAAGGCTGGGAATGTCAGGTTCAGTCAGGGCTCAAGAACCCACAGATGTTTCAAATCAGAATGTTACCTTAATAGGAATAATGAGGTGTTTGAAAGAATATTTTGGTCTGTACCATTTGAATGGGAAAAAATTATCTCTGCTTTGGGCATTCTGCTCTTCTGAGCACCTTCAGCTCAAGTCCCTGCCCATAAGTTATGTGGAGGAGAAAGCTGATGGTCCCCAATCTGGATTGGTCACATAGGGAAGGTGGTAGTTGCTTTACAGAGAGAGAAAGGAGCTGCTGCTGTTAGAGCCTAAAAGTCATGGAGAAGATGGAAAGGATTTTGACACAGCTTCCTGGAGAGTACTTGGAGCCTGGGCCACAGGTTTTGCTGGGTGTAATTCACTCTCTTTAGCTCTGAGGTTTGTCCTCCTCAGCCCACCACTCCTTAGAGAACCCATCTCCTGCTGAGCAGTTTTGCATAATGAATTATTAACTACACAGCATTCAGGAAAGTGCTTTGAAGGAATTTCCTCTTGTTTATTTAATGGGGATCACCCCCCCCCCCCTTTTCCTCTCAATTATAGCGTTTCCTTTACTAAAATATTTTGCATGAGATTGTTGTTTTATGGGGAATTACACAGCTCATTAACTTCTGCTATAATTGGTATCCAACGGTGTAAGCAAATCACAGGCTATAAATAAAAGGAATCTTAGGGTACAAAACCCACATTGAACCTGCCTCCCAAAGCATTCAGGTTTCAGATGCATCTTGCCAGCTCAGCAAAACCCGATTCACCTGCCTTGCTTGAAGTGTTTATCCATCAGATTGACCTATTCCTATGGGTAGCAGAATATTAAATGCTTTTAAGCAGATGTATTAATATGCTGTGGACATATTGACCTTTTAGAGATTATTCTCAAAAAGGACTAATAAAGACACACACAACAATATCATTTTTAAATAGAAAGGCTGAAAAGAAAAAGGGAATTGAGCAAGATACCAGGTTTTGAACAGGGAACTTTGTACAACCCTTTTGGAAGCTTACACAGACTGCTTCTATGGATATTTTGATGTCTTCCATCACTAATCCCATTCTATTTTTTTCAGCCCATTTAGGTTTATACTGCATTCCTCAGTGTGGTAGCTTACCCTTATTATCCCAAAACATTGCATCTATTTGGGTATATCATCATTAGGTGATAGGTGGCCTATAAAAATTGAAGCCAGTGAGACGAACTTGTAGGTACATACAAAAGGGTCTGATCATTGTGAGATATGATGGATTTATTTCCACTGCCCGTGCTGGTGGTGCACATCAGAAAGCTGACAATAAATACTTCAGACCATTTAAATAAATATCTATGGAGGGAGATAAATATATATACATATTGAGAGACATAAATCTGGACACATTTAGATGATGTCCTTCAGAGGGCTCCTCAGAGGATGGAGTAGAGGGCCTGGTAAAAAGGATCAAGCTTAGGCTTGAGAACTAGTATTTTATATCCAAGAAGAACCATGGATTAACCATGTGTATGTATGACCACATATACAGGTGCATCTTTAGATCAGAGTATATCTTTACTTCTTTGCACTGAAGGCAGAAGACCCATCCAGGCAGGTAACAACGGCCAGACTTGTTTTAATGCCCCAAGTGTCTGCTGCATGTCTGAGATGTGCTCTAATCCCACTGCTCAGATCCCCTTTCTCATGGTGATGCTGTGGCCTCTGAGGGAGCATCCATATATCTATCATCTCTGTTCTTCCCACGTGTTTCCAAATCCACACCCCAAGCCCTCGTGCATTGTCCATTGCTGTCCATCATTCACAACAGAGCAAAACGAAGGACTCTGAATGATGGTGATGTAAAAACCAGAAGGCAGATGTAATCTACAGCAGTGCTGGCTGGGGAGCAGCATCTCTGACTGGGCTTGCATTGTGTTTGTATGCACTGATATGAATAATATACAACAATCTCCTTTGCCATGTGATAAACATCATGTTTAGGGTAGTGTTTAAAGATCTGGATCTGTTGTTGAAACCCCTGAAACAATATATACGTGACCAGATCTGAACCATCTGATCTGTTAGAAATACAAGTGTCCTGCAAAGGCCACTACAGAGCCAGTGAGAGCAGCGTTTACAGGCTCTCCAGAGGAAAAAGGTGGTGCTGAGCCAGAGTGGTTTTCAGTACTCAGCTTCCCTTGGGTGATATTGTTAGACATGGAGAATATTTAAACAGGGTTTATGGCAACTGGCACATCAACTGCCTTGAAAGGATATGTATAACAAGGGAACTAAGGAAAGACTAAAAATATAATCCCTAATCTAAAGCATCTGACATGTTTTGTGGACGGTAGTTTGGTATTTCCCAGATGTATGCTCACAGAGCTGCCTATGCAAACCAGAACCACCCATCACACTGAAATGAGTTTAATTATGAAAGTTTGGCTTTTCTAGTCAAGCTTTAGTTTCAGTTATTCCCAGTTTCACACTCCTCAGCCTCTCCTTTTAAATGACATTCTGTTGCACACCCATCATGGTAAAGCTTTTGGAATGGGATTGCTAACAAATACAAACATGATTCCTAAAGGTGGAGACTTGTCAGTTGCACAGTTTCTATTGATACAATATAGATTCAGCTGCAGCCCTGCTCATCTGAGACCTTTAAGGGATTTGATTCATCCACATAATACATTGAAGGCTGTTGTGGGTAGCTGGAATCTGTATTCCTGTGACAGAGAAGTGCCTTAATGGTACCTTCCTCCTTTAAACAAATGATAGATCACCAATATTCCCCTTTAAAACAGCTGTATCACTTCCATATCCACTTGTTTTGAATTGAAGGTGCTGCTGAAGACTCCCTCTGGACATCCTAGCTTAAAAAACCTAGCAGGTTGTCACCTGCAAGGGAGGACAACCACAGCATGGGGGTGATGGAGACCACAGTGACCTGTAAAATGAGAACAGTGAAATATCACTTCCTTCATCCCCTCCAAAGTTCCCCAGTTCTCTTCAGAGTGATGCTGTTACTGAATTTGTCTATGTTTGTTTCAAGTGTGACCTATCAGGAGCACACCTCTTCTCAGGTGACCCTCATCATTACCCTCTGCCAGTAGTTTACTATCTTTAGTGCTGCAAAGGAAATAGGAAGCAGCTGGAATTAACAGATCTGAACTTATACACCCACTGCAGAGCCCTCAAGAAGCTGGGATTTGGTAGAGCTTAAAGGTGAGTGGCCATGCTCTGATTAGTTGCTGTGTTTGCAGCAATGCCTTATTTCTTCCTTTGTCTGACTATGAACTGAGCTGTTGAGAGTAAGGTTTTATGTACATTGATTTTTGTCTTCTCAAGTTTTATAATGAAAGGTCTTTGTTATAACTAACACCTTAGGGAAGCAGAGCTTTACCCAAACTGGAAGATGCTTTTGAACCTCTGTAGGGTACCTTTGACTATGGTGTCCTCACCAGTAGGGGGGAGGAGGACTAAAGAAGGAAATGATGTGATGTTCTCTTAATAACTGATGCTCTTGTGGTTCAGTGTATGGCTTTTCTTACAATGTAAGGGTAAGATGGCACATACAGAGTGATGTAGGAGACCACAGACTCCCATAAATATACATGATCTTATTTCTGAGTACCTGGGGGAATGCAGTGATTGGTTGCTGATACAGGATGTGCTGGGTAGTCCACAACATAGAGCTGTGATGTTTCTATGCTGAATTTCACTTAGATCTCAAGATTCTCTTTTACTTTATTATTTCCAAGTCTTGCTGTGGCAGTAACCATTCTGCCTGCGATGTTTCATATTTGCTAAGGTGTCTCTTCTTTTTCTCCTGTTATTTAATATCCAATTGAGCTTATTTTAACAGTGTGGTTTAGTTTTCATTTGGGAAAACTGTAACTAAAGGAGAATGGACACAGGTTTCTGCTCTTAAAAGCAACCTAGAGCATCTTGTTCACACAACACAGCTATTTGAGGCAAAGTCATTGATTCTGTAGTGAAAATACAGGGTTAATGGTGCACTGGTTCAGTGCTTAGCCACCACTTTATGAGCAGTTAAACCATGTCGCACATCTCCACTAGCTCTGCATTAGCACCAACCCTGGGATTCATTACATGGTTCATCAGTACAGAAACCTATTGCATTGTGCCCCAGCAGAGCTCACCCCAGGTACGCTTGGTACGGATGCAAAACATCCCCAGTCTTGCAGGAGGCATGGTTACACTGGGCAGCTCATCTTTGTATGCTTGCAATAAACCCAGTTAGTCAAAAGCGATGAACTAACATCAAACCAGAGTCCTCCATCCACCCTGCGAAGGTGAAGATGCACCCAAAGGTGTTTGATGGGCTGATGTTGTTCCCATCCCAGACTGGTTTAGGAGAGAAGGGGGAAAAATAAGGGAAATAAGGGAAAAAAGGAGAAAAAACATCATGTTTTCTTGATCACTTGCCCCCACACACACTCCAGTGGAGCTTCCAGCAGTTACTGCTAACCTGGGAGATGGCATTTGTCATGTAGATAGCCATTAGAAACATGAGAACCATCTGGTTCCTTTCTCCTTGCAGAGCAAACAGCTATCTGCCAAGGTGGGCTGACATTGGAGTATTTCAAGACAAAAGGCTTGTTTTCTTCTGTAGTTTCTCTCAGCCACCCGAAATAACTGCATCTCTCTATTTTCTTCCCTGCTGTTACAAGTATAGCTGTATGAGGGTCCCCCTTTTAGTCCTCTTTTCCATCAGTTTGTCCTTTGTGCCTTCTCTTTCACCATTCCCATTGAATTCCAGCTCAGTTCACTATGTGCCTCTGAGTAAAACAAATAGCTGTGTGTCTCAACTGAGACAACTTTCCAGTCCAGGTCTTAAATGTGACAATATGGATCCCCATCTGTGAAAATGTGGTCTAACAAATGGGATTGAGTTAGTTTTTCCTAATGGACACTTGGAAACTTGCAGAATCCCCTTTGGGATGCTGAGGCTGAACCTGCTCCCCCTGAGTCTCCACTGTACCCTGTTGTTGTGCACCTCTTCCCCTGGCAGCTAGATGCTAGGAAGTGCTCAACCAAGGGTGCAGAGAGGGCTGTGAGGCAGCAGCAGCATCTCCAATCAACCCAGCTCCCATAAGCTGTGTGATGCCAGGTTCCCAAGACACTTGCAAAGAAGAGAATTCTTTCTGCAAGCAGAGAAACACCAGTTTACAACTTGGAAATACATGTATTGATGTCTGATTTCTTGCTGCTCAAACATACTTCAGGGCTTCATTTAGCCTGGGCTCAACTGCTGGTGTTTATATAGGCTACTGGCTGTTTACATTAGGTCAATACACAGGATGGGCTGTTTATACCAGAGCAGCAACAAATTCCACAGCGCAGTCTGTGTCTACCACTGCTCCCTTTTGAGATGGAAAGGAATAAGGATTTGACTCTGGAAACAAACAAGCAACAAACCCTCCTATGTTATGGAATATCCCTTCTTGCCTGAGAAGTGACCAGCACCACAAGTTCTTAATGGGCTGTTCAAACATCTACAGCATGGGGAATTAGCCCAACACAACATAAATGGCACATGATGGGGAAGAGCTGAGAAGGAAGTCAGCAGTCGGAGCTGATGTTTGTCTCCATCTGCAGGGGACACAGAAGACCCATTTGTAGGCACTTGTTTCGCTGCACACACAGGTTTGCAGTGTGCTTTGCTCACCGTATCACTGGTTCCAGGTCCACAAATGCCAAGACTTCTATGTTTAATCCAATTGTTCCTCATATAAGACTTTGTGGGTTACTCTGACAGAGCCTCCTGCCCTGGATGGACAATGCTGTTTGTATCCTTCACAACACTGATAAACACTTGCAGTGCTACTGAAATGCTTCTTGGCCTCAGATCAGTGTTTCTGTAGGGCTGTGGGAGATGGTGAGTTTCTGTCCTGCTGCTTTCAGCAACCCACTGCTGATCTGAGCTGCCAGGGTCCATCCCTATGGGATTCATCCCCAAACAAAGGATGTCTTGGGCCCCAGTTCCTCCCTGACCACCATGCTGTTCTTCCCTTGTTCCTGCACCTTCCTAGAAGGAGTGCTGCCAATTGGAGGGGAAAAGAAGAGAGAAAGCCTTTCACTTGCTTATCCTGCTGGTCCCAGTAAGCCCATCAAGAAAGGTGCTCCCTGTCCTGATGCTGCTGGGGACCTTAGCCTTGTGCTGGGTGAGCATGGATCCCAGGAGGTTGGAAATAGCTCAAAAATGGGGCAAAAAGCATCCGAGCAGTGTCTCATCCCATCCACAGACCATTGATTACAGAGGAGGTCTGGATGAGCAGCTTGTATTAGACACCTGATGTGCCAGTGACTAAGGTGGAGGCAGAGGAATCCCCTCTTCCAGTCCTTTGTGAGTGCCAATGTGCACCAGTCTCATTGGGGCTACCAAGTAAGCCAGCAGCAAATCAGTTTTGTGAGGATCCATGCAGAAATTCCACGTCTTCCTTACTAATAAACACCATCAACTACTTCATGTGCCAGATCCTGCCACCATGGGACTGTCATCTGGAACCTCCCCAGCCCAGCTCCCATGTCTGATAGATCCAATTCCCCTCTGTCTCCTGTCTGTTTGGTTCTTACTTTCAGTTGTGCTCTTCTATACCTGTGTCATGAAGGATCAAACGTGAGTTATAATGTTAATAGTAGGTTTTATTAGTAAATAAATCATTTCAGGAGGATGCAACTGGTTAGCATAGCTTACTGTTTCCATCAGGAACAGTATGATATATAGTATGGATAGCTATATATATATACACACACTTTCCCTCAAGCCAAGAGGTGATTTAATGAAGTGGCTCCTCTAAGGGTTGGCTTACACTTAATTCCAACCAAGAAATTATTGCCATCAGGGTGAATTTAATACAATATCAAGGTTTTGACCAGGTTTTACGGCTCAAGTGCAACCTTTCTCCAACACCCTGTCGTTATAGCGCTGGGTCACAAGGCACTTCATTTGGCAGAGCTCTCAAGTGCAGTATTTCTTTCTTCTACCTGCTTTTCTTCCTAACGTCCCCATCTTGTGTTTCTGAAACCTTCCCATTAAATGGGAAAAGAAAATCCTTCAGGACATGGGCAACACTGGACATATTCCTGACAGTTGCACAAGGAACTGAAGCACAGGAACAGAAGCTCTTACATGTTGGCAGCATTCACTAAACTGCCTCCCTTTAATAACTGACTGACATAACTTCCCGACTTTCTATTCCTTTACAGATGCCTCTCTCTTGGCTGTATAGGTCAGCTTTGGGGAGGTGAAGAGCGTGCATCCAGGCACATCAATACTTGCCAGAGGGATTAAGGTGGCTGTACCTTTCTTTCCCTCTCTCCTAAATCAGCCCTGCTCAGCCCAGCCATAGGCAGGCTCACACACTGGGAAGGGAAAGGAGCCTCTGAGCGTGATGAGGACAGACTTCAGCAAGGGCCTATTGTGATAGGATGAGGGGTGATGGGTTTAAATGAAGAGAGATTCAGGCCAAATGAGTGGATAAAGTCCTTTACACTGAGGGTAGTGAAACCCTGGCACAGGCTTCCCAGAGAGGTACTGGATGCTCCATCCCTGGAGATATTGCAGGCCAGGTTGGATGTGGTTCTGGTCAGCCTGATCTAGATGAAGATATCCCTGCTCATTGCAGGGGGTTGGAACTGGATGAGGTTTGAAGGTCCCTTCCAACCCAAACTGTTCTGTGATCCTATGATGTTGCTGTGCGGTTGCCAGCACTGCATTTGCTCCAGGGCTGCATCCTTTTCTGAGCCCCACTGACTCTGGGAGGGAAGAAACGTGCCCTTTGCAACTTACATACCTATAGCCTGTGGCTCGCATGCTGCCCTGTCAGTTTGGGGTAAATCTGTAGTACTTCAGGGTTTGGAGCGCTGTAAGCTGAAGCAGAAGTTTGCCCCTAGTAAAAGCACCGCTGTTTGACAGGGCTCTGTGCTTGTTTAACGTAACAACTGCACTGGTTTTCTAACAACAACTTTAAATGCCATTCATCAATAAATCCATTGGGCTGCTTGGCTTGTATTACATGCCACTGATTAACTACCATTAAATTAGCAGTTAGTGTAATCAGATATAAACATTCCGTTGTGGCTAAGCTGTTAAGCATTTTTCCCCCTTTTACAATTGAGTGTAACACATGTCGGCACGAGACAGGCTCAGTAATTTCACATTACTGCAGCTAAATTATGTTTGTGGGCTCCAGAAACGCTTCTGGTGCTACCAGGCTCGTAAACACCTACCTGGCAAGGAAAAGCTACTACTTCTGCCCCAGAGCGTTCGGGGTTTAACGGGATTCAGTACAGTGAAGTTACTACATAAATATGTGCATGGGCTATAGAGGTTGATAGGAGGAGCTGAGAATGTGATTTGCTGTTTGCCACTGATTTCCACCCTGGCTCCCACTATTGATTGGTGTAAATCAGCATCCGAGTCATACAGGAAAGGTACCTACCTAGGTGTTTGTGCTTTGAAAGGAGAGGGGTGTGACTCTGTGGGTTTCAGCTTTGAGAACTCCAGGCTGTCATAGTCAGAAGTGGATTTTGGTTTCTCAAAAGGAGCCATTTCATAGGTATTGATCTGTAGAGCAGAATTAACTGCATTTATTTTATAGGTAGCTCTGCATCTTCTCCATTGTAGGCATTTTTGTAACTCAGAGAGGAAATACACAGCTGCAGGAGTACTCCCAAACCACTTCCTTAGACACCTGTGCAATAGAGAACATAATGAAATTGCCACTTGCAATTGCTTATCAGTGCCAATATTAACCCGCAGAAAGCTCTCAACCAGCAGAACTGTTCCCATCATAGCCTTGTGTTCCTTCACCTTGCAAGAAGGCAGCAAGAACTGGCAGCACACCCAGAAGATAAATCAATCAGAAAGGCAAGATGGGGGAAGAAATGAATAAGAATGCAAAACTTTGTGGATATAGAAGCTTCTTTGTTTAACAGGTGGTTAAGGAACTGGGGGAAGAGCTTTCTGGGAATGCCTTTTTTTGCCCTTTGGTCAAAATGTAGCTCTTTACTCAAAAGGTTCTTAATATACAGATTTTTCTTGAGCCTGTTTTGTTCTTACCCTGTTTCCCTATTCAAAGCACCCTAAAATGGCACTTAAAGATGTGGTTTAGTGGTGAACTTGGCAGTGTTAGGTTTACAGTTGGACTCAATGGTTTTAAAGGTCTTTTCCAACCTAAGTAGTTCTATGATTGTAAGATGGATAAACTTCACTTCAGACAAAATAAAAACAAGCTGTGGAACAGACTTCTTTCAGTGTTTAGCTGGTGGGGTTTGGTCTGTATTAAAGTAGATGATGTTTTATCATTTAGATATCACTGTCTTGGCTTTCAGATGCTGATATGCTTTAGAGAATATACTTGCACATAATTACAGGTGAACATTAGCACCAACACACATTGGTCTAAAGAGCTTGTGAGCTGGAAATTTCACTTCTAGGTCTGGTGCTTGAACATTCCCTTGTCTCTTTAAAAGCCCTGGGATATTTGGAGCATTGGATCCAAATGGTTGGGAGTTTATCCATTTTAAGTTATTCTTCATTTTAGCTGTGCTGTTTGGCAACACTCTGGATTGTTACACTCTGCTAACGCGCTGCCATTTGCACTCATGGAAACCTGTAGCTCCTCCAGCTATGCTCAATTGGCTTTCCTGAGTTGTCAGCTTTGAAATGGGCAAGCGTGAGGATTCGGTGTTGTCTTGCATTACAGCTGACAACTTGGGACACTTATAATACAAATTACTTGGGTTTCCCAAACCTAACATTAGGCCACTCTTCAAAATGTGTTCTCCTTCACTCTATGAGAGAGAGGAATGTCTATGGCTGCTCGAGGTATTTCTTCAGGGGTGTAAACCTGTAGAAACTGGATTAGTTTGTTGACTCCCTCAATTAACTTTAATCTAATATCCTGCCTATTTAAATCAGTGTAAACATTGGTGTATAGGGTTAAGGGAAAGAGCTGAACTGAAAAAGATTTATTTAAGGATTAGTGTAGTAGCTAAATTAGAATTAAATCCAGGAAGTAAACATCCCAGCAATGCGAGTTGTGGGAAACAAGAGACCACAGCAAAGATTGAAACAATAATGTGCCACCATGGGAAGAGAAGGGAAGAAGGGGAGAAACAAGTAAATCAAGCATTACTGTACAAATAAGACTCTAAGCCTATTACTGCCACACAGGTTGTGGGGAAACTCCTAATTAAATGCAATAGAAAGAAACTTTTATCCTTTTCATCTCACTCCTCTGTTTGCTCGGTTGGATTATACTGCGGACTGGAATACCCACAGCAATTAGAATAAAGGGATAGAATCCCTGAAGGTACACAAATTAACCCATCTGCTGGCACCAGATGTGCTGCAACATCCAGTGAGGTTTGTTAGGGACTTCAGATGAGGAAACAAGCACAAAACCCAGCTTCACACTCTGATAGGCAGCACTGGGGACCAGATTTGCCCAGCACATAAATGCATGAATGGTTTGTCAGCCTTAGCAGAGGTTTTCCCTCTGTTCCCTGCAGCAGTTGATATGGGCTGTGTCTGTAATCCTGCTGTCAGTGCCCCCTGCAAGACAATGTGCAGCAGCCCAAGACTACATCAGTGATCCTGAGCTGGCATAGGGATTCCAATGCAGAGCCCAGCTCTACATTCCCTGACAGCTTTAGGACAACTGCAGGCAGTTTCTTTCCAGGTATTGATCTGATCAACTCCTCCTGAGTCAGTGACCAAAACCCAGACAAAAGTCTAGCCTGGGGTAATACAGCTCAAGGCCACTGTGGCTGATGAAGCTATCAATCAGATAAGGGCTTGTTCACACAGCAAATATATCTTCAACTGGTTTTCTTCTTGCACACCCTATGGCCTTAGCAAATGTTTCCTAATATTTTGCCATCAATCCTTATTGGGAGAAAACTTTGCCCATCACCATAGGAGCTGGGGCCTGGTGTTAAATGAGGCTTTCCTCACCAGGAGCCAATGCAGCAACAATTCACTGTGAGCACATAAGAAGCCCGATGAGGGCTTGGAGCCGCAGGCACCCATGCAGGCAGAGCTGAGAGCACAGAACATGCACATTGCTTCCCAGCCACGTATAGAACTCATTTTTTACCTTGTTTTGGCAGTTTCTTTGTGCTTTGTGCCTCTAAAAAGCTGAAATGATCCAGCAAGCTTGTTCCAAAGGAAAATATCTGCATTTCAGCTCCTATGAGCTATTGTCTTGTAAAATCAGACAACTCAGTATTTGGTCTTTCTGACTAAAGCAGCCCTAATGGCAACTGAGTTGATATCAGTTCATTTTCAGAGCAGGTCTTTGGACAGGGTCAGCAGGGAAAAAGCTGATTTACTCGTGATGCCTTCCTGCCCATTGCGTTAATCCTGCATATATTAAAGAATCAAATCTGAGTAGCTGTTTCCTCCCCCTATTTAAATACATTCAACTGCTCAGCTTCTGGTTTCCCCCCCGAGCTCCACACCGGCCAGCCCTGTGTGTGGAACAGTCAGCAAGCACGTTTCAGCCACTGTGGGGTATTAATGCAGAAAGCCAAAGCCGGGTCGGTTCTCCTTGGTCCTCTTACTGGCTATAGAGTTTCACAGGCTGGGATATTAGTAAATATTTATGTTTAATTACTTTCACTTAAGCAAAACAACCGCAGCCAAGAAAACTACAGAGCAATTTAATGGGTTTTAACTTGCCACATTAAACTGCCTTCTTAAAAATAATGAATTATATGAAGTCATCCGGTTTCAGACTCTCTTAAAGAGGTAATTTAATTCAAATACGGCTGCATATTACTAGCTTCAGTGTCTGAAAACATTTATAGTGCCAGGGACTGTTCCATTGCCCCGAGTTATTCTGCAGCCTGACAGACAATAACAAGCTAAGCGTGCTGTGATTTGGTGTCACTGACAGATGCAATTGCTGGGTCCATGGCTCCAGGCAAGAAGCGCTGCGTGAGTGTGTTGGAGTGTCCTGTTCTGTAAGGCAGCCTGGGTTAAAACAAAACCAGGACAGTGGATATGGCATTAGATGCTCTGCAGCACTTTTCCTCCAGGAAACAGCCTACAAAAGAGCTGGTTCCCTCTGGGTCACAGCTACAGTGTGCAGTGGTTAGGTTCTGTTGTGTGTCCTTTGGTCCATTGTTGCAGTATAATATAAAGACACTTCTGTTCTCTGGCAGTTCTGTTCTATGTAGAGCTCATTCACAGGGAAAAGAAGGGGAACATTGGGTTATCTATGCAACTCTTTTTCTCTGACAGGTAAGGAACTAAGAAACAAATACCTGTGCTCTTCTACTTAGGGATGCCCAACTGCTGAGCTATGTGTAGGATTAGGAACATCCATCAGGATAATTTCTTCCTCACGAGACAAATTGTTATCACAGGTTTGAGTTTGGCAGTTAAGACCCAGAAGGTCTCGCCACAAAGGCTGTAAAACTTTGTGAGGCTTTCAGTATCCTTTAAATGGTGGTCCCTTAAAGTAATTGCATACTCTAAAGCTCCTTATGGGGCTTAAGGGCTTTATTTGCCTAGGACGATTGCACACCTTGTGAAAAAGCTGTAATCCAAATCCCAGGCTTGGTTCTGCCAACTTTCCAGATGTTGACTGCTAAGTACATAGCCTGCATGTGTGTCTGTCAACATGTTAGTCAGAAGATGCATGGGGAGAGTTGCTGTATTCTTGATGTTTCTTCAGAGATGTGCAACCCACCTTTGTGGCTTTGCTCATGTATGAAAAGCACGTGTAATGAATGCAGAACTGAGGAAAGTGCTGCAAGTGTAATGAACAGTCCGTGCATAAAGACAGTGCTGTCACACTTCAGCTGTTCACCACGATTAGCTTTGAAGATACTACTTTGTCAGCTTTTGAATAGGACTGTGGGCACAGACAGCATGCAGTGGAACTGGCTTTGACTTCAAGGGCTTATGGAGTCCCAGTGAAATCACGGGATGAGGTTTCTTGGCTCTGTTTTCCAGTTGTCTCCTAGTTCAGGTACCTTTTCCCATCAGTTAAATACTTACCTGAGAACACATTCATTCCCCTTGATTCATACTTCAGGCTTGAAGGAATCCCATGCATTTCAAGCTGACTGACTGAAAGGTAAACCACTGATCCATGCTTGTATGGGTAACAATATCAGCTTTTGGACCATTTAAAATCCTGCAAGCTCACTTCACGTAATAGCAAAAGGTTTCTTTTCAGTAACAGACAATAACAGGGATAGGGACTGTCTGCTCCAAGGGGTCACACAGCATCTTGGTGAATGGAACCGTAAGCTTGCAGGCTCTTCACTTCCATTCACATCCAGCTAGCTCTGACTGCTAATTCATTATGTGCTTCAAGTTTTACTCTTATAATACAAAAGTCACCCCTGGGAGAACATTGCTGAACGTGCTTGATGCATGTATGACCCCTTCTTTAATGTAAGCCACGTATAAAGTTGCTTAGGTGTTCTTCCAGAAGACTTCTGATAGGATTAAAAGTGAACATGGAGCAATGGAGAAAAAATATTCATTAGAAGGGATTACATTTAAACCTTTCAAGATGACTGATACGTTTTTCCTTTCAACTCCAACTTGAGTGAGCTGTTGAATGGAGTTCAGAGATTATTTCTTGTCAGGACCCATAAAAAACTAAACTAAGGGATTTAAGCATGCTGGGCATGAAATTTTCATTGCTTTCTATGGTGCACTTTAACTATGCCTGAAAAGCAGTATTCATTGCTCAGAGTACTTAGCCATCTTCTAGGAGAACCAATTTCATTTCAGCTCATGGTCAGTAATCAGTCTGGAAATGAAACCATTAATTTTAATGCAGTAAGTGCATGTATACATTAAAGTTTATTGCTTTGCTTGAATTTAAAAGGGCAGTTTCAAGGCAGTGTAAAGCTGCAGGTGCCTGCACTTTACTGTTCACCTCTTCCGAAGGGAGAACGCAGCTAGTCCTGCATATCACTGGAATAAGTTTCAGTGCTGCATGACACTGAAATAAGCTGGGAGGGTTTCAGGAGGCTTTAGATCAAGCTTTTGGACTATACCATTTATGTGAGGATGCTCTCACCTAAAGATACATCACCTCTAAAGCACACAACAGAGTTGACGGGGTCTTGCCATTGCAATCAGTAACGACACAGATTTCATGAGTCCTGAAACTTGCTACCCAGGCTTGATAAATGTAAAGATCTATTGAGCCAACTATAAATGCATTAAAAAAGCATAATAATAAGAGCACAACTGAAGCCAAGAGTATTTCCACTTTTTCAAAGGCTTCCAAACATTTTATATTCCATAAGATCATAGGCAGAGTCAAGGCATTACATTTCAAGTTAAGGTCAGGTATTCAGCTGTAACTTTGGATGTATGGGTTGGAATCAAACACAATATTTTCACATTACTTGAGTTTAGTCTTTCTTTGTGTTTTTATGTTCCTGTTCAAAAGAAAGGAAATCCCTGATACCAAGACAAGTAAGCTGTGTTCCGAGCCAATAAATCCTCAGGGAATTTGAAGCAGGTAGATTGTAAGAGGCCCTTTTAGGAGTCTGAAAAGCAATGGGTGACATTAGAAGGATCTTAATGAGAGTTGCAGGTGCTCAGCTTTGAGGACGAGGTCATTTCCCGTGTGTTGGCACAATGACAAAGATGGAGATTGAATGGTTCTTCTAATTCACAACTCGGTAATACATACTGCTTAACTGGAAACGGCTGAAAGGATGCCTTTGGAATGCTCTGGGTGCCCCAACACATCCTAAACTCTGCAGCCAAGTCTCAGCATCATTAGAATGATAGATGCAAATAAGGATAGCACCACTGGAGTGCTGAGATGTTGCTCAGCCTTCTAGGAAAGCTCGATTTTGGCAACATGTCCAGCTGTAGGCCAGGCCTAAAACAACCTCTAAAATCACCTAAACTTCCTTGATTGTCTCTTGGTCACTGTTTGTAGCCACAGATAAATGATTCCACACAAATTCCCTCAAATAAACATGCAAATAAGAGCAATCATTTACATTTCAAATGGATCATCATTAAGGTTTCAAGCTGTCAATAGGAGCAGCACAGGGAAATGTTATTATTAGACCTAAAAGTGATCAAGGACATGGGTGAGAAGAAAGGCTAATATCAGGGGATCTGTAATCTGTTCCTAGCCAGCTTTTCATTCTGCTTAGCAAACATGAATGATTTGGAGCGTTGAATGAAGGAGCCAGCTACAGAACCTGCACCATGCATTTGAGCTACAGCTGGCTGGAACACTATATGCCTGAAGGCAACATTTTGGAGTTCAAAGGTAAACATTTGGCTTTTTATAGGGAAAATTAGTTGTACAGTGCTTTTGATTTAGTATACTGCTCCCCAGCCCAGCTTCTCATTGGAATGGATTAGAACATAACCCTATTTCCACTGACTGACAGTATGCAGTTTCATAGAGAGGCACATGCTTGCTAGTAAACATCAGTCCTCTGGGCCAGATCTAGAAGACAGAGGTCAGAATGTCCATAACTTCATATGTTTCAAGGCACCCTAAAGACTTCCTCTTACCTCCCCATGCAAATTGCTTACAGCCTGCTCCAACGAGGAGCTTCCCATTAGGGCTTTGACCATGGCTCTAAACTGATAAACCTCTCCCTGGAAACTTCCCCTGGTGAACCTCAATGTAATATTTTATTGTCTTTGAGCCTAAGTGTATGTACAGGGATCCTTCCTGGGGAAAACAGGCAGTAAATAACACTGAGCAAGGAGGGATCTCTACTTGGAACCTGATGAAGGAGCGAGGGTGGCATTTTGTACTTCTTGATGCTGCATTAAAGGGGTAAAGGGAGCTGTTTGATGCTGCAAAGCTGTCATGTAGCATTTGCATGTGATTTCAGGCATTGCAGGATGGCCTGCTTAGGTTTGTATTTCTTGCCGTTGTGGGGCTTAAAAGGGAGGAAAGCCCATGCTGCACAGTGAGGTACTGGGAACCATGTGTTCCAGGGTACAGAAAGATATGTTATGATTCTTATCTTTGTGAGACTGTGAGAAAATAGTTCTTTGTCCTCAAACTCATTAAAAAGTTATTTAATAAAGAACTTGAAACCATTATCAATATTTACAAAAGGAATGCTTGAGAGCTGAGTTATGTGTTTGGAAAGTCACCGAAGGCTCCGTGCGTTGAAGCAACAATATACGTGATAGGAAGTCGAGCTGACATTTCCCAAATATAAAAACCAGATGATGGAAGGTTTAATTCCTATGACTCGGAGCAGTAGCTCAGAGCCTGCTAAGCTCTCAGGAATACTTTCAGCCCGTCGGGGTGCTCCAGGAATATAAAATTCCCATCATTTCTGGAAAGCCCATGGCAGGGGGTTGGAACTGAATGGTCCAGCCTTATTCAGAGCAATAGCACTCAAAAATAAGCAGTGCTGAAGAAGGTTAGGATCAGGACCAAAAGTGCTAAGCATCATATTAGGCAGTGATAACTCCAGCCCAGGGCATGAGCCCTGCACAAGCACAGTGATGCCCTATTGCCCATGTAGTTAGGGAGGTATATTTACATCTGGAGGGGCTGGAACTGGATGATCTTAAGGTCCTTTCCAACCCAAACCGTTCTGTGAGTCTATGAAACATTGTCATCTAGGGTCCAACCACCCACCCAAATGTTCCATTAGCAAAAGCAGTTATGGGAGATGTTCATCCACACGATGTGTGAAAAGCCTGAACTGTTTCTGACTGCAGATCCTGAAGTGCTTTTAAACACTGGTGGGTTTGGGTTTGTTTCTACATGGTGCAGTTGTTATTCTGTGCATGATGCGGTGTTGATGCTGTGCTTTTTCAGTATGAGCATACTTCAGTGCTGTCAGAGCTTTATATTTCTATACTATAGCAACAGCTGATTTAAAGATATTCAGGCAAAAGACAAAGAAAAGGTCACCTTTTCTTTTTCATTTTTAATTACATTCCAAGGACTTTATATCTGTACTTTAGAGCCTTGAAAATGGTCCAAGAGGAATGAAGAGATGGCAACAGGGTCACTGCATTCACCAGTATCACAGCCAGAGGTGGGAGCCTAACCACCAAGTACGTTAGTTTCCCTGGAATTCTCCAACTCAGTGAGCATTCAGTCAATATGCTAAGGCTGAGCTTTAAGCAGTAGTTGGATGAGGTCTAATCCATCCATCTGGAAACAGCCTGTGTATCGCCGAGAATACATGCGGAGGGGGCTGCTCATGTGTCCCATGTGTTTGCTTTTATTTGATTGTGCATTTGGGTGGGAAAGGGAAAGAGGAAATTCCCTGACATTTTCACATGCCTTTTATTTTAAAGTGACCCTGAGAAACAATTCAAACACTTTGTCTGGTCAAATGAGAGGCTGGGAAGCAACCTGATGTCTTTCCTGGGCACAATACTGTGTTCCCACTACTGCAATTAGGCTGCCAGCATCCTTGGAGGGAGATACCATGGGCACAGGAATGAATTGCAGATCCAGGTCTTCCTCTTTGCCAGGTCTTTGTGAACTGGTAGACAGCAAGAATTCATCTTCTGAGTACCAAATACTCTGCTCCTGTCCCTTCCCATTGCTCTATGATAAGTAAGATTCAGACAACCTCCTCCTCTACTTCTCCACTCTGGCCCTTGTGTTTCTGTCCGGATCTTAATGCAAAACTGTTTAAGCCCTCTAAAAACCCTACTACTGCTGTGAGGGATTTTATGGCCTGGCAGAACATTCACATCAGTATCTCCTGCAGTTGTATATAAATCTCACAGCTCCTAAAGGCTTCAAGACTATGGAAACACAGCAATGAACATACAAACACTGGCGGTGATTGATTAGGCCTGGATTAACAAAGTGCCAGCCTTTGCTAATTGCCATGGGAGTCAGGAGGAAAGGAGCAGCTCCTTCCAGGGCTCTGCCTCAGTGGTTTGAAGTCAGATACTTGAGCTTTAGTCTTACTTGATTTAATCCTGCGGCTGCCCAAAGCCACAGATAGTCCCAGGTTCTGGCTTATCCCAGTTCCCCAGGACAAGCTCCAAACCCTTTGCTTTGTATGGCACTTCCGGAGAAATGGGATGGTGCTAATGGTAAAATGCACCAAATTTCAACCATCAATCCCAAGGCATTCAGTGACCCTCACCATGTATGACTGCATACTATGCTCATGTAGCATCATGCTTCTTGCAAGTGTTACTGCGATGGTGCCTGAGCATTTTTTTCCTTCCAGTTCCCTTTGGGAACAGAGCCCTCTGTGAGCAGTACCAACACCCCACTTCTACTGTGGGGTCCTGGCAATGGGCACATGGGGCTTTTCTAATGTAATATTAATCGTCAGATGAAAGAGGGGATTTAAAAACCATTTCTTTTGTGTCTGGTACTTCAAATGACTTTACAAGTCCTATCAAGAGGGTTTTAAAAGATCTTTCCTTGTGAGTTGCTTTCTTTTCCAGAATAGTATCCTTGGAAATGACCCACTGGGTAAAAAGCAAACCAATAATAAACCCTTGTGAAAGAAACAGCTGGTTTAATTGCCATGAATGTCATTACCTTGGAAAGCCATCACAGCCTGCCCTGTGTTTGGGTGGCACCACGGAGAAAGCAGAACAGCTGGAACACAGGACTGGCAGCAGTGAGATCGCACAAAGATCCCATCCAGGCTGCTGGTAAGTACATTTGTCTGTGTACCCTGCTCACATAAAGAGCTTGCAATGTGAATTCAGGCCTGTGCCAGGTTGTGATGCTACAGTTCACATCAGTGTGGTCCAGCACCCAGGAGGTTACACTCTTAGACCAAGCAGGCTTGAGGCTTGTTGGCTGCTGCGTCACCCTCATCACACCAAACACCTCATTTCTGAACAGCCTGCGAGAGGTGACGTGGATGGAGCCTCTGGTGTGTCCCTAGGGAAGGGTCAGTCAGGGAACACACACTGCCTGTTCTCAACAGCTACTGGAGGAGCTGTTGGGGTTACTGGTCCAGCTCAGTCGCCCCTCCAGGCACAGTGAACCAGGGGAGCAATGGGAAGGAGTGAAAAAAGCACTTGAGATGCTTGGAAACATCTGCCCGTCCTCTGCTTGCCTCTATCCCCACCTTTGTTGAGACGTGGGGCAGGCCCACGTGCCAGGAGCGCTGCTGTAGGGTCGGAAGGGGCTTTCCAAGCTGCCCTCATCCTCCTGCACATGGTCCTGCCATTTTATTAAGTTCTCCTGAAGCTGCTCCCGACCCAGGCTAAGTACTTTTCTATTGACATCAACTTTTGCCACTTCACTATTCACCCCCAGGTTATTAATACAGCATTAAACAATATTGGTCTGAGTCCTGCTCTCTAGGGCACCTCATTATTAATCTCTTTCCCTACTAGAATTGCCCATTTATTCTATACCCATTTATAACCAGATTTTAATCCGTGACAGGACTTTACCTCGCACTTTGCGGTCACCAAGTTTCCTTAACGGTTTCTTGTATGGGTGTTTATCAAAAGGCTTTTGAATGTCCAAATAAATTACATCCTCTGGTTGTTCTTTACCCTCTATTTTATTAACTCTTAAGAGTGTAACAGGTCTGACTGGTAAGATTTATTCTCCTAGCGGCTACATTGCTATTTTTCCCCTTTGCTTGAGACTTGATATTTCCCTGCAGATTGTAAAGTATTTAGAGCAGTGACCCTCTGAATCTTGTGGCTTGAAGCTGCACCAGATGTGTTGTCCATGTTCAATTAAAAAGAGAAGGGAATGGAATATATGGCTTCCTCAGGTATTCCTTGTAATGAAGGTAGGCTAATGATGTAAAATCACCACTTACAGATGCTGAACTCACACAAACATTGCAAGCATCATCACAGCTCACAAACGGAATCCCAAAGGCACAGCGCCCCATTGTCTCTTCCCAAGCTTCCTAACCCCACAGTTCATTTTCCCCTCTGGCAAAGCACAGAGCACCTCAGGTAGAGGCTCTTTTCCTTTCTTTGTGCAGCGCCTGTGCTGGGAGGTTTTTGCTGGCTCTGCTAGTGACCATTTATTTTGGACTCACACCACACATCCAGGGTTTCATGATGTATTTTTGCTCCAGCCAGAACTAATACAATTGGCTGCATCTCAGCTTTGCTTCCAAAAATACAAGGGAGTGGATTTCCGGAGAGAAAGGAAGAAACAACATGAAATAAAGAGATTTCTGTTTCAAGTAGAAAGCACTACAAAGGGTTTGCCACCTAAGAAAACTTACAGAAGGATACACATCCCCAAGGATGCAGCTTTCCACCCTGCCCTTAAAGCTGACAAGCCCTTGGCAAAGCAGGGAGGACATGGAAGAAGCCCTCAGTATAAAGGCATGCAGGACGTGGACTTGCATTTCCAAGGGACTTCTGGCCTCCCAGCTGAGGCTGGTTTTTCCAACTGAAGCTCTCCTTCCACACAAGCAGCCAGAAATGGTGGCCAGGAATTCAACACATTATGAAGTCCTTGCAAGAGAGAATTAACTCCTAAGTGTCAACGGGAATGATGTGAGTGTACAATGCTTCTGGAGGAGGAAACCTTTGCCAGCAGAAGCTCTGAAGGATTCCAGCCCTCATTCCAGTTGTGGTTTTTAAGTGAGATCTTGAAGATACCCACACTTGAAAATGTGGGGCTTCTTTTTGGGGGCCTGGACTCAAAATGCCTTGAGACCAAGGGTGGGATTTGCTTGAAGATGCCTGTTTGTGGGTGTCAAACCAGGGATGGTTGAGCTTAGCTTGGAAAAAGTCGACTCCATAGACAGCAATGCTCAAGAGCAGAGAGGGACAGGAGCACAGGCCTTTGAGGTTGGATCTGGATGTAACTCTCAAACCTCTCTTCCCCTTTGCCCATTCCTGAACCACAAACCTCCAGGACGGCCGTGTCTCCTGCAGCAACAAACCGATTTCCCTGAGGAGCAGTCAGTATATTGCCACGATCTTAATCTTATTTAGCTCTGTAGCATGGTTCTCATTTCTCCCGTGTTTGATCCCTCAGCGTTAGGAATATTGATAGAAATAGGGACTGCGAAGATCAAATAAAGAGCAGCCCTCACTCCCCGCGCCGTGATTCAGCTTTTCCAGAGATAAAAGGCTCACATGTGAGCGCAAGCGTTAGCAAGGGCTGTAATGCTTTCAGCGCACCGTCCTGCTGCGGGGCCATACACCGTCTGCTCCTAAAGCTCCTTTACCGGTGCTCACAATAGGCTTTTTAACCCCGTTTCCACGCTGTTTGCTGCCGGCCGCAGTTCGCTGTTGACTTTAACCGGTAGCTCTGTTTGTGCACCCGTGTTGGTTTTGCGGGCTGGAATCCCCCCCTTCCTTCTATCCACCACCGTGCCCGGCCGAGCCGAGCCGGGCCGGGCCGCCCTAATCAGTGGCAGACCTGGGCACGGGGTAATTAGAAACATGGAAGGGGCTTTTCTGTCTCTTGCAATCTGTCTCTCGACATCAAAGCGCTCGGCGCAAGTCGTCCTGCAGAGGTCGGCTCCCGTATCTAAATGAGTGATGTATTTCATGGTATCTGTCGGGAGGGATATAATGAAGAAAACCGGCTTTGTGATGGGGCATGATGTGAAAAGCAGGTGGCCCATTAATGGCTTGCGGGAGCATCTGGTTTGCAGTCCGGTTGTGTGATTTCACCTGCGAGTTAAGGGGACCGGTGGCGTTAATATTGCCGGGGGGGGAGCAGGAGGGGCTCAGTACCGGCGGAGGGCTGGTGCATTCAGATCTGACAGCCTCACAGAGGGAAGGCAGTGAGAACCTCCCGTCGCCTGCGCAGGTATATGGGGGGGGGTCCAAACAGGGTGGGCTGCAGGCGCCCCAGTATCTTTGGAAACACATTTCATACCCTTAGGATCCCACTTATTTGGGAAAATGGTATATCTACATGTATTATATATATTATATATAATAGGTATAACCTGGCCTCAAACCCATCATCCTCTACACCCCTGAAATCCTAAGGGCTGCTCGAGAAGTCCGCGTCGGAGCTGCCCTGGCACGGCTGAAAAGTGCAACGTTCCTCCGCCAGGTAAGGACAGAAACGATGGGGGGGACGGGACACGGGACACGACACCACCCCAAAACCCCCCAAACCCAACTCCCCCCCCCGCCCCAACACACACGCTGGGGGCCGAAAAGGATTTAGTTTTCCTTTTTTATCCCTATATTTTATTTTCTCTCTTTAAAAATAATATTTTTAATTTTCCTCTTTTTCTCTTTCCCCATATATTTTTCTTCTCTTATCCCTTTTTTCTCTCCCCCCCCCCTTTTTTGTCTGTCCGATGTGTATTCCCTCAGTGCCTTATTGGAAACGCTTTCCCACTCCATTGTGGTGATTGTTGCCTCGCCTGGCTCTTCACGGCTCTTCCCTTGCCGATGGCCCTTTCTCCCTGGCAGTTCGCGGCCTGATTGTGTTTGTTAATTAGTTGCTAACAGCATCGTAATGCGGCCTTGATGGATAACCATGTCATTAGCACTCACCCCTGCAATTCACATCTCCAACAGGGCAGGGGCTACCCCATGCCGAGGCCGTGATTTGTGGCTGCAGTCTCGTGTGGGTGACACACACCCCGAGCCCCCCCTTCCGCACAGCCCCGCATCCCGGCTCTCCTCCGCGTCCGCGTGGAGATGGGAAAGGAGATGGGAAAAAGGCATCTCCCCCTTCCCCTCCTTTGTGTGGCTCTGTGGGTACGGGACTGTTAGTGCTCCCTCCGTTCCTCTTTCCCTTCTCCCCCCACCCCATTCCCTAAGGACAAGGGCATCCACACACCGCACCCGCGCATCTTCCGCTCCGCCCGGGGCCGATCCCTCCGCCCCACTCCGCTCCGCCCCGTCGGGGGGCTCGGCTGAGCCTGGGAGATGTAGTCCCGGCTCCAGGGCTCGCCGGCGGCCGCGGAGGGGGACTACGTTTCCCAGGCCCCCCTGCTGCTCAACAGGGCTGTCAATCAGTGCGCGTCGGCGGGGGCAGCGAGCCGGGGATCCCCCCCGCCCTCCTCCGGGTCCCGCTAATAATAAGTGCTTCAGAGGCTTAAAGCAGGGAGGCAAGTGTCATGCGGGAGCGCCGCAAGGAGCTGCGCTCCGGCTGAGCGCCAGGCTCCGCTCTGCCGCCGGCACAGCCCGGAGGAGGGATACGGAGACCGAGAAACCCCCCTCGGAGCTGGTTCCCGAGGCAGGGGCGAGAGAAGAGGAGCCCGAGAGGCTGGGGAAGCCCACGGCGATGCGGCGCAGGAAGACGGCGGTGGCGGCCGGCTGCTGCCTCGCCTTCCTCCTGGGTACCCTCCTCAACGTCCTCTTCGTCCCCGGCTCCGAGCACCCTCCGCCGCCCCACGAAGGGGCACCCCCATCCCCGCCCGGAGCCCCCTTCTCCCCACCGGAGGAGGACGGCGGCGGTCGGGCCGCTCTGGAGCGGCAGATCCGGGAGCGCTACGAGGAGGTGCTGCGCTACCGGCAGCACCGAGCGGGGCGGCGGCCGCTGCGGCCCCGGGACCGGCGCTTGATGGACCTGGCTCCGCCGCGCACGTCGGCGGAGCAGCCGGGGCCGCGGGGCCGAGCGGTGGGGCCCAGGGCAAGCGGCTCGGCCGAGCTGTCGCTGGAGCCGCCGCTGTTGGGCTGCAGGGACATCCGTAATGTCAGCGGTGTGCAGTACCTGGGCTCCGGGTACACCAAGGCGGTGTATAAGGCGGTGCTCAACCGGACTCTGGCCGTGGCGTTGAAGGCGGTGGATTTCGGTGGGCACGACATCGCTCGCTGCGTGCGGCAGTTCTCCGCCCTCGGGGACTGCTACCGCCTGGCCGCCTACAAGATCGTCAAGGAGATGATCCTGCTGCAGCGGCTGCGCCACGACAACGTCCTGCAGGTACGCGGGTCCTGCGCGGCCGCGCAGGGTGGGTTGCGCTGGGTTTGCGCCGGGTTTGCGCCGTGGTCCTGGCCCCGCAGCTGTAAACCTGCCGGTGCTACGGGAGCAGGGTGCGGAGGGGCTCGGGGCTCCTCTGCGGGCAGGGAGTGACCCTCCGTTCTCCGTTGTGGGGCTGCAGGGCAGGCTGGAGGCGCATCGATGGGCGCTTTCCGCCCCAAGCAGTGGGGCTCACCCCCCGTCGCTCTGGAGAGGTGCGGGCTGCGGCGCTTCCATCACCGGCATCCCTCGGCTCCGCCCGGCCAGAACTGACACCGAGGTGGGGAGAAGAGGGCGAAGGAAGGGCTGAGGAAGGGACTTGGAGGCCCAGCAGCACTCCCCACATGTGGGGGA
Organism: Melopsittacus undulatus; assembly: GCF_012275295.1. NCBI lineage: Eukaryota > Metazoa > Chordata > Aves > Psittaciformes > Psittaculidae > Melopsittacus > Melopsittacus undulatus. Next base: position 117,508,260 of record NC_047529.1, read on the forward strand.
CTGGATGTGGCCGGTTTGGATGCGGGCTCCCCCGGAAGGAGGGTGGCGAGGGCTCCTGACGGCTTCGTGCGGGGTGCCCGGAGCCCTGGCACACGGCTCGGCCCATGGGGCAGCCGGGTGGTGATGGCTTGGTTAGTCAGAGCACCGCGGCACTGTGACACATCAGCGGGAACCTCAACGGGTCCATTTGGATGTAAATGCTGCTATGGAAATTCCTCTTGCGTTTCGCATAGCGTGAGCGTTGCAGTGGAATAAAAAATGAACGTTAGACCAGACGGTCTCACAGTAGGTGCTTTTTGAACTGAATCGAGTGAAGGAGTTTTGTGTTTCTTAAGCAGCTGCAGCGGGAGCGAGTACCAGCTCCCCCACGAGAACTTCAGATCCCACCGATCAAAGCTCTCGAGTTTCATATAGTGTTCAAAGAAGGTGTAGTTGTGATTTATCCTCGACGAGAAAATAGATGTTAACCTTCCTCCCTTCTTCCTTTCCTTCAATTCCTCCTGTCCGCCAGGTCTAACTATAACCCGTACATCTAGGATAGCACAAAAAGCTCCCAGGAGCTGTATTAGTTACTCCTGTGTTGCTGCCCTAGTTTGGGAGAGCCGAGCTTGGGTGCAGCCATCGTTAGTGATCGAGTTGACAGCAGGAAACACACTCTCCGCTTGGAAACGCTCAGGGGGATTTTGTTCTTATGTATTTTCCCCTCCAAGACTGTTTTTCTTGCTCGGCGGAAGGGAATTGGTCGGGTTGGGCTTGGAGCGTTGTAAAGTCGCGGCTCACTCTGTTAGGCACAGGCGCTTCTGCCCCGTGTGTGGTTCTGTGCTCTGGAAAGATGCCTGTGGATGAAGCAGGATGGAGAGGGGGGCATTGTGAGGGGTCTCGGGGTGTACCCCTGTTCGTGAGCTCAGGTGGACCCTAGAATGGGGAGCGAAGGGAAATGGGGTGTTCCTCGGTGAGGAGGGTAGCTGGGGAAACGCTCTCGTGGGCAAACCGCCGCGTGTTATCAGCGTTTCGTGTCCACCCCATTGAAAAAGAGATTACATTTAAATCAGAAACGCGTTTTCAGCTTCTTTACCCTTCTTTCACCCTTCTTTAATGCGTTTCACTCCAGAGGCGAGGTCGCTGCGCCTTGGGTGAGGGCTGGACCGTGGGTAGGACATTACCTTGAAAGGAGGCTGTAAAAATGGACCTGCCAGGCTTTATGCAGGCACAGTCGGGCGGCGGTGCGGGCAGGAATGGGGCTGGAAGCGTAAAACCAGTGCAGAAAACGGGCACCAGCGAGCAGCTTGGCGTTTATTATGTCTCTGTTAAAACAGCAAAGGGGACAGGGTCTATGGGCATCACGACTGATTTTAGCTTGTTTTATAAGCTGGCCAAGGGCATGGAAATCGTTGTCCAGAGCTTGCTGCCGAGGCAATCAAAAAGCCAACATCTCCCATCTTCAGGCTTTTGATAGGCACTTTCGAAGGGGCAGCAGGACCCAAGGGCACGACACAGCGAAGGCTTTTCCTGCCTTTGCTTCTTACCTCTTTTTAGCTCCTTACCCCCTCCCTGCAGCCCTCTGCATACCCAAATACGAGTCGGCTGCTATAAATAGCTGGAGGGACATGACACCCTCCTGCCACCGTGCTCAGGGCCGGGAGGGGAAAGCAGTCCGGGTACCAGGGCACGGATGCCCTGTCCCCCTCCTGCCCGGCCGTGCTGGGGCATCCCCGGCCATGGGCTATTCGGGGTGAGCACCTTCATGGGATTCTGTTGCTGGAAAGAAGAGTTCCGAGTCGGTTGAGCCCTGCGAACGGGGGTTTTCCTGTAAATCTCTGGCAGCTGACAGCCTGAAGTGTAGTTTGTAAGATAACAGACTTGTTCTTTACTGTCTCAGCAGTTCCCATTCTGGCCTGTCTCTTGTCAAAATCAGCTTTCCTTTTTCTTTTTCTAAGTCATCCTTTTTGAAGACTCGATTATTGTACAATATAGGATGGGGGGGAAAGCTCTTTCCAGAAAGTACCACTGCCTTCAGACAACATGTTGACATATCCACCATCCCCTCTGCCTGGGGAAGGAGCCAGATGTGTCAGCTGCGGCAGATGTGGAGAATCAAGTCAAGAGAAACATGGAAAGCCAGCAAGAGGGAGAATGGTTTCACATCAGCCGAGCCGAAGGCAGCTTGCATTTCCCAATTGCTTTTCTGTGCTCTGCCCATCATTCTTATGGCCACCAAAGTGCCAGTGCTAGGCCATTGTCCCCATGGTCTGGGGCAGGCCCAGGCTCACTGGGGGCTCTGAGAGGCTCCCTGGTGTGATAGCAGAGGGCAGGTGCAGCCTGCAGTGGAGATGGATTTGCTTTGGAGAGGGGAAGGGAAGGGGAGTTCATTAAAGTTGATTTTATAATGAAGGGCACTAAGGAAGAGGGGAAACTGGGTCACTGATTTATTGTAAAAGAGGGTTTAGCAGCCTGCTAATTGCTTTGCAGTCGCTCTGTGCCAAATGAGGTGCTTGATCTCTTCCCTGTTCTCTGTGCTGAGGTTTCTTTCCTTGCAAGGTTCAAATGGTGCTGTCTGAATCGTGGCTTTCTGCACATTTCGGTGGGGATGATGGTTTAGTGCGTGCTTTAATTCCTCCCTGCCTGTATTTGAGGAAGAGAAGAAAATCAGACCATTTGCAGTTAATTCCAAACAAGGAGCACGATTGTAAAGACACAAAGGCGATGTTTGATTCACTCTAATAACGTAATTATAGCCCTGGAGTATCAGAATGAAGGGCGCTGCTATTCTTCCTTCCTTTGCATTGCTGAAGAGAAGGGAGGGGAGGTTTGAAACTGCAGATGTTGGGAGAAGTGCAAGCTTCTTTCTGTGGCAGCTCTTCCTTTATCAGCCCTTCTGTGAGCTCGCAATGATTCAGTTTAGCATTGAGCTAAAGCACACAAACGAAACACTGAGATGACATTGTGTTTAAAGAAGTCACCAAGTTAGGATGCCAACGCAGTTTCTGTCTGAATCGGCTCAGTTTTAGTGTATTTGTTACCGATTTGTTGTGATTACAGTGAGGATATTTATCACTTGGAAAGTTTCTTGATTAAAATAGTACATACATCACTTGCTGTTGGCAAATTCAGTGGACTTGGGATGTGCCAGCTGGTCTTGATACTTTTAAACACGTTTTTCTTTTCTTTACATGTGATAATGAACAGATTTTTACCCTGATGGTTTCCCTATACATATGCACAGCCAGCAGGATGGGGTGATTTCAACTTTAATGTGAGGATTATAATAAGAAAGCTTTGTGTACGGGTTGCTTATTCCAGGTGGAAGGAGACAATCTTTCCACGTCTGAAGAAAGTCAATATACAATTAAGTTCTAGTGCAAACACACTTGCATAGGGAGTGTGTGAGCTCTGGAAGGCCTGGTCCTTCACCATCCTTCTCGCATGAATCCACTGTTATTCTCATAGAAAGTAAGGGGGAAGGGAAGATCCAGCTACAGTGGAAACAGCTACTGGGGAGCTCTTTGTTGCCAGTGGATGGGCACTGAATCCCTTTGTGGTGGCAACGGTGGTGCAGGATTCCCAGCAACAGTCCTCGTGTTGCAGTTGGTTGGAGTTTAGCCATGGCCACGTTGGGAATTTGCGGCCTGAGAAGTGATTGCTGATACCAGCTGGTGTGTGACTACATGGGCGATTTGTCATTCTGTGTTTTGGATGGGGCAGCAGAGGTTCACAGCTCTTGGGATCAAACCTTTCAAACCCAAGGGAAGGCTGGGGTTGGATGGGGTCTGGCCATGCAATGCACTCCAAATGCAGCCATCAGTAGGGGATTGCTGCAAGTAGGAGGGTCACTTTAGACTGAATAGCTCAGTTGAGCTGGTTTGGGGCAGGTTGGCTAAAGACGAATGAGGCCACCACACGGTTCAAGACCAGGATGACAGTGTCTCTGTGACTGGTGTTAGGATGAGAGGAACATCGATACGAGCCTGCTGAATCCTACTGAGGTGATAGAAGGGGTTTGCACCCTCTGGAAAAGCTGCCTGGCAAGGAGTGATGGAGCTGCTTCTTTGTCCCAGCTTGACATTGCCATAGGTACACCTTGCAAGAGGTGAGGTGTCCGAGTCATTCGGTTACCCTTCAAAACAGTGGTGGGTGATGTGGGGTGTCAGCCCTGGACATTGGTGGGGATTGGGAGAAAGAAGCAGGCAGTGCCACCTACTGATGGCTTGGTGGAGACAGCTCGTTCTGCTAACAGATGTCCCCATAGCCCCAAGGAGCTCGGGTGGAGTGGAGGAGGGCAGAGGGAGCAGACAGATGCGGTTTGGCGAGGAAAGAAGAATTACACAAAGTGCTTCTTTATTGCAAGACTGCTTCCCAAAAGGCCCAGATGTTATCCTGCACTTTTAAGAGTGAAGAAAGGATCTGTTAACAAGAGCTCCAGAGCTGCTGGAAGCACAGGGCTGATACAATTGCAAACCAGCCCTAACCATTCATGTCACTGGAAGGCGAGCTCAGTGTCTTGATGCTGGAGTTGCCAAATAGCGTTTATTCCCATTGAATTGCATGGGATGGTAGAGGGTGTTCGACGTGTTGGCAGGAGCAGCTTTCCATAAGGCACGTGCCATCATAGAAGTTAAAAGGGCTACATTGTCCCTCCTTTTGAAAGCAGCATTCATAAAACTAATCCCAATCATTTGTTGAATGATTTCTGTGATCGCTTCTCAGTTTTATGTGCCATGTAAATCATTCCAGAAGATTCTGGTTTGAATTTCTGCCTCCTTTATGGGAGCTGATGACTTGCAACCTCATTCTGTTTCCTTCAAGGGAGCCCAGCACTGCTCCTTCTGTGCACTGGTCACCGCAGGATGCTGTGGGTATGATCAAGTGCTTCCTTGCTGCTTGCCTTTTTGCTATGGGAGTGACAATGAGTGAAGAAGGTTAATCCACCCTGTCTGTTCTGGCCTGGGCATTAGTTGTGACCAGGGCAGAACTGCAAGGGGAAGCACATGGGGTTTAGAGCTCTCCCTTCTCCGCTCCCCCCCAAGCAAGGGGTAGCTATGTAAACCTCTTCTCCCTGGTATTCAATGAAAGGATGTGCAGGAATGGTTCAAAGCTGCACCAGGGGAGGTTCAAACCGGACATTAGGAAGCATTTCTTTACCATGAGGGTGGTCAAGTGCTGGCACAGGCTTCCAAGAGAGGTGGTTGGTGCCCCAAGCCCATCAGTGCTTAAGAGGCATTTGGACAATGTCCTTAATAACATGCTTTAACTGTTGGGCAGGTCTGAAGTGGTCAGGCAGTTGGACCGGGTAATTATTGTAGGTTACTTCCAATTGAAATAGCCTCTGCTCTATCCTGCCCATGGCAGGAGGCTGGAACTGGATGATCCTTTCCAGTCCAGACTATTCTCTGAGTCCATCCTTGCTGCCAGCATGGTTCAGGTAGGTGCCTCCCACTGCAATCTTTCCTTTCTGTGGTGGCCATGAAAAGCATGACAAGAACAAGTTCTCACAGGCACTGTGCTAATACTAATATTGACTCTAGGCTCAGTTTAAAGGAGTTGTTATGTTTTGTCACACTCAGCTGAAGCTCTCGGTTTAGGTAGTGGACACCAAACATGGGTATTTGTATTGTTTTAAGCCAAATTTGGAACAACATAGCTTGAAGAGAGTCCTTTTTTCTTGGACCATGTAGCTGCAGATAGACTCCAAGCTTATTTTAAAGCTCACTATGAGAAAGTACAAAGTACAGATGCCCAAGAAAGAGGAATTGTACAAATGGCTCTAATGAATCCACGCCAGGCTTTTCCAAACATGCAATGCACAGAGGTTACTTGATAGTTCTGTAATGCAAAATCATGTCCTAACAAAGGGTTAAACTTGCGGTGCAGTGGAACTGAATGCAGTGGCTGTGGATGGAGGTCAGGGGAGCTGCTGGTCTGCCCATTTACAAGATAATGACCTGCTCTGCAGTGATATCAGCCTGTTTCCACTGAAATTGGGGTTGTATGAGTGATCTATTTGTCTTCACTGGGAGGCTTTACAAGAGTAGGCTACTTGTGTGACTAAATATTTGCAGGGCCTTGAGCTTGTGCAGTGCAATTTCAAAGTGCTGTAAATGTTTTTAGGGGAGGAATTTTCCACTTCAGAGTGTGAGGAAAGGAGGGAGAGGGAAAAGGGGAGATAACGTTATTAAATCGTAAGATTATAGCCCACATAATCTGTCAGAACAGCAGATATGTATGGGTATGCATACACATGCCTATGGATATGATATATGGAGATACCCGTGGGTCTCTGTGGATATACTGGCAGATACGGTTAGATATACATTTGTGTGTGTGTTTCTAAGGAATACATTCCCACTCTTCTATTAATGAGCTTCAGTGACAGTGCCAGGGGTGAGATTCCTGCTCCTTCTGGGGTTTACTGCTCGTCGTAATAATACATTTATAAACACAAGCCTAAGCAGAGCTGTGGGTTTGGAGTTTAATACTTGAATTCCTTGCTGCTTGCTCTCGGTTCCAGCATCCCACAGCAGAGGAAATCCTGCCCCACAGACAGTTCTGGTCCTGCTCTTCAAAGGTTCGGTATGGTGCTGAGGATGCCCTGTACCAAAGTCTTCTTCCAGTGAAGCTTTGCATTTGGCAGGGTTTGATTGCTGGATTTCAATGAGGAAAATCAATTCACTTCTCAGGCACTGTCTCTTTATATGCTGTAGCAGGAAGGTTGACGTTGGATTGAGCTTTTAAGCTTGGGACTTCTAAGAAACTCATCCTTATTCCCTGTTACAGGCTTGTAGATGCTTTTGGACCGAGTAGCTGTGGCAATATGTAATAATATTGTAGTATATATCTTAATATATATATATATATATATATAATGTATTAAAATATAAATGCAAACATCATATGTATATATTATATATAGAAGCACACATATACATACATATGTCACATAGACAAATGTATATGTGTATGTGCTTGTGGCTATATGTGTGTATGTTTATATATGTATATCTATATGAAATGTATATACAATGTATATATTTGAAAGGAAATATTTAAAACCTGAGGGATGAATAGATAGTAGAGTAATATAAATGTCTTGAGCTGTATTGGATGGGGCTTGGAGCAAGCTGCTCTAGTGGGAGGTGTCTCTGCCTGTGGCATGGGGTTGGAACTGCATGAGCTCTAAGGTCCCTTCCAACCCAAACTGGTCTGGGGTTCTGTGTACTGGTAAATCATACCAGTATCACGCAGTGCGGGGGGTTCCAGCTCTTGCAGACACTGTCCCAGTGCTCCACGAATGGAAGGTGAATCCAAGGGTTGGTTGCATAAAGAATATTATATTCACTCTGATAGCAATAAAGTAGCAAGAGCTTCTACAACATGTGCTGTTCTGGTTTTGACATGTAGCAGCTCAAGCAAATGGCTCATTAAAAGGCTACCAATGTCAGTGGGAGCTTTTTATTTCCCCTGGTGTAATGTAGTTAAGCCTGTCACTTGTTACAGCTGGTAATAGTGTTCTCAAGGTTCCCGTTCCTGGACTCATGGAAATCTCATGTCCATTAAAGAGAAAAAGGGGGAAATTTCCGGATTTTATAGTTGTAGAGAAAATATAAAGACCAGGAGCAGAAAGGGCTAAAATCTAGCACTGTATTGTAAATACAGTGACTGTATTTACAGACTCTGACTGTACTGTAAATCTTGAGGAAGTGGCACGATCCGTACCAGGGCTTGTGCCTCCAGTAACCAGGGCACCTGGTTTTACCCTTCCCAACTGAGCAACCTCAGTAAATGACACATAAGGCTTTGGTGGAGCTTCTGGCTTGCCATTTGTTTTCCTGAGCATCCAGCTAGGGTGCCTGTGCTAATGCAGGAGGGCTCCTTGTTTGCACAGCCTTAGCCTGCTGGTGACGGCTTCATAAGCTCCTTTACTTTGTGCTTTTATTCAGTAAGCTTGTCAGCTTTTGTGTCAGGGCTGACCTCTGCTTTTGCCTTCCCTGGTTTCTCTGAAAGGGTCACCTTTGTCCCCATCATTTGTAGTATAAGGGGATTGTGAAGGGAGGTGAACTGACCGGCTGCAGGGCCATGGGCTCCTACAATGCACTATAACCTTGCAGGGGCTGACCCTGTATGCCCAGCGTGCCCAAAAACCATTGGAGTCAGTGTGAGTTTTGGCTGCATAAAGATTGATGAGTATGAGGCTGTTTGCTGTAGGATGCTATGCCCAAATGTATTGGGGTGGTGTTTAAATGCAGTGACTCGAGATAGCAAAAAGATGTGGGGCTGTCTTTCTTTCCACTCATTTAATTGAAACCATGCTGAAAAGGCGTATGAAACCCATCACTCTTACGTGTATCTAACGTGTAGCTTTGTGACGCTGAGAATGATGTCCAACCTAATAGCATTTCAGATAGAGGAGGTATTTTGGCTCATCTCTGGCTTCCAGCTATATTCAGTTTCCCCGTGTGGTTATTTGCCTTGTTATTGTATGCATCCAGCTATCTGTTTCTTACTTCACCGTCTGGGAATACAAACCCTTTTGTCTCGTTTCAGACCTTAAAATGGATTGGACAAAAAACAAAAGGGGGGGGGGGGGGGAAGGGAAGAAGTATTTTGGGTAGAACCTCTGTGTCTTAATAAGTCACTTCTTAAACGAAAGGCCGAAGAATTACGGCCTCAGAGTGTTTTGCATCTATATATATTCTGTATGTTGAAACATCTGCATGCTGGGTGGTGGTTCATCAGCAGGGGATGAATGTAACCATTTTAGATGCTTAACTGGCTGTTGGGACTTGCCCAGTTTGTAATCATGGTAATTGCACATACAAATACGGCCGTGTAATTACATGTGCATTTTTGTGTTTAGTTTCAGGAGTTCGTTTGGAAACGTATAAACGCGGCCCAATAAATCCTTTATATCTCAGGCTTCTGTGCTTTTATAACTCTATATAATTATGTAATAACACTGCATCTGGAGAGCTTTCACTTAAGTAAAAGCAATAAAGAGCTCAGGTTAGATGATGTATTTTTGAGTCAGCCCTATGCTAACTCACTCAGCGCTGTGGGATTGCTGAAGCTCAGCAATGCTCAAGAACGCTTTCTGCTGAGAAGAAAGGGCGATTTAATCCAAACCCAAGACTGGATCAGGTCATTTAAGCTTCCACAAGGACTGAAGTGATTAAAATAGGTACTAATACAGTAAAATACGCACTGAATACTCAGTGCAGTGAAGACTTCTGCTGAGGTACAAATTGGACACTAAAATTAAAGTATTACTTAGGAGCAAAGTTCCAGCTCTCTGACAACAAACCTAAAGCATTATTATTATTGGCATTCATGGATTGAGATAAAATAGATGTAAATAGATATGCAATTAATTTCTACTGAGTTCATATGTATAATGTATATGTTTGTCCTATGTTTTTCTGTTCCTGGAATGATTTTCACGAACACTGGGAATACCCAATGAAGACTGACACCTTTTTTTGCACCCAGTGTTACTGTAAACCAGCAGTTAGGGCGATACTGTCATTTCCCAGTTCGGGTTGCTTCTAATTCCCCTTATGGCATTTTTCCCAAGGGATAGCATTACCCAGCTAAAGATGAACTCTGTTGATGATACAGAAACAGATGTTAGATTGTGACACTCTAAAGGGGTGGCTTTCAGTCTGCTGACCTTCAGCCTACCTTCTTCCTCTGCCCTCACACAGGGGAGACCTGAAATACCTATGAGGAACTGCCGAATCCAGCTTGTCTCTGAGGAAGGATAAATGTTGTATTAAATAGTTCCCTTTAATACCGTGGGTTTGTTAGTTCAGAAGGCTCAGACAGACTTGTGATGATGTGAGCCTCTCGGGTCGTTTGCAGCACACCAAGATTTAACTCCTGCCAACAAACAGCATTAAAATGGTGTCACAGATGATAAGGAACAACCCCAGGTCCGGTGTGAATGGCTGTAGTTTAAGAGATAATTGCTGTTGCAATCTTTGTCATGGTTGTGGCCATAGAGAGAAAAGGGACTTTCCTATTCCCAGTGTTCTTATCGGCACCTATCGCAAATTCTCTGTTGTGTATCGATGCCAAAGTCTTTTCAGCGTGTTTTAAAGGAAGATCTCCCAGCTCTTGTTCCCGTTCGCGTTAACATCCGTGGTAAGCAGCTGCTTGGAAACACAGTGCTGCTTTTACACCGAAAAGGAAAACTGTTTACTCCTGTGACGTTTATTGGCACCCTTTTCCCCTTCCCATGCAGACAGCGGCAGGCAGAGCTAGCGGGATGGTTCCTAATAAATCCCTGGATTTGCTGAGTTTAGCCTGGGCTTTGCTCTTCTGCCGGGGAGGGTAAGAATGTGCTTGGGAATTGAATCTGCTCGCAGTGGTTGTGCTCAGCCTCAGCCTGCTCTTGCAACCATGGCTCTCTGAATTAGGCTCAGACCCTGTTCTGGTCTGCATGAGCCCGGCTTTGTGTCCAAGCCCCCTCAGCCTGGAGGAGACCCCCCCATCACCTTCCCCAAGCGTTTTAGAGCTAAGAGAGGTTTAAGAAGTCACATAACTCAGGCACGGCAGCGGAGGGATAGCAGCGGGGCATTTGTTAATGCTGCCTTTTCACACAGGCTCCTTTGCTGCATGCTTTATTTGACTGCGGGCAGAGATTACGCTCAGTTTTATTTCATGTGCATGCTGTTCTGGCTGGAAAGTCGCAATCAGATCCTTATCGGGCTCATTTAACTGCCTCTCTGCCAGGGCTTGGCAGGGAGGTTGTAAAAGCCTGTCCCCAGCCCTGTCAGACCTTGTTGTGCTCCATATAAAGCAAGACATCTCTTCTCCCCAGGCTTGAAATACTCTTCTTGTGCAATTATTTGTGCAAGTCAGAATTAATCATTCAAATGTCCTTGGAAAGCAAATACAGGAAGGAGCCGGCGCATAGCTGGAATTGCCATTTCAGTGCTTTCATAGTGGAGAAGCTGCTGGCAGATAGTATTTCAGGGTGTATTTGCCCGTCTTTAATGATACTGCACACAGAAGTCCGTCAGATACAGTGAGAAGCAATTTCGGACTGGGAAAGGAACACTTTTGGCATTTCAGTTGTTTTTCAAGCTGCTGTGTCATTGAAATACACATTGCCACTCAATGCACAAACTGTAGTCCTATGGGAAATGACAGTAAAAGCTGTTTTGCCATGTCTTTTAAGCAGAAAATGAGTTTTACTTAGCCAGGGCTTGCACAAACTGCGTTTCCTTAGGTAGAAACCCACAGCAGGGTAATGAGAAATGAACCAAATCTTAACACACCTTCCCCCCACTCTTCCCTTCTTCCCAGGCTCAACATCATTCCCAAATCCTCCATCTCCTCCCCCTGAGTGCCACAGGGGATGGGAATGGGGGCTGAGATCAGTTCATCACACATTGTCTCTGCTGTGCCTTCCTCCCCAGGGGAGGACTCCTCACACTCCTCCCTGCTCAGGAGTGGGGTCCCTCCACAGGAGACAGCCCTGCATGAGCTTCAAGATGCATTGTGGGGACTTAAAAGCAATGCAATGTGTAGAGCTCAGCCCTGTAAGAAGTGCTTACTTTGCCCTTCATCCATGATGAAACATAAAAGCATGGCAAGGCAAGTTACACTGATAGTGAATGGTTGTGGGTTTTTTTCAGCTCTATGGCTATTGCTACCAAGACAGCAACGACATCCCAGACACACTGACGACCATCACTGAGCTGGGCTCACCCTTAGAGATGATCCAGCTTCTACAGACGTCCTGGGAAGACAGATTTCGAGTGAGTAACAACTGTTTTAAAAGGACTTTTGGGAGAGGGATGAATACAAAATAACATGGAGCATGAAGTTGTGTACTGTGCACAGCTCAAGTTGTTTGCTTTGTATATGATCACATATTGGGTTAGAAACAGTGTTTAGCACTCCCTTTCTGCAGTGTTTAAGGTACTCTGCTGTTTTGTCTGTCGATGTTATCTAATTGTAGCTGGTTTTATGCTTTTTATGTGGTACCTTCAAACATTTCTTACTTGTTAAAGCTCAGGGCGCAGGATTTTTGGCACTGAGCACTGTGCTCTACGACTGGGATTGAAACAATAGAAGGATGTTACATTTTCCTCCTGATCCTTATCGGAGGCTGGTTGTGTAATTGTTTTCTACTGCTTCCTGCTCTGTTCGCCTTTCACTGGGGAAGGGTGAAATAAGTGGACACAGATCTCAAACCCAGGTTGTCCACCGTGTTGGAGCATGAAGCTCACACCTAATTTGTCCAAACCGAAGCCAGACTGCAGCAATGCTTTGATCACGACAGTGCTATCTTGCTCAGGGTATATGGGGATGTGTAGTCGGCTGAGGTTAACTCCCTAAGATGCTGCAAGGCAGCAGCAGCCTTTATCTAAACCACTTTGGATTGCAGGCTACATCTGTACCAGAGAATTGAAAGTGTGCCTGACTGATCTCAGAGGCAGACTGGCAATGTGAAGCCCATTCTGTACTATTGAGTTCTTGCACCCTTTGAATGCCCACTGGAAACAGCCCCTGGATGGTGTCTGGGCATGGTGCAGAACAGCCTTGGTCCCGGTGCTAGGAAGTGTGCATGTGGGATTAAGTTTCTCTGCCTGGGAATGTTCCATCCGTGTTTCTAATATACATGGAACAAGTGTGTTCCCTGTGCTAAGCTTCATCTCCTTTTTCCCCAAAGAAGTGTGGTCTTGATAAGTAGTAGAGGTACTTGTTGCAGCTCCTGAAATGCAGGATCTGCCTTTGGCTTGTCCAGGGAATGCACACAGTGGACGGTGACAGTGATTACATATGAAGTAAATGACCAAAAGAAATGTTAAATTATGGGTTGTGAGCAGGGAAGTTTCCTTTTAGCATGGATATTTCACAGTGAGCAATTGCAGAGGAAGATAAAGGAGAATTAGGTGAATTAGGTGCTGAGCTGATTCACAGAGGTGGAATTAAAATGAGCTGTTCCTGTGATTGCTGTAATGAAGTCTTAGGTAATGGTGTGCTCATTAGCTTGTCTAGGATGCAACTAGCACAAAGAAAGAAGAAGTGAAAGCCTATCTTCTTGATACATGAGTTGTGTTTGTAGTTCAGCCCTGGAAACGGTTGCATAAATATTTGACCTTATTCCTACAAATAAGAATTCCCTTGTGCTGAAGGCCTCAGCAGTGAGCTTGCTGCCCATATCAGCAGCTCTGTGCTCAGCAGAGCTCTGTGATACAGAGCAAGGCCCTCATCTGTGTGCTTAAAGCTCGTTGTAGAGGAGCATTTGCAGTGCCATCCTGGCAGCAGGTACATAGGGCAGCAGACTGCACACAGCTTGTCTTTGAGGGATAACTTCAGACATGCTCAGCTTCTTATGAAGATGCTGCCCTCAGTATGCCTTTTATGCCCCGATATTGAGTTTGGATTTGACTAATTCAGTGCCCGTGACTTTAATGGTGTTTTTGAACAGGAAACAAAGATTATATATGAACAATAAAAAGCTTGCTAGACTGAATAAGACCTGTTATTAATTTAGCACGTAGAATAAAAATTCCAGTCTTTAACTGTGTTCATATTAATGCTGCGTTTGCATTAATATGTTACATAGTGGACTCTAAAGGAATGCATGAATTGAAACCAGCACTTTGGGCTGAGTTCAATGTTCATCCAGTTGGCTGTAAGAGGCATTCACGTTTCTAACCTGCATCTAGAAAGTGCAGCATCAGCACAGAGCTCCCACCCCAGCCTCAAAGAGGCACCTGAGGGCCCACCAAGGGGATGGACACATGTGCTTACCCCACTGAGGAGTTCCATAGGAGCTGTGGAGCTCCTCTTTTGGGGATCTGCTTTCTTCCTCCATGGAAAAAGGCAAACCAGAGGAAACCAGTGGAAAAAAGGATAGGAGCCAAGGGCACAAATGATAAAGCAGTCAAAAGGCAGGATCAGCACAGAGGAAATAGACACTCACTGGAGCTCCAGACATGGGTGCAGGGCAGTCCAGCCAAGACTTCCAGACCTGGAGTTTGTAAAGGAGCAGAATGGGACTGTGCGGTTAAGGCCTGTGCATAATGTGTTATTAAAAGTTAATGCTTTTATTTCTGTTAAAAGTAAGAATAGCAACAATGAGCCCTGCTTCAGGAATAGTGTGGGAAAGCACTGCTAAAGAAGCTTATTTTCCTTTCAAGTCTCCAAGGGTTTTACAATCAACTGTGTTAATCCTGTGAAAAATACCTGAGTCGCAGCATTCGGTTTGGAGGATCAGTTATAATGCCTATATTAAGTCATATATTCAGCTTAAGTGGGTTTCATTTATACACTTTGCACTGAGCAAATAACACAAGGTACCCACATTGCTGCATTTCAGATCTGCCTCAGCTTAGTTCGGCTTCTGCATTATTTGGCTCACTCTCCTCTTGGCTCTGTGACGTTACTGGATTTCCGGCCCCGGCAGTTTGTGATCGTGGATGGGGAGCTGAAGGTCACAGACCTGGACGATGCCAGCATCGAGGAGAGCTCCTGCACCAGTAACAGCGACTGCTTCATGGAATTCCCTGCAAGGAACTTCACTCTGCCCTGTTCGGTTGAGGGACGGTGTCAGAATATGAATGAGAAGAGGAACCTCTACAACGCCTACAGGTACATGATCAGATAGAGAATTAAGAGCAAGACAAAAGCCTCCAGCATCTTTTCCAGTCACTCACATCAGTGAGCATGTATTGTGTCAGAACCATGACCCAGGAGTAAGTGAAGCCATGAATAATGGTTTCATTTGTGAAAATACATTGCATTTATAACTTTGGGAATGTTTTGCATACTTTGGGTGTGATTCACCACTCAGTCTAAATATGCTTTGGTTGAAACCCATTGAATTCTTCCCACAAGTAGAGGTTTTCATAGGAGTGATACAGAGGTGCCTGTGGAGATGGGGCCCAGCAGCTCTGTGGTGGGACGACTGGGGCATTTTTTAGGTGTGAGTTAAGAAGGATCATCCCATGGTTTCTACCACCAGCTGAGCAAAGGGCTGGCTTCAGAGACAGAGCTCAGCTCTCATCCTGTGCTCCAGCTTGACCCACGTGCCAGACCCTGGCATGGTTTGGTGATAACAGGCTCTGATGTCTGATGAACTGGGGTGTAATCCCAAACTGGGGAGGATGGAGGATCTCAAGGCAATGCCATAATGGTGTGCTCATTTCTTAGACTTCCCTTTCAAGTATCATGCCATTCACTGCCTGCCAGACCACAGCAAGGAGAGGCTGCTCCAAAGAAGAGTCTTCTGCTTTGGTCCCAGGGCACTACCAGCATGTGTGATGCATTAGCTGACCACACTGAAATGGGCTGCACCACATGACAGCCATCTGCAGTTTGCAGCACAGATTTTAGTGTGTCCTGCATAATCTTCCATTTCCATTTGCTTGGCTTAAAGATGCTTAGCTTGCTAGCTTTTGGTTAAGACCAGTAAAATATACCAAATAAGAAACCTTTAATGGGCACCCATCCATCTTGGTCTGAAGTGGGGATGCGGTGGGCTTGCGGCAGGTTGCTGGTCTTAGTGGAGGCAACAGTCTTCTTCTGTCTCTAGCTGGATGCTCTCTGGTGTTGTAGAGCTGGAGGTTGCCCTCAGTAAAGGGTTGCTAGTGCTGTTAGGTAGAAATCAAAAGCAGCAATATGTCAAACAGTGCGTAAACCCCTTGTGATTCTAAAATATAGCATGCCCTAGCCTTGAGAGCATAATGAAAGCTATCTAGCTGGGCTCTTTATGAGGTAAATAATTAAAAGAGAGAAAACATTAGGAAGAAAACTCTGTTATGCAAGAACCAGCTCTTCTTGACTTTTGAATGGTTCCCCTCTGTCACAAATGTGTCTCCATGGGTTTTCCTCCAGATGTGTGGAGGAACGGCTTTCAAAGCACTGGACAGTTTATATATTTGAGTCTAGAATATGATCATATTCCTTGAACAGGCTTGTAAGCAATAGGAATTGTATCCCTTATGTTGTTCAGTAGTTACCAGACATTTATAATCTCTCGCTTTGAGTTTCTCAATATGATTTACTTTTCCACTGCAGGTTCTTTTTCACGTATCTTCTCCCACACAGTGCTCCATCCTCACTGAAACCATTACTGGATAAGATAGTCAATGCAACAGGTAATCACACTAAACACGGGCATGGGGAGTGTTTCCTTTTACGGTGTGACTGTCATGTTTGCAATGGGAAAGATGCTGCTTTTATTTTCACTCCATAGAACCAGATTGGTTTTCTACCCAGGGGAAAATTTCCCCCATACAGAAAAGACAAGAATGGCCCCATATACCAGAGAAAACCCATTGGAGACTTTATCTAAGGCTTTACAGAGGTATTTGCTTCCTCCTGGCACCTCAGCACTGGGGTGAACTGCATCAGAGTGCAGTTCCTTGTGGGATTTAAGGGAACCCCTGTCTCTAAGTGGAATTTTGGTGACAAAAGCAGGTTACTTTCCCATTGCCAATGGTGCCAGTGGTGCTTTTATATCTGAGGGGACACAGGCAGGTGATATTATCATGGATCTTTACTAAGGTAATGCCTAAAGGACAAGAGTAGTTGCATGTGCCTGTAAATCTGATTTGAGGGTTTTGAATGCACTGTTTTATACCTTATACTGCGTGCCTGGCTCATGCCAGGTTTGAAACCCTATTGCAGGTAAGGCAGGGATTTCATGTCCCCATCACGATGCTGCCAAAGAGCAGGGCACTGCTGGGCTCTGATTCCGATTAGGGCTTTATTTGAATGCAAACCTGTTTTGTCCTGTGCAGACTCTTCTTTGTCTAACTGGTTTGTTTTCTGTGCTTTTAAAGGAGAGCTTCACTGGGGAATAGATGAGACAGCTGCTCAGCTAGAGAGGGTCTTGGAGCTGTACAAGAGCGGAGGGTACCTACAGAACACGACCCGCACACCGAAAGCTGGTAAAGTGGGATTTCTCAGAGCTTAAACAGAGACTTTGTCTGTGTTTTGAGGTTTGAAAGGGCAAATATGCAGAAAATGGGGCTTGGTGGCCCTGGAAATCATGAACGTGGTGATTTGCTGTCTGGGTTTTGCTTCCTGGGTGTCTTCTGAAGCGAATAAATGTAGGCTTAACTACATTACACCAGGGGAATAAATGGAGACGAGGCCTCAGTGCCATGGGGCAGTGGTGGCCTTGGCAGGGCTGGGAATGGTTGGACTGGATGAGCTTAAAGGGCTTTTCCAACCTGGTTGATTCCATGATTACCTCCACATCAGGTTTGTGGTGTCACATCCCTGTACTTCTCTGCTGTTGTGTATCAGACCTGCCCAAACATGAGCTGGGGGGAATCTAACCAGGATGCCATAACCCTCCATGGATTCCTGGGACTGCCAGGAATTGCTTGCAATGTAAGCAGCTGTAGATTGGAAAACTGGGATTTGTGCTCGCTAGCAATAGCATGGAAAAGAGAAACAAAGGCTGGATGAAAGCAAAGCTGCAGGATAGGACCTTTTCCATAAAACCTTCCCAGCACCACAGGTATGTAAAGTGCTCTTCAAGCTGCTGTGATGGGAAGGGATGCATATTCTTCCCGGAAGGATAGCCTGTGGAATTAGGCACATCAAAGATGATTATGTGTGATGGAAATGACTCTTAAGCCTAACAATTGAAAGCTGGTTTGCAAATTATTTTTGTGTATGCACAATATTCATGTCAAACTGTCAACGTAATTGACTGCGAGTTGATAGGAAAATTATGGCTTTGCTGGAAAAGCTCCATGAGGAGGGAAAGATGGGACCTAAATGAAGATGAATGTTGGCAAAGGGGCTTGAAAAGTTCAGTGAAGCATTTGCTCTGCGAAAGAGACACAGCAGCCAAATCCATTCCTGTCGTGGCACCGTTAACCTCAAAGGGGCCATGACACCAGGGATGAATTTGACCCACTTATCAGAATAATTCCATATTTATTTTGTTGTAAAATTGGCAGGAAAATCGTTGCAGGTGTTCATTTAACTTTCTAATTCTCAGCTTTTCATCACAGTCTGTGCTGAGTGATGCCTGTCAACGCAGCAGAATGATTTTCAGCAGTACAATCAATAGTACAAACACGTCCTTTGTTGAGGAAGTGCCAGGAGGGCTGAAGGTTTTCTGCGGTGCTGGCTGAATCCAGATTGATCTGCCCTATCAGGACAAGATGAGGGTTTGAATTTGAGAGGAGACAAGCTTAGGACAGTGGTAGTAAATGTGACAGTGCAGGTTTCTGTTAATACAGAGCAGGGCTTCATGTGTATTTGGCTGCTGTAATAATTACATGGTTTTGTGTCAGTTTAAGTCTGGACAATAGAACACAGAATCTGCTACCTGTGTTCATGGTTAGTAACACCCTTCTGTGCAAGGAGCCCTTTTTATTTGTGGGATACTGCTCATGGTTTTAGGCACTCTACAGTGTGAGTTGAGGGTCCATAGATGATTTGTGTAACATATTTGGCCAGTCTGCATTGAAGACCATGAGTGCAGTATTGAATTCGTTGATAGGAAAATGATCTTAACTAATAGCAAGCCTGAGGAATCAGGTATCTTAGTGGAACTTACACTTAGATTGAGATGTGTTTTCAGACTTAGCTGACATGCCTTTAAGATATGCAGGCCTGTTTCTCGTTTGTTCTAAGGCGACTTTAACCAAACAGAAAAGGGGTTGTAATTTATTTCTATTTTAAGGCTCCCTTTCTGTGCCAGAAAAGTATGAAGAAGTCATTTTGTGAGGGTGAAAATATGATTACCTACCTGTTCGTATCCCTTTTATTCCAGACATATTCCTTCCTAAACTGGTATTTGACTGGTAATAGCATGCTAGAATTAGTTTTTAATGTTCTCAGCCCAGAGATGATGGGATTATAAATTACTAATCATGAATTATCCAGTGATTCTGCAATAGGAAGCTCTCCTGTGATACAATGAGGTTGCAGGAGAAGGGGGACAGCACTGCTGGAAGGGACTGGTGTGCAAGTGATCAATGTCTCCCATTGCCAGGATGTTCCCAACTGAGCTGGCGTCCTGAGCACCAAACCCAGGGCTGAAACAGGGACAGTGTTCTATATAACTCTTGGTAGGCAGTAGAGGAGAAGATGGGTGGAAAGGGACAACTGTGCTACTTTCCTAAGCTGTCAGCTGAGGTCCTGCTTTGGCCTGTTTGGGGTCTAGGAGGACACTGTCCCTCTGAAAGCAAAGAAAAAGTGGTTTTAAAGTCGTAGGTTTTCTTTTAAAGCCTTTTCTGCCTTGCTCTACATCAGAATGAAAGTTCAAGGGGACTTTTCCAACCCTAGGGTGCTAGGTTAAGGTAAAACTAGAGAGGATGGTTTGGGTTTTAAGCCACACTGGAGTTAATCAGAGCTTTGCATTCGTATGCTGGTGTGCCAGGATCAGGCTGGCACAAGGTCAACTTGATTTTGCTCCAGATAATGGAAATCTCACAAAGTGTCTGGCTCCCAGGATTTTCAGTCTCTCAAACAGTAGGAATGACAAGAATGAACAGTGCCAGTCTCCTGGCATCTGGAGGGTTTTGATAAATAAAGCCTTTCTGGTGTATAACCTACTTGGAAATCCTATAAGCAGAACTGAAGGAGAATTCAGGTCCAAGAAGTGCAAGGTTTTGTTTTGGTTTAGATTTCTGGCAGACAACCCCACTGAAGGTTCATGTGATGGTGCTTCAGAACTTGGCTTAGGTCTGAATCTGTTGTTTTGGATAGATTTGTAAATTTGTGCTAGGAGAGAAGAGATCATGATCTTGGGCATGCGGTCTAAGGCTGTAATGAAAACACTAACTGAGGAAACAAGTCTGTTATCTATGTGAACCTGTGCTCTTGGAAGGGAGACCTCGTCCTATGAGCACCATGAAGTGAGAAAGGTGATACTGATCATCATTAAGGAAGTGACATGAAGAATGTTCTTGTCAGCCCTAGTGTTCCCATAAATACAGTTTAACAAGATGACATAGTCATATTACAAAAGGTCTTGGATATTAAGCTTTCACTGTGCTTCAGTTGTAAAAGATTTTATAGTGCTGTAAATTACGTTATGCTCTGGACTTTGCTTTAGTATCTTAGAAACAGAGTAGAGGCACGGGAGACATTCGATAGCTATGTATGTGTTCTGTAATCATAAATCATACTACTGGTAATGTTGAGATAGGAACATTACAGTGTTTAAAACAACACCGCGAACAAATACTTTTATATTCCATTGACTGTTGGTCTCTCTTGCTGGAATCCAGAAGAATGTGGATTAAACCCATGTCTTTCTTGTGACATGTGTTATCTTAAAAAGATTAAATCATTCCATTAATTCTTCACATTAAGAAGACTGTAAGAAAATCTGCTGATGTTCCTTTGTAAAGTCCTGCCCCAGTATCAACATTTGCATTACTTCAATAGAGTGACACTGATTTGTACCAGTTGGGTGTCTGGCCCTTGAGCTAAGCCCCAGCCTTTCAGTTAACTCAGAATTTACTCAGAAATGCGTGAAATCAGCTAACATTAGTAAGTCGGATAACTTTGTTATTTATTAAAGCTAATAGGTGACCCATTATTAGGCCTGAGGGTGTGCAAGGCCAGTGAAAGGAGTCATTAGCTGCTGCTGTGAGTTGAGAGTTTGTTCTCGATGCTAAAATAGCTGGAAGGTTGGACATAAAGCAAAGACACGTTGTGTTTTCCTTTGTCTTAAAACAATTTGGCAGGATTATGCTGGACGTAAATATTTACAGTACAACAGTGTTTTGAAGAACGTACTCTGCAGGGTCACTATAGCAACCTGCTTAGGAAAGCCTAAATCATAGTATCATTTAGGTTGGAAAAGACTTCTAAGTTCATCAAATCCAACCGTTCCCCCCGAATTCTTCTGAATCTGAAGCACTGGAGACGTATGGAGCTGGTTTTCTTCCCTCTGGTGCTTTCCTTTCCCAATATTCCATCCTCTAAAGGCAAGGAGCCCAAGCAGCTTTGTGAGTATTATCACATTTACAGAGGGAAGAGCCATCCCATGGGCCCCGTGGCTACCACATAGCAATCCACCCAAGGCTGATTGAAATTGGGGATTATTCCTGCTTTATCTGGTGCTTGTGCATTTGGTGTTTCTGCTGCAGGGACATCATGGTTGCTTCATGCCCTGGCTCATGCAGATGTTCTTTTGCATCAGCAGGAATACAGGACCTTTGCACCCCTGCAGCACTGGGAATACGGTGGGGCTGTGTAGTGACCAATGGTTGTTGCTCACATGTATCTCCACTGTTCTGCAAACCATTGCCCTGTGCACTGAGCAACCTGTTCTGCTGTTGCTAAGCTTCTCCAGGTCCTACTTTGGCAGTGTACAGCAAAATGCCTTCTGCTCATGCATTAGGTCCTCAGCTCCTTTGGAGAACACCAAAGAAGTCACAAGTGTCTCTTACAAATGTTGTATGCATGACTTTAAGCTTAAATGCCCTGTGCAGGTGACTCCAGGCACCTTTTGGCTCATCCATCATCACAGTATCGTTGTTTTGATGAGCAAGTGGGCCAGATGCAGCTTACAGATGTCCATGGCACTGATTTGAGCTGGTTGCCTTCAGGAGCTTGGTGTGTATGCAGAGGTGGCTGTGGGGTGCAGAGCAGCTCTGCAGCCCAGGGCGCAGACCCGGGATGAGGCAGGAGAAACACTCCAGCTGTGTCATGTTAAGGGGAATAAAATGCAAGGGAACATGTCGTTCTTCTCCTTATTTATTTGTGTTTCGGTGACAGCCTGCATACCGATTTAAATATGGCTCTACTGTAAGCACAATAGAAGCATATAAAAAGAGGCAAGCCTTCCTTTGCTTCCAGCTTGCACATGGGAAACAGCCAAAGGATACAGCAGAGACACGTGGGATAGGCCTAGCGTGTCCTTGTCTCAGACATCCCGAAAACCAGCTTTCCGTAGCACAACTGCTTATGGTTCTTTGAGGCTCGTTGTCAGGGGCATGTTTAAATGGGAGGTATTGGAGCACGAGGGAAGTTTCAGCCCAGAAAATGAAGCACACTGAAAACAGAAGTGTATTATTGTCCTTTTAGGCTCCCATTCTGTTTTCCATAAGCTCCCTGGGAATCGGTGGGGACTGTAAAGCAAAACGCTGCTCAATACTGCTTCTTGCCGAGATTGGCAAGATCAGGCTCTGTCGACTTACTTGTAAGCAAAGCAATTAAAAGCAATTCCAGAGTCAGCTGCCAGTGTTCCTCTTGAGAGTGGGGGAAAGGAGGAGGGAGGAAAAGGAGGGATGTGATTCCTCTCTCAAGGATGAACGTTACCGCGCCTGTGTCATTGACCCATGGTGTATTGGCAGGTGATAACTAGAGAAAAGAACTGGGCAGATCTCCAATGAGTAGCTGTAGTTGGTAGTAAAACTGCAGTCTGGCTGCTGTGGCTGAAATAAACGGTCATTAGGCCTGATTAAAGTCAGATTTAGGGCGATTCAAGCAAGCTAAAAGGGGGAAACCACAGGCAGTTTCACATAGTTTATTATATACTTGTGGAGTTATTTATATGACTCAGTCTAGCACAGTGAAAATGAGTGTGTTGAGGGATTGTAGTCGGCTCTGGGACAATGCAGGTGAGGTTTGATGGAAGGTTTAGGCCAGGGTAAAACAGTGTTTTGAGTGACCAGAGCAAACTTGTAAAATATACTAAAATCTGTGAAAAATAGCCCAAACTTTTGAGGTTCGCCCAGATTCACCAAGGTATTTTAAAGCTTCACAATGTTTACAGGGCAGGAAGAATGTTTGCTAGCAGGATTTATTTGTATAACCATGAGCAGGGAATTGGCTCTGGTGTGTTATTCTGGAGTAAATCTGTTGGGACATCAAGATCAGGCTTAACTCTATTGCTTTTATTCTCCCCAATCCTCACAAAACCAGTAGATGGAGAGAAGGATTCTTTTTGTGTTGTGATGCCAAGGAGGAGTCTCTGATCTATTCCTTGCTGTTACCTTGATAGACTCTATGCACTCTGTGTCAGGTTACTTGCATGTACGCAAAAGTGTAAATTTACAGCTGCATTTATAGTATTAGGCAAGTATTTATTGGTTTTAAACACCATTAGTCTGGAAATCGACCAGAACTTTGACCTTTTTATGATGTGATTTACTGCTGTGAGCCTTCAAATTCCATGGGCTCCATTGAAGCAAAGTTTCAGGTCTTGGCAGGACAAAAACCTGACCTGGAGCTGTCTTTAAACCAGTGGAGTATTGCTGAATTGAACAAGGAACTGCACTGTAGTGACCAAGAGGATCATTGAAGGGTGTAGGGAAGCCTGGCTCTCCTGCAGGCTGGGGCTAATGTCACTCGATGGAGGAGCCCTCAGGTGTCCTTATAGCTCATGTGAGGGGGTGTGTTTCTTCACAGCTCATACAAATAAGGGCTAAGAGTTCAGCTCCCACATTTGTCGCTGTGTGAACAAGTTTCCAGGGGCTGTTACCTGGCTCTGCTCGAGATAAAGGGAGTTCTGGAGAGAGATGTGGTTTCCTCAGACTGGTGCTTGGTTGGGGTTGCTGTCAGTTTCTGCTCAGTTCTGACTGGAATCATAGAATGGGCTTTAGCTCATCCAGTTCTAACCCCTTCCACTGGAGCAGCTGCTCCAAGCCCCTGTGTCCAACCTGGCCTTGAGCACTGCCAGGGATGGGGCAGCCACAGCTGCTCTGGGCACCCTGTGCCAGCGCCTCAGCACCCTCCCAGGGAACAGCTTCTGCCTTAGATCTAACCTGAACTTGCCCTGTTTCAGTCTGAACCCATCACCCCTTGTCCTATGGCTGCAGTCCCTGATGAAGAGTCCCTCTCCAGCATCCTTGTAGCCCCCTTCAGACACTGGAAGCTGCTCTGAGGTCTCCACACAGCTTCTCTTCTCCAGGCTGAACAGCCCCAATGTTCTCAGCCTGTCTCTGTACTGGAGCTGTTGCAGCCCCTGAGCATCCTTGTGGCTTTGTTTTCACCTGTGTGGCACTTGCTGATCTCCCAGCCAGGGAAAATGCTCTTTGCATGTGGGTTGTGCTGCTGTGTGCATGTTACGCTGCCCTGTTCCCAAGAGTCATTGCAGATGGTGGTGGTTTCCCTGGTTTAGATACTGGCAGGGACTGGGCAAGGATAGCCACAGGGCTCTGCTGTGTGTGAGGCCACCCTAAGGACCAGCGTGGAGGTTTCCATCCTCTCTTGCACCAACAAGCTTGCTCTCACCATTGCAGTTATTCCTGACCCAACTCTGTCGATTAATGTGTCCCAAGCTGCCCAAATGATTTACCAGGCTCAGTTACCTTGAAAAAGTCAGTGGAGAGGGAGAACTTTAACTCCTACGTCTGACAGAGCCTTGTGTCCCATAAATCACTGCTGCTCTTTTTAAATCTGCTTACATCAGCAGGGACCTAACCCCTGACAGCTGTACTGGAGGCAGTGCTGAGGAGTGTATTGAAAGGCATATCTATGGGTGTACTGAGAGGCATATCTGTGAGCAGAACGTTTTAAACATTGAATAATGATTCAAAGTAAGGCTGTTCTAGATGGGCTTCTGCCTTGCCTGGAGGAAAAGACACAATGATGACATGAGGCTGCTCTGATGGTGTGTGCAGGGATGCTGCAGCTCCCTCCCAGCCCTGGTGCAGAGCCTGCTGTGCTCCAAGGGTATTCTTGGAAAGGGCTAGGACATGCTCCCTGCTCATGCAGAGAACCAGGCAGATGCTTCATCTTCTGCTGGTGTCCAAGGGCCACCCTTCTGTGAGCATCCTCTGTGTCGTGGGGTTTGGCAGAGTAAAGTGTTAGGGGGAACTCCCGCAGCCATGAAAAGGGATGTTGTGGGTAGTCCTATTTTACATCCAGTCAGTGTGGCTTGTACACTGATACAAACAGTGCCACTATGAATGTATCAATATGAGTGATTTGTGCTCATTATTTTAGTGACGTTGGCTCGAGGTACAAATCAATACTCGGCAGTTACCATAGAGAGAGAAGAGAGTATTATTTGGTTCCATTCAATTACTGTTAACACTGTACAGATGATATGGAAACTGGGAAAAAGGGACTTTAGTTATCCAGCCAGTAACAGTTTGATTTAGGCTCTGACTTTTCTTAGGAAGAATCATAAAATCAACCAGGTTGGAAAAGCCCTTTAAGCTCAACCAGTCCAACCATTCCCCAGCATTGCCAAAGCCATCACTAACCCATGGCACTGAGGGCCATACAGTGTGTGAACCAGGGATGGTAAGTCCAGCAGTGCTCTGGGAAGAGATGCATATACATTCTTTGATGGAGAAATGACTGTTAGTAATGGGGAACTACATTATTTCCCTTCATGTGCATAATCTGGTATTTCTGAATTAATAGAAACTCTTTTGCCTTTGACTTAAGTGGGACAAGAGCAGCTCTGATTTTGCTGCTTTGGAATGTTTCTTATGATACTTTTAATGAGCCAGGCTTAAAATAGAACATATTTACTGCATTTGTTTCCCACTGTTTCAGACTGTGTGGTGTGAATGAGCACTTCTGGGTGTGTACTTCTTTTCCCACTTGAAATACTGGCAGTTTAGAGTAGAAGGCACACTCGCCTTTGACTCAGTGCTGTTCATACAATGTGCTGTATGAAATGCTAGCAGGCTGAATCTGCAATGTCAGGCAGAGAATGCCTCAACTGAAGCGACTTAAGAATAGGCTGTGAGTCAGGGCAGGCAGCTCTGGTTTCCATAATAGATACAATTAGAAAAAAATAAAGAGTCTATTAAGCCTTTTTGAATAGGATGGGGGGATAAAAGGGGAGAGATGAGAGGGAACCGTCAATTTGTGCATCTGGGTGATAAATAGAGAAGTTTATAAGTGATGAGTTGGATTTGCTGATGCATTCATTAGAGAAACCCCCATCAGCGGCTGGGAAAGTGAGAGGAGCTGTGAACAGAGAATAAGAGGCTGCTCATAAAGGCAAGTGAGACTGAACGGCAGCCAAGGGAGAGGAGTAACAGGCAGGGCAGCGTGGAGGCAGCAAGGACCATGCTGATGTGCTCCCATTGCTTGTTTTGCTCCCCCTTCTCTATGGAGGCCCATCGAGCGACTCCCCCTTTGTGCTCATCTGAGCAAGCAAAAAGCGTTTGCTTAATTAAAAGCCTGTCCTTTCTTCCATGAGGAAAATAGCATGTTCTGCTGAAGGAGAGGGAGGGCTGGGAACGCCTGGTAGGGTCTCACCCCGACAATCCTGCTCCTGTGCAGAAGTAGGACAGGGAGTCAGTTCATTCAAGGGGATGCTGTTTATTCAATGGGACATTCTTCCTGTAAAAGTCCTAATAAAACCAAAGCCTTGACTATGCAGGGGAAGGGGAGAGGGGTTTGTGCACGGGCTGTTTATTTGCAGATGCTTTCTGGAGGAAAAGGTGAGAAGAAGAAAGGGGGAAAGGAAAAGGGAAGTAAGGGGCAGAGCTATAAACACTGTTGGGAGTAAACCAGGGCTGGAATCCTAGCCCGTCACCTTTTCCATCATATATCCTGCTTCTAAGCTGTTCTAATAAGCCTTGCCTTTTAAAAACAAGCAGTTTGGTGGAGCTCACAAAACGATTGCTTTGCTCTGGTTACTTGCAGAGTACAGACGGGTGCCTGAAGCTTTTATTCCTGATGAGAACTACAGGTGCTGGCCATCGTACCATCATAAGGGCTGTCTCCTCTCTGTGTTCGATGTCAATGAAGCCATTGAGATCTGCGATAGCTACTCCCAATGCAAAGCTTTTGTCCTTACCAACCAGACGACTTGGACAGGTAGGTTATGGATGCTGAGGAGCAGAAACAGCAGCTCGGTCACATAGTCTGGATGCTGTAAGTGTTGTAATACAGTCTGGGGGGAGTTCTGGGCTAGAAGTGGGATAGTTTCTGATGCTCTGGATGAGGCAGTTTTGGTTTTGATATGTGCAGTTAGGTGCTTTAGTTGTGCTTAGCTAAGCAGCATGAATACAGATCACAGCCAGGCTTATATATGTGCCTGGTAGGTCCCCAGCTCTGAAAGCACCATAAACAAGTAGAAACAGACAGTTCATACGTTTCAGAGTGGTTTAGGTACTGCTATGGCTTTTTGCATTAATTTGTGATTCTGGGAGGTGTGACCAGAGACTTTAATGGAACCTAAAAACCACTAATGTACCTGTGGCTAACTGGTGGCTACTAGATCATCATTCAGACTATCTATAGCCAGACTACTAAAGTTAATTAATATATTGAAAACATAATTATTACGGCACAGGGAAATCCATAGGAAGTTTAGAGCAGCTCCTGTCTCAGGTTACAATATCAAGAGCAAATGAGACATAGCAGTCTTGGTCTTGTTTACCATTCCCTTTACCATACCATTCCTGATGCATGAGCACTTGGGTCTCTGAAATGCAGCATGGGTATTTGTGTTCCAGGGGCAGAAAGCTTGTTCTAGCTGGTTTAAATCCCAGAGTTACAAAGCGATCAGTACTTTGGAGCAAGTTGTGTTCAGCACACGTTGCACTGCCCAGCTTTGCAAAGATTCAAGTACACAGAGATGATTCTGCTCCTGCACAATCAAATCCTTCCTAAAGCCCTGACTGGTTTTATCAGTGGGATAGTCTTCAAATAATGTTTTGTGTGACATGTGTGTTAAAAACTTCATTTACCATTAGCTGTGCACAGCTGCATATTGACCATAATAAATGTAATGAAACCAGGGGAGATCTGGTGTCATTTTAGATGAAAGCATTTCAGGTTTATACGATTTGAAGTTGAGGGACAGTTCGATCTTGGGCTGCCTGAACAATGCATAGGTTGAAGAAGAATGGGAAGTTGCAGTATGTTAAGGTAGGCAGCATTTTGCTCATCCCTTCTAAATGACTTCTTTTCCTTTCTCCCCCTCGGTGCAGGTCGGCAGCTTGTCTTCTTCAAGATGGCCTCAAATCGCATCCTGCCTGATCCTGACAAGATAACGTATGTGAAGGTGACAGACTGACACCTAAAGTGGCTGGGGTCTGAGGTGTGAGTGATAAAAGCTGTTTGTGTATAAATATAGGCAGCTGTTAGGTAGAAGGTGGCTGTGGCCAGAGGAATAATTGCACTATTACTCATTCTAATCTATAGAGTGCTAAAGAGAAATAACCTGCATGACCAGGATGAATGTGCAATAGAACAACCTTTTGAAAAATGTGATTTTTATTTTTATTTCTATTTTTTTTAAACAAAATACAAAATATGATACACTGTTAGGGAAGCGTTTGGGTTCTGAGTCAGCTGGCGGCTCTGGCTTTGCTCACCATGATGTTTCTGACCTGTACTTGTGTGTACAGGGACCAAAGTTGTTCATTTCTAGGGTAAGTTTCTATCCTCCACGCTGATGCTTATTTGGGCACATAAAATCACAGTGGAGTAACTGAAACTATCAGTTTCTAAACTGAACAGCAAACGTTACTGAAGACAATCAGCATTTGTGTTACAGCTATCAAATAGGCAGTGCCTGCCTGTTGGTCAGAAGGAAGGAACTGGTTCTGCTTACACTTGCAAGACTGTAGCTAATTTTCATCTTTGCTTCCAACCTTATCATAAAGTTTCATTCCTAGTTTAAAAGAGCCATATTGTGGGTCTAGCAAATCACATCAGCATATGAATAGTCCCACTGAAAAGGTAGGGACTTACCCAAGTGCCGGGTGCTTTGCTGAATAGGGATAGGCCTAAGCATATGCTTACAATTAAGCCTGTGCTTAAGACCTTTGTGGAAGGGAGTTTGAATTGTTGAGGAAGCCACATCTTGGACAGCCTGGCAGAGCAGCCCAGCTGGTGGATCAGGACTGGCTGAATGACTACCTTGCAGTTATTCATGTTTTTATCATCAAATCCTTGGTTTTCTAAGGCACTGCTTGCTAATCCTTAGAATGAAGGAAGTCAAATGACCTTAATAATGTTGAATGAATGCTAGCCTTAATTCTATATAAATGCGTTTTACAGGCATGGTGTGTCTCGAGAATTTGCTTTCAGTGAAAGCAATCAATGCTGAAGTGACCAATGTCATACTGGTTTGTAGATTGTACAGTCAGGAGAAAAAAAAAGGTGCTTTTGTTTCTCAAAATGTTTATTTTTGTAAAAAAAATAAAAATAAAAGGTAAATACAGTTTCATACTTGGTTGTTTTCTTTTTTTGTGGGCAAGGATGAGAACAGAACAAGGAATTGCTCTTTGGGTTGAATGTGTATTCTTTGCCAAGAGGGTCAGAGAATCACAGAATCCACCAGGTTGGAAAAGACCTTTAAGATCATCGAGTCCTACCTTTACCCCAGCATTGCCAAGTCCAAGGTGGGTGGCAGTGTGACCATGCAGGATGGATGCTCCTACAGTGATCCTGTCAACAGTGGGTTTTGTCTCACTGTGGTTTCCCTGAGGTCACGACTACCCTGAGGTTGACTGGAACCCCTGCAGTTGACTGGACTGACAAGTTGTAATGGCTGTAACTCCCAGCTTATCACCCCCCAGCCCTCCCAGCTCAGCTGATTGTGCACTTAGGAACCCATCAATCACGCTGTGGTAATAAACAAACACCACGGATTCTTTTCAGATTGCTACATAAATCATGCCAACACACACTGCACAGGTCACTGCAGTGATATCGCCTGTTGGCACTGAGGTGCTGGGATGGATTGTGAAAGGTTGTAACCTCCTGTGGTTGCCTTCCCCTTCAGCACTGTGCACCATTCCAAACAATACTCCAGGTTTTAGGCCGATGGGAATGGTTAAATTCTTTAATTGCATTCCTAGGTTAAAAAATACCAATATTTAAAAGGGAGGTACATGGAGTAAATTGGATTTTTTAATGTAGTTGTCAGGTAAGTTTGGATAATTTCATCCCATCACTTTCCACACATGCCTCTTAAGTCAGGATTTGTTTATCCCTGGAATTAAACAGACCAATTTACATTGGCTTTTGCAAACAGAGATCAGGTAAGCAAGAAAGAAACGTAGCTGGGAGCCAAGAGCCTGAATTCTGAATTTCAGCAGTAATCAGCTTTATACAGGCAGGTTTCTAACTCCTAGAGAGTAAGGCTTTCCAATGGAAACACTGAAATCCTAATGAGAGACGTGATATTACAATAAGTGAATTCAATAGCTGTACTAAGCACTGAATTTATGGGAGAAACTGTCCTTGGCAGCAGTGGGTCTGATTCAGCCTAGTGCCTGGCTGGTGCTTGTGGCATGGGAAGCCCTAAGAAGCCACAGAGGAGGAGGAGGAGGAGGAAGCAAGGACAAAGTGAGCTGGAAGGCTGGGCCAGTCAGCCTGGGAGCTGCTGCACCTTTGCTATGGAAAAGGCATTTCTATCCAGCTTTCCCCCTAACGTTTTGACTGCTTTTTACATTTCCTGGCTTCCTTAAGCCACACGGTGGAAGCATGAAAGAAGACACCCACAGGGCTTTAAAGGACTGATGTCTACGCACGTGTGTGCATGTGTATGCGTATTTATGTGCGTGTCACGCTGAACAGGGAGAGCTTATTTCCTCCAACTGGCTGTGCACACAATGAGGTGCTAAACAGGATGTGGAGTTCATCTGGAGAGGTGAGAGCTGTGTGCAGCAGTGGGTGCTGCAGCTCTGCTCTATAGGCTGAGCGCTCAGTCTATAGCCTGGAGCTGCGTTGGGATGCAGCTCAGAGCATCTCCAGGAGCTGCCTGTCTCTGTGATGGATGGGTGAAGGGGTGACACCAACCCCAGCACTGGGAGCTGACAACAGGCAATCACCTCTGGCCTGATATCCTGAGGGTTGTAGTGGAGATGTGCCAAGAGCTTAGACCAAAGTTAAACTGTGATGTTCTTCTGTTTTTCAGTATCTTGTCTGAACCTACTGTTTTCCCTCTGGTTGTTTTGCAAAGCTTTCTCCCCAACTTCAGTGTGTCTTTTTGAGTGCAATGCTGAGCTTCTGAGCTCCAGAAACCATCTGTAACAAATCACATCTAAGAGAAACCTGTGCTGAAATTGGTGGTACCACCACAGGCGTTCATCAACCAGAGAGAAAGCCTGGAAACTTGTGGGCCCTGTTGCCAGCTGATTTGTTCAGGTAAGTTAGCATAGAGAGTCAAGGGGGTTGATGGGCAGTAGTGAATAATCTCAGAGAGGTTCTTCCAACATGAGATAAAGGAGTTTAATGTAAGTACTATCCCCAACATGCTTTGCTCTGCCTCTCCCTGCTTCACTGAGGCATTTTGCTTGGTACTTCTGCCAGCTGTGACCACCAAGTTTCCTATAAGGTCTGTGAGAAGGACAGAAGAAGGTGGAGGGAGGACAGCAGCTCTTCCTATTGCTGGTTTATGTGGTTGTAACTACTGTTACTGTACTACGAAGCTGTGGCTGCCCCATCCCTGGCAGTGCTCAAGGCTGGGATGCAGCCTTGTGTTCATACCAGGTGAACAAAGGAGCAGACTTAGTGACTGAACAGTCAGTCACAGACAAGCATCCTCTGTTACAAGCCAAAATACTTACTCTTCTACTGTGCTGACCCTACTAACATTTATAAGGCCCCACACCTTCATGCACTGTTGCTATTTAGAGCGAAGAAGACACTCCTGTTGATAATAATTTAGATAAAGCAGATGATTTAGAGGACTTGTAATTCAAAGCATATGGATAGAGCAAGCAGCCAGAGATCACGGTGCGTTGCCTGCCAGAAGGAAATACATGAACACAGGGATGTTCAGATTTTAGTAGGGAGAGCCTTATCTTGGATTCCTTAGCACTAAATTCTGTGGAGACTGACTAAAATACCAGGAGGAAAAAGGCAGCAAATAGGAAGAATTGAGTGGCAACACATCCCCAACCTGTTGGTCAGAATGTGAAGCAGTGTTGAAAGAAGTCAGACAGTTGAGTTGCAGACACTCAGCTGCAGTTTTCATCAGTCAGCTGCAGAAAGTGGGGCTCAAACAAGAGGAGGAAGGGTTGTGAAAAGCACGCACTCTATAAAGGCTTTTGCCTGTAGTCAACAATTGCCTTTGTGTAATAGGTGCTCTGCTTCCCCATGCCAGCTGGGCAAGTCTAATTCAGTAGGAGCCACCCTTGTTATGGAACTGTCTTTGATGTCCAGCCAGTGGGCAAACAACACATTTAATAGAAATTGTGGCTTTTAAACCAAAAGTCTCTGCTAACCACAGTTTTCCAGCCAATGGCTGCGAGGCTCAGAAGGAAGACTAAACTAGCCAGTGGCTGCTTGAAATGATAAAGCCAGGAGCTGATTTTAGCTTGATTTTACTAGTGTAATCCAGTTAATCCTTGATTTATGTTCACGTGAAGCAGAGTCAGACTGTTAGACTTTAAACTATCTGTGGGCTAGGAACTGAATACAACTTGCCTCTGGGACCTAAGTGTTTGAAATGTGAGGAAAAATACACTGATTCTCCCATATGTACATACATGTGTGTGAGCATGTGTATAGGCTCCTGTGCGAGTTAAATAATGACGACACAAAGACTTACTTTACTTTCAGATAGAAGCTTTAGCAAGACACAGAAAATTAAGGACATGCTATTAGATAAATACTCTCAGGAAAGGAGCAGAAGTTCTACTCAGTGTTCAACAGGTATAATGCCACTGTGATTTATCATCCTGCCCTTCAAGTATGCCCTTAGAACAGTTTCCAGTTTTCAATAATAGAAGTATCTGGCATGTATAAAGATAATGGTACAAATTGGTAGTTATGAATTGCAGCTTTCTATAAATACACAAGAGGAATGCGGAGCAGCCTGTTAAGACAGATGACCAGGGGCACAATGGCACTTTTGGAAGTGTGTTTTCATCTGTGTATGGCTCTGATTTCTGATTCATTATAGGGTTTTGATAAAAGCTCTTAAGCAGAGAGAATATCACAGAGTCAAAGACCAAAATGCTCATTTTGTTGTATAGACAATGAATTCACAAGCAAACTCTGTACAGTCTACCTGGAGAACTGAAAAGTGTAATGACTTAGTGGGTAAATCACCATTTCACTGCCTTACATTGCAGCGTATGGTCCATGACCTATAATTGTTCTGATATACAGTCCAGTGCTTAAAGTCCAAGCTCCTAGAATGGGAGCTCGTAATGGGAGCTCATATGCTCATATGGGAACAAGCTCCTCTTTGCTTCTTTTCACCAGCGACTAAAGAGTCTATACAAAGAGAACTGTGTGATAATAATCTTGCAATTCAGAAACCACTGTAGCTGTGGTGCAGTAACAATCAATGGACAAGAGTAGGTGACTAAAATTAGCAGTAGTTCCTCAGTGGATGTTGAGGCTAACCAAAAATATCACAGAATGGAAAATATATCTCATTTTAAAAGAAATAAGGAAGGGGCATGAGAACTGTATAGTAAAAAAGGTGTAAGAAAAACAGATACCATTTATGTAATAATATTTGTATAATTTGCTGGGCAGGGGAAGCAAACAAGTATGCGGTACCAAAAATTCCATGTTAACTCCCAGGAACAGATTAACTCCTGCCTCTCTGGGGTCACTGGCCCATGTAATACCAGTTCCCAGTTTCCCCAGTACACTTGGCAAGTTGTTTCTGCTTGAGTACCAGTCTTCCAGTTTGAGCTGAGAGATGGTCTGTGTGACAGAAGGAAACTGCAGTGATGTGGCTTCTAAGCCAGCCTTGGTGCATACTGCGTGTTGCAATTCCCACACCAAGGTTCCATAGAACATGCCTTCAGCTTGCTTGGAATTAGTTCCTTAACTACTTGTGTTCCTAATAAAACTTCCTGTGGACTGCTGGTAAAAGCTCCCTTTTCTCTATGAGGATATAGCACCCTCCAATGCCATCTAGTGATGCTGATAGGATCTTATTAAGAATCCTAGATCTTGTGCATTCCAAGTAAACTCGATGGCTGTGTATAGGATGATGTATACTTATGCTTCCATAGAAACCCAGAACAAGATTTCTTCAGCTAGTTTCAGCAGTTTTTACTAATTTGCTCAGTTTATTTACTATACTGTTAGTATATTGCCTTTTCTTGCCTCCCAAATTGTTTGGCAATGCAAGAGGTTACTGAACCTGATCCAGCTGCCACCTGGGAAGGAAAGTTATTTGGTGCCTATTCCCTTCATTCAAGCTCTCTCACAGCACCATGTGGAGCTGGCTGTTTGGTACCTACCGGTACAATCAAGCAGAGCTCCAAATGCAGAATCCCGCAAAAATACAATACAAAATAGAAGAAAAATACAAATAATTAAAAAGGGAAAAATTGGCCCATTATTTATTGTAGCAAACCAGATCCGAGCGGCATTGAATTTCTGTTGCCATGTCCCCTCGGAGCTGTTGAGGCTGATAAGATTTCATGCAGCCCCAGCAAATGTGGGAAACGGAACACAGAGGGGATGAAGGAGGGAATGGCAAATTTGCTGTGTTTAATGTATTGGACACCATCTGTATTTTATTCAAATAGGGTTATATATTTTGTGCAAATAAAAACCAGCCTCATGAGTCAGCCTGTGCAAGGCAGTCACTTGAATATCTGTAATGGGAAACATGTTTTAGGTTGGAAGTTGCAAAGGGAAATCAAATGTTTGAAGTGTCAAAGTTGGAGAAGTATAAAATGCGCCTGACACCGTAGCTATTGAAGCCAAAATGAATAAATCATCATCTCAGGAAAGAAAACCCCACCAAGCTCTTGGCTATAACCTTCATTTTCCTACACTCCAATAAAATTACATACAACCTGATAATTTAACCAGACTTGTCAATAAGAACTGATGGCTTCAACAGACACTATCGCTTCATGCTTCAGTGTAGACTTCAGGAGCATCCAGTATGTTATCCAAGAAGTAAATTTAACGTCAAACTTTCCTTTTTAAGTTGATAAATAGAAGAACCTTATCACAGTGGAGCTCATGTAAAATATGTCATCTTGCACTACACTAGAATAAAATGAAGTTAATGCCAGCTCAGTAGGTTATTCCCCATGTACAGCTTTTCCTGAGCAGGATTTTAGTATCTTAGTACTAAACTAAGTAACTTAGTACTTCAGTAGGGTGAGCATGACTTCCAAGAAGGAATTTAAGGGAAACTTTGAGGTTACAATAATAGGAGTCTGAGTCTGTGCTCCCAATTTCTGTTACAGTCTTGCTATTGATTCTGGTCAAGTTTTAAGCCATTTTCTCTTCATGTTAGGCTCAGTGTCAGGAACGTGATTTGCAAACATAATAGCACTTATCCGTGCATGTCTGGGGAAGTTATTGGGACGCAGTGGGCTTTGGCTTTGTCTGCATCAAGGATCTATTAATAACAAATGAAGAAGCCTGATGGAGAGATGAGAACACTTTGTTAGCTGCAACTTGACGTGCAATAATCTGGGCAAACTGAGGACTTTCATGTACTGTTTAAGATACTTACATGCCTGTTTATTTATTTATCAGAAGGGGCATCTTCTGCACCTGGAGATTGCAGCTCAAAGTAACTACTCCATCCTCTTCAGCTTCTTTCCCAGCTCTTTCCCAGTTGTGATCCACAGCAAGCAGTCCCCATTTTCAGCTTTGGTTTACGCTGTGAGAATGCCCCAGCTTCACCATGCAAGTGATGTTAAGAAGTTGGACTTCTGACCGGTGCCAGGTAAGCAAACAAGGCAGGTAAATGACACAAACTGCACTCTAAGCAACAGTCAGATTTCAGAAGAACAGTCAGAATTGAAAGGATCAGGTGAAATTAGGGGTCCAAAGTTATGGTGACACTGAGAGTCCTTTGCTGTGCTCCAAAATGAGCCTGATGGGTCTGACCAAAAGGCCAGTCGCCAACTGCGATGGTTGCCAGTGGCCAGCAACTGATCCCAAGGGAAAGAGTAAGTACAGTCCTGATCTTTCTCCTGACACTCTCCTCCTCGCTGTCAAGCAGCAGTTCAGGATTTCCATGAGGTTATTAAACCAACCCCAGTCATCTACAAGATGTCATATCACTTGTCTTGGCAGCTGTGGCAGGACCACTATCTCCTACTTTGAAAGTCAAGCCCTCAGCTTTGGCTTGGTGCATATACAGCAGCAGGAAATGGTTATTCTGTGACTGAGCGCTGTTCTATTGACATGGTATCTTAATTAAATCTACAAATGGAACACATCTTTGGTGTTTTCAGTAATTTCTTTTTCCTCTGTGAATTACTTTCAATATTTGTTTGTTCGTCAGCCAGAAATGTGGGCCAAGGGAAGCTGGAAACAATGCTCAGCTTACAATCTTGATATTAGCACATACAGTCCACATAAGGCCATTAAAACATATATTTAGCAAAACCTCAGCCTCCACAAAGGAGCGAGGCCTTTTCACCAGCCTTGAAGATTAATTTGAACCTCTAGCAGTGGATGATATTGCCACGTGTAGGTTGGAGCTTCTTGAACAGTTCCTTAGGGAAGATTCTAAAAGCACCTCTCCCTATGGAACTAAAGGAAGGGCAATACCACAACCTTTTTGACATATATTGTTATTATATAGGTCTGGACTAAGCAGTAAGTTTCTGATTTTTCTGGACATAGCTTGTAAAACAATGTGATCCTGTAGTGCAGAATCTGCGGTCTCTGAGTTCTGGTCCACAATTACCTTGTTGAACAGATGGGTTACAGGTTGAACTAAGTCTGGAATTACGGTGAGGTGAGTGAACACTGAATTTGGGCTGATAACTTCAGATGCTTTGGTGGGAATGAAATATCAAATGTGTTTAGTTTTTTACAACATTGCTCTTAAATTCACTGCAAATTCTCTGCTTGGAATGCAAGTTTTAAAGCATGTCCAAAATCTCTGCTTTGAGGTTAATCAAAGAAGACGTTTATATGCTCACAATTGTTTTCCAATCTCCAGTTGCACTTAATGCGGTGAACTTGAAAAGCCTGGTGATCAGAGGTATTAATTACTCTGCTTCATACACCATATACCTTTGCTGTAAATGCATGTAAGGGAGCTGATCTTCTTTTCAAACTGCATGAAGATATTAGGAATAACTCTTTATGTCCAAATGTCAAATGTAGGAGAACAACTTTTGTGAACAGCTACCCCCCAAAAACACCAGGAAAGTGTTGGCAAAACATGCAGGAATGCAGAAGAGACGGGAGGAAAGAGTGAAGCTTGCCTGTTTTCCCTAAACTGTTATGTTCGCTTATGGGACATACCTCAAAAAGCTGACTGCTGTTACATGAGGTGCATGAAAAGCACAGGAGGCTTTCGACATTCACATGGTAGGTACTTTAACTTGCTTTGCTTACTCCTTTTGGTTTCTTGCTCTCTATCAAATTAACAGTATAATTTATATATGGCAGTTGTATGCAAATGGATGGTTTAAGTCAGTTTCATCATGAAAAGGTCAAATTCCCACTGCCAGCCCTTCCTTTCTGAACTGGGCTGCAAAATGAGGGCTCCTCATGCAGCCTTTGCTCTCGAGCCCAATACAAACACAGCCATTGACTTCAGCGTGCCTGCTTGTATGAATAAGGTCTGTAAGACACAGCCTGTACATTCCAAATTGCCTCTTTTTTGTGCCATTCACACCAGGGATTAATATCTGTGGGAGGCTTTTGTGAAGCCTTCACCCTCTTGCCCTCCCACAGTCCAGCAGTAGCTGTGACTTCAAGGATGCAGCTAGGTTTATTTATCTGTACTGCCCTTTGTAAAGCAGCTGAGATTGCAGAAACTGAACGTTTACTTCGAGTTTGCAATCTAAAGTCCCAAATTGCCTTTGGAATACAGTTGGAAGGGCCAAAAGCCAGTGCTTTGCAGTTCCCACTGCCTTCAAAAGCAGGGAATGGCAGCAGCCGTGCAATACAAGCTGTCCATTAGCTCACCTAAGAAATGATGCATTGAATATTCATTGTTCCCTATTGCAAAATGTCATTTTTCCATGAGAGCTGCTTGAAGCAGTACAGAGCATACATTTGCATAAACCATTTGTCAGAAACAGAAGACCCTTTGTGAAGAACGATTAAGAAACCACATAATCTACTTTTCTGTTCTTATGCAAGTCCCAGGGAGAACACAGAGCTCTTTGTAAACAGGATCTAAATACAAGTGCTGGGTGTGTTTTTTCTGCAATCAAGATTCCATAAATAATAAAATTGGAGTTCAAAACCAGAAGGACCTGAATTTGTTAAATGTAATGTTAATGATTTCCTGGCACTTTTGGAGATCCAGAAAGTTTAACGCTATTCGTATCCACGCTGCTTTGACTGAGCTGAACTCCCTTTCCCCAGTTCTGCTTAAATAAAGCTGTAATTAATCTGCAATACAAATTTGGGTATCTCCCGTTCCTGGGGAAAAGCAGTTTTGCAATACATCAGGGGAAGCCGATTCTGTAAATTCAGTTGTGGGTTTTAATAGCCTCCATAATTCATTGCTGTCTCACTGATTTTCTGCTTTTATTACCTGTCTGAGCCCTTTTGTCTAGATAGGTGGCCTTGAAGCTTGGGTTTTTTTATGATACCACCTTTCCTCCTTAGTGTTTCATTGCCCTTCTCCAGTAGCTGATCCCGTGCACGCTTCCAGAGGCCCTCCACCACCTCCACGCTCACACAAGACTGGGATAAGTAAGTAAGCCAGATAAGTCAAGGCAAACAAAGCCCAAGTGTGGCACACTGAGCAGCCAAAGAGATTACTGCTCATGCGATTAACATCTTTTCATGCCCCAAGATGGTCTTGTTTCCTTTTCACTGGACAACACAGTTCAAGTATTTACTTGTTGCATTTCCCAGCAGTGAATGGCTGAGGCGTTCCTGCCATTCCCAAGGCTGTTGGTGCCTGGCTGTGCCATAGAGGGAGGTGCAGGGGCAGGGCTGCTCAGCAGGGAAGCCCTGGCAAATAAAGCTCTGCGCGTGTTTTGTGAGGCAGAATTGGCACAGAGCACGTTAATGGAATCGCTTTCTGCTTTATTAATGGATAACTCCTTGTTTGAAATGAAACCTGAAGCCTTTGAAGATAACACATACCCTCAGTGCTCAGCGATGGTCGCTGGGATCAGCACAGTGCAGCCTGTTACCTGCAATTATTATCAGCAAAAGTCATGGGGACTAATTATACATCACCTTTAATCCCAGTGTATCGGCCTCCTGCCAGCATTCATTTACATTGGCCAGTCCTGCTAGGTGCTGAGTGCCTGCTGATACCAGGCGAAGTCAAGGTGCCCCAGTGTTTCCTGGGGCAGTGCTGGGCCTGGCTGAGAGCCCCACAACGCTGTTTTCTGCGTGCCTGCTTCTCCAGCTGATTACATTCCAGAAGTCAAATAGAAAGGAAGTAAATTGATAAAGGTTAAAAGATGCAGGAGGCTTGCTTTAAATGACCCACATTTAAATGACTGTATAATGACAGTTTGTAATGTCACAGTTCTAGATTCAGCACAGCACCTACACACAAAAGCCCTGTGAGACTACAATTGCACTACAGGCTGAGCCTAAGCTTAATATTCCTCCCTGCTCACGCCTTCCAATATATCCCATATTTGGGGCTCAGATCCTTGTTCCATCAACTTAGCAAATTACACCAAGTAGCAGACATTCAGCCAAAGGGACTGAGATCCCTTTTTCTCAGGAGCTATATACAGGGGTACCCATTTTGCCAATGTCCTCCCTGGATTTTGAGCTCATTTCTTTCATTCACAGCTGGCTGGTGTTTGCTTTCCATGTTTGTGTCATCAGTCTAACCGGCTCAAATATTTGCAGAAAGAGGATTAGTGGAAAACTTGAGGAAACACATTTCAATGGGAATGAAATGATTCCTTCTGGATGCATTCGTTCACACATTCAGTGCAGAAACAGAGCTGTCTTTTGGTTGATCTCCTCTATGCAGCACAAACCCAGATGTCCTTATCAGTTACTCCAGCTGTGAATTAAGACTGTATCTGAATAAGTGGATGAGTTGTAATCACGGAATCAAGAATGGTCTGTGTTGGAATGGATCTTAAGGTCGTCCAGTACGGGCAGGGACCCCTTCCACTGGAGCAGCTTGCTCCAAGCCCCTGTGTCCAACCTGGCCTTGAACTGCCATGGCAGTGCTGGGGAATGGTTGGACTTGATCTTAAAGGTTTTTTCCAACCCAGCATGATTCTAACAGTAAACGAGTTTCAGGCACATGCTTTTTCCTTATCAGCACACCTGTGTTTTGAACCATGGTACAGAACAGCCCATTCAGTATTAGTCAACAAAGTCAGTTTGATACCTGACAGAGATTAATTGATGGTGCATCAGTTATCAGCCATCAGCTGATGCTTGCAGGCAGAGAGCTGAACAATTACCTCTGTAGTTAACAGTGAAAGTATACCCCATGTGCCTAGTCTTCCAGCTATAGATCCAAGAGCCTGAAAGCAGCTGTGCACTTTAGGCAAATGATTTACTTTTGGTTAGTAACAACACTTCCTACAGGCTTCCTATTGGAAAAGCGCATGCTGCTCAAAGACCTTGTTTGCATTCAGTGCTTGTGAAATACCCTGGCTGGGTGTCAGAGCATTCACTTTCCAAGGCTGTAAAGTTCTGTTCTGCTTTCAAACGTTTCTCAGCTGTGGTTTTCTGACTGCCTCTGCAAAGTCACAGCAAGAATACAGTTATTCTGCTAGATCCTTGAACTGATAGCTGTCACATGGGCTTTGGGGCTGAGCTTTTTGAAGCTATTCTTGCAGCCAGACAATAGCTGTCACCTATATTTAGCTGGAGTCTATCCCTAAGCTCTTCTGAAAACTTCAGCCTTCCCAATAAAGTCAAGATCTGGATTTCTGAACCACCCAGATGCAATTAGGAGTAACTGTGCATAAAAAAGGGATAAAGGGCAAGCACATTTAGTGTACTGTTGCTCTTCTGGCTGCAGAAACAGAGCATCGGGGGAAAGAATTTGGGCAGCCAGCTGGAAAAATTAATCCAGAGCATTTCACTAAAAATAAGTGATTGCTCTTTAAAGACAAAGAAGAAAACAAAGTATGAAAAGAATTCCTATCTTCAAAGTATGTCCCCATATATCCCTTTTCAGGGATTTTCTTCTGATCTTTATGTTCCTTGTATTCCATATTTGTATTGATTTTAAATGGTACCTGCCAATTCCTCCTCTCATAAGTATGTTCATTAGACATATACTTGTACTGAGAAAATGAGTTACTAAAAAGCAAACGAATAGAAGGCTCTGTGATGTGCTGCAGAGAGGGGGGATTAATATGTGCCCTAAAAGCAGATGCTTTGGCAAGTAATATTACAAGCTTTGCCCTTCAAACTGCTCACTGGGCACGTGATGTTTGTTGCAGAATGGAGGCCTGCACAGGCTTTTGTGAGCTCTTGCATCCATTTCTAGTCTGACTTGTGTCCAACACAAGGTGCTGGCAGTCAGCAAGTTGCCCTGTATCTCGCAGGAGCACTGACTTGTTAGCTGAGTGATGACTCCAGCCTCAGCATTCCCTCAGCTCTCACTTGTGACAGGGATTGCCAAAGCTAGCAGTGAGCTAGATAAGGTGGGAGGAAGGAGCACAGAGTGTTCCTTTGGATTCCTTTTGAATTGCTGAACAGTGACACATCCCATGACTTTGTGTTCTTTAGATAGCCCGAGGCAGCGCATTCGCTGACAGAGAATGCAGCGTCATTATTTCTCACTCTCTGGTTTCAGACATGAACTGAAAACCTCCCCTGCTGTGTCAGAATGTAAGAGTTCCTTACTTTAGCAGCAGGTTTAGGATCACTAAAACCACCTACGCCAGCTTAGCAGAGTGGCCATAACTTTTGGGGAGCTCCTGGGCTTAAAAGGCAAAGGCAGGATGAGAGGAGCAAGGCAGAGGTTCTGCATCTAGGATAAGGTTAAGACAATGCCCTGGTGCCAAGGGAATGAGTGTGATCTGCTGGAGACACCTCTCTCCGAGCACTTAGTGGGGCAATTGCTTACGTGTTGCTTGAGCCTCACCATTCTGGAGCTGTTAGCTCTGCCAGGTTTATGCTCATGCTGCAGAGGAGCATGGAAAGCTGTGGAGGATCCAAACCAGCCTGGTCAGTGGATGAAGGCTTGGGGAAAAGCAACCCACTCTAAACAAATTGCTCCATGACAGAGCCAGGGTGGGTGTTTATTTGGCAAGAATTCATTCTAATAGTCCCAAGACACCCATGGTATTTGATATCTAAACAGAGTATTAACTGCCACATGTGACAGCATCACCTTGATTTCAGGGCATCCCTCCTACTGGCTAAATTTACTACTTTTCCAGTCATTCCACTTGGGAATCCTTTCCAAATTCATGTGAGTTTTATTAAATGTTGGGCAATATGTGACCCCATCAAGTGGATGCAGTGTCCACTTGGGAGACTTTTGTTCTATTCAAACCTTTGTTGACAATGCAGCGAGCTCTGCTATGGGCTGCCAGGGGCGGGCAGCTGGGGCTGAGCTGTGCTTTGATTGATTTGCACAATAGGAATGAAAATATTCCTGAAGCTCTTGAGATCACTCATCTCTTCCTGCCAGACTTCCATGAAATATAACATGCAATCCATTTAGCTTACAGCCAAACTCTCCCCTTTCAGCCCCCTCTTTCCTTTGGTGTGTCAGCGAAGATAAATGAAAGAAGCAATAAGGAGTACAAACAGCAGTAGCAACGAGAGCAGCAATTGCTTGTGTATGGGAGGGGGGACGGAGACTCATGGTGCCAGGCCAGAGCAGAACCCACAACAACTTGACCAAACACAGGAATGAATGAAAGGTCCTTTTGAAAGGGCAAAAGAAAGACCGCGTTGACCTCTTTGAGGAAAGAGGGAACTTCAAAGGGTTTACAACAGTTAAAAGACCCAGTTACACACAGCAAAAATGGTTTGCTTCAGATGCTAACACAGCGAAACTAAACAACCTCACAGTGAGAGAGACACAGCAGAAGGTGCAGTAGAGGAGGCCTATTTTCCATCAGTCACTGGGAAATTCTATCCCTTTGCTGTTAGGCTTTGGGTTCTTTTCAAAGCTGTTCATGTGAGGCAAACACAAATGTAGACAGAACTCCTAACATGGGCCTTTGGAAAAGTCAGGCACATGTTCTCTTTCCTGCTTTTCCTCACCAAGAAATGCTCTCATCATGTCTGGAAACATTTGGCAGCTCCTTAGGTATGACAGAAACTGTGTTTGAGGAAGTTAGCACTAGTGAAAATAGGGTATTTAAAAGAGAAAGCTTCTCTTGAGCTGAATGGTGTACCTGATTTAGGAAAACTATATGGAAAGGGGATAATTGCCTGAGATAGCTGCATTCTGCTGTTCTTCACCCAAGGTTCAGTTTCTTTACTTGCTCCATACAGCTTGGAGGGTATTTGATCGCACGTGTAATGTTAAGCCAGGGAGAGTGTTTGTGCTCTGGGATAAGCAAGTGCACAAAACTGCTTGCTAGACAGTGGCCTTGTAAGGCTCTGTCTCTGAATTCCAAGGGTTTGAGAGCAAGTAAGACACAGCACTTCAATGAACAAAGACTTTCCTCTTTAATCCTCTCTAGTTGGGAAAGATAAGACCTCAAATGGAATCTACTTCAAGACTAGATTACACATGAAGATAAGCATAATATGATAAAGACCAAGACACAGCTTCTGTAAGGGCAAATTGTGCTCTCTACCTTTCAAGAATTCCTTGGAAAAGCGCACAAAGTAAGAGATGAAATGTATCTTTTGAACATAATTTAAAAGGAATTTCAAAAGGCTTCTGACAGGCCCCTTTGGTCATGGTGCCAACCTATAAGATGCTTGGAATTCCCAGTAAACAGCTAATTTTAAACTTAAAGAGCAATGAGGAATCATGTGGGGCTGCTGTATATTATTTGAATTGTTTGGGGGAAAAAGAGATTGAATGCAGTTTGTTAACAAATGATTCTGGATCAATAACAACTGAAGACGACCATTAGGCACTCCTAAAAATACTTGGTTTTGCCCAAAGCATTCATCCTTCCATCCATCCATCAGCATTCTGGCAGCTCTAATAAAAAGTAGTATGTGTTAGAAAACACAGTGAGCTTCTCATTATTGTAATGGACTTTGATCTAACATGGCTCCCTGAGGAAACAGATATGAATCACTGTGAGTATTACAGCTTAATGAATATGCCTTTCCAAAGTAAACTAACAAAGAGAAGGATTAAAGAAATATGTTACAGAAGTAATTTCTCACTGTAATTTAACAGAAAACTATGAATGATACATTCCCAGTTGCACCAGAGTTCTGCTTTGGATAACTCAATCTAAATTCATGACAGCCATTGGCACTGGGTTTTGCACTTACCTTCTGCAGTCTAAGTAGCCCATGGATCCCTTTAGCTACATCCCTTGAGCTGAAAACAACTGGTTTAAGTGAGACTAAAATGTGATTTCAAACACAATAACGCATGTCAATGTGAAGAGTAGCCATCCTTTTCTCTCTTGTTTGCCCCACTGTATAAACATAGCAAGGCATCTGATTGAACTCTGATGCAGTACATTCAGGACATTTAAATTAAAGCAAATACTACTAAATCTAGTGTTAATAGTAGTCAGTTTGTGATTCATTGGCACATGTAACTTCCAGAACATGGATGTAACATTTGAAATTGAATAAGGGTCCTCTGTGGTACTTGAGCAGAAAAAGGTTTGGATTGATTCAGCTTTTCAAATCTACGTAGTAACTTTTCAGTTT
Source organism: Melopsittacus undulatus (assembly GCF_012275295.1). Taxonomy (NCBI): domain Eukaryota; kingdom Metazoa; phylum Chordata; class Aves; order Psittaciformes; family Psittaculidae; genus Melopsittacus; species Melopsittacus undulatus. The sequence continues at coordinate 117,552,798 of NC_047529.1, forward strand.
TAGGGCAATTCCTTATATTTTCCTGACAAAACGATTTAGACCTGTGATTGGTAAGGATTCTATTTTCTATTTGTTCTCCTTTAGTGTTGGGGTTTCTTTAATTCCCAGTAGAAAGGTATCTTCTTTAAATCTATACACATGTAAATATCCTATCCTTACACACATTAACCAGTGGTGGCAATCCCCTAATATATCATTTGGCAGAACTTTGTCTTACAATTAGTAGTATAAATGCTCTGGGGGATTAATACTCCTGTCTTTCCTGATATATAAGTTCATATGCTTGGAATCAAATATCAGTTTATAAATCACCAGTTTTTGCAGAATGCAGTTGATATCCAAGTTCAGGATGACTAAGACATGGCTGTGATATTGTCTGCTGGGCTGGTTTCCTGTACCTCTGAATACATCAAACCAATAAAGTGAGATCAATGTGTAGGGTAAAACTTTGTAAATGCCCTGTGTTAAACTACGGTATTCATAGTAAGTGTGACATGAAAATAAGAAGCTACTGCCTTGGTGAGCTGTTACTTTGAAGCTTCTAAGTGGCTAGGAATAATGGTACATGCTTCAGCCTGTTGACTCACAGTCACTGCTTATTCTTGTGTGGATAGCTGCAGTAGGATAAAGATTGATTGCACTAGCTCTTAGGCAGCAGCTGCCAGTTACAAATGCCAGCCAGTGCATCTCATGGGGATTTGTGATAGAATACAGAAATGAGTCAGAACTACTTCTATTAGCTGAATGCCTTTTAGTTTCTTGTTTTGCAGGCACACGGTGCATCCCCACAGTAATGTCTTTTGCAACATTAGCTGATTTCAAGTAAATTTGACAGAGGCAGCTGAAGTTTAAAAGGCAATTAAGTTCTTACAAGTAGTGTCAAAATCCTTGATGAAGCAGCAGAGAGAGAAAGAGCTTTTTCAAGTGTCCTGTCTAAAGAAAAGGCTGCCATATGTACTTATTATACATCAAGGAATCTATACAACCTAAACATCTAAATACTTCTTTTAGCCAACCTGGTATATGTGTGTTAGTTCATGTCATGTATCATCTGGTGATCACCCAGTTGTGCTCTTTCTGTGGTAGCTTGGCATTTAAGAGGCAATCCATAAACAAACTCCTTTCTTTCCATACAGCTGCAGCTCAGTTGGTTTAAGGTTAACAGAGAATAATCACCTGGTGTGAAAAAAAGTATGTACAAACATTTTATACAGTGTGTATCCAGTAATCAAGAGCATACACACATGTATATATAAATATAGATAGATAGATAGATACAGATAGACTGATAGATGATGATAGATAGAGAGAGAGAGAGAGATAAATAGATAGATGATAGATAGATAGATAGATAGATAGATAGATAGATAGATACACACACACCAATACCAGGTTGGGAGCTTTCTGCAGCATGTTTTGGTTCAAACAGGACATATTTCTGCCAGCTTTACTCACAGTGAAGACTGTTACCTGGTGACTTACTCCATTGGTTTATACCAGATTACTCCTGGAGTAAAGAGCTCATCAGCAGGAGGCAAAAGTGCTACCAAGTTTTTCACTTTTATCACAAATTCTTGGGATATTTGGGTGGGTTTTTGTGCCCTAGTTGCTGGAATAAGGGAAGTTCATGAGAATCTGAGCTTTCATTCAATAGAGGGACTTGCTGAAGTTGAAAATATGAAGCAAATAACCTCAGAGGGTCAAGAAATGAAGTCAAATATAAACATTTTTCTTTCTTGAGGCAGTCTCATAATACCTCACAAGTCAGTGATGAATGAGTAGCAGTGTCAGAATTTCTTCCTCAGCCTTCAAATGCTATGGAGTGAGTTCAGCAGAGATGAAATATAGACATTTGGTTTTCTGCACAAAGAGATGGATCAGCATAAACAATATGTGTGGCTGAAACAACAACAAAAAGGACTATTATGGATTGAGCAGAAATATGGCCCTTCATCTATGACAGCTGTCAGAACTATTAATCTCCTTTCTGGAATCGGATTGCTGAAACTATAGCAGTTTCCTTAGCAAGTACAAGCACATGTGTCTGCTCATTCAAGGCAAGTGTTGGTGTATGAGTTTCCTGATGATGGTTTTACAAACTCTGTATTTCAGTGAAAGATGGACAGAAAGGCTGAAAAGCTGTAAGGAGCTGCTAACAAACAAGGGCATGTCTTGTATGCAGCCTGAGGAATAATAAGATGGCAAAGCAATGATGGTAAAGGGATGCAGAACTTTGAAAAGGAGCACATTCTGTTATTTGGTTTGGGGAAATGTCTACTCACATTGTATAACAAATAGGATTGCATCAGACAGACTTTAGTCCATTGAGTGGAGTGGAAACCGATAAAACCACATCATGTCACCCTGAATTTGGTTGTTTCAATGGTTAACATAACCTCATGTGCAAAGTGCTGTGCCTTGATAAACAACTGACTACTTAAATGTTCTGCTTTGTGTGGACTCCAGTTCCTCATGAAGGCCACACTATGCTTTAAGAAACAGTGTAGTGAACTGCAACAATCTAAGCAACTTCAGGACTGTGCCATAGGGAGCAATGGCCTAACAGGAACAACACGTATTTTAAGCAGCACTATTAATCAAAGTCACAGACAGAAACCCAAGCTTAACGCGCTCAGCTTTAACTTCCCAGAAGCAAGTTCTCTGCTCTGAAGGGTACTGTGGACACCTAAACCAAAGTTACAGCCAAACCTTTAAGCAGAAGGTGAACATTTCCCCAGAACCTCTCTGTCATTTCCCTCTCACTTGTATTTTGTCTTTGGCTTGTCCCCAAAATAAGCCATGTTTCCTGAGATTGAGCTCTCCATGGCTCCTCATGTTGCCTCTCTCCCCTATGGATACTCTCTCCAGCGAGAGTATCACATGGATACCCTCTTTTGCATTCATAGTGTTCTCATATGTAGCTGTAAGAGATTAAATTCAAGCACTATTTGACCTGCCTTTCATGGCCAGTGCCACTCCAGCAAGCAATACATCACTGGAGGAATGTCAGCTTCATGACCCAGTACTCAAATGAGGCGCCAACGAGGAGGAGGGAGCTGAGACATCCAGGAGCTCTAAATTTATTGTCTTGATACATCCCAAAATATAATAGAACCTTATAGTGTGGGCAGTGGGAGGCAGACGAAAGAGAGTTTAGGAAGTCTCTAAGGTCAATCAAAAGCTTTAAATAACGTCTCTGGCAAGCAGGGTTTCTTCTCACACGAGACAGCTAATTCTGCTAAGTTAATGTTCATCCTGCAAAAGGCAGAATCATTTTATCCTCCCTCGGTGCAGGTGTTAGACTCGACTGTTGGCAGACTCACAGCATCAGTTTGGATGTGGATGCAGGGAGATACATCAATCACTCCACCTTTGTGTCATGAATTATTACCCTTGAAGTAAGAAAGACCAGATTGTGACTCAGCTGCTGACCTGCTGCTGCTTTTTTCAGGCCAGATTAGAATCATGGAATGGTTTGGGTTGGAAAGGACCTTGACATCATCCAGTTCCAACCCCTGCCATGGGCAGGAACACCTCACACTAGACCATGCTCCCATCTATTTTCCAGCCTCAGGTTTTCCTCCTGACTTTTCTGCAACCTCCCTCTCCCTCTGTGTGGTCTCTGTTTATCTTTCCTTCTTATTTCCATTTCGCTTTTCCACAGAGATTTCTCTTCTTTCCCATTTTTAGATTACATATCCTCATCTCTTCTGGGCCACCCCTCCAGGTATCCACATCTGGGAAGGGAAGCAGAGTGAGTTCTTCACGGCTGTGAACCCTGGTCTCTGCTGGCACACTGCAGTCCTGTTGCCCCACTCAGTCTGATACATCTGTATAAACTTCAGACTCTTTCAGAATAGGGCTTTCAAAGGATTTAATCATCCAATAGTGAGTTAAAAGTGTATTGACAGAGCCCTAAGCCTGACACACACTTCAGGATGCTATTAGAAGTCATCTGGGGAAGAGCTATGATCTGTAAGCCAGGGCACAGTGTTTCAAGCTCTAATGTAAAACCTGAAGTATCTGGTTCTGATGAAGAGAGGCTGAAATACAACATTTAATGTAGTCAGGGGAGGACCTGTTTGTGCCAGTGACAGTCCTCTTTTAAGGGGCCTGATGAAAGAGGTCTGACAACAGGGGACACTAAGGCACGAAAAGGATGAGCAAAGGACTTGGTTCCAGCCTAGTCTTGGGTGCGTGATGTGCAATGCTTTGGAGTGATCTGGTATGGAAAGGAATTCCAGAGACCCTCCAGGACTGGAGGAGTTTTATAAAAGCACTAAAGAGCCGAGAGCTGCTCTGTGTTACAGGATTTGCTTTCAAGTGTGTTGAGTTTCACAGCTCCTGCAGTGCCAAAGGGTTTTTCTATTTTCATTAACTTTGTATTAGATCTTATGAAGTAATAACAATATATTATCTCACATCAATACTGGACAATATAACTATACAAGGCATTTATGAATTAGTTGACTAGGCTTTTGAGGGACCCACATCCAATGGAATGGAGAAACACACTGTCTGTGCCAAATTCTGCCATGAATTGTACCCATATGACGCTGCTGCTGCAGTGCTTTTGCTAGGATTTTGAGTGTAAAAGAGGAGAGAACTGAATCCAGATTGTGGTTATAAATGTCTCTTTGTGGATGTGTAATGGTTCCCACCTTTCCTTCCTCATCAGTTCTCCTATGGTCATTACTTGGATCCCAATCCTGCTGCAGCCAGTTCTGGGTCATTTCCCTGAGCTGCCAAGGACCCGTCTGTGTTCATCTGGGATTTGTCTGTATGGAGTTTCCTGCATGTTGGGGCTTTGGCTGCCTGGAACAAACGACAGTCTAATTCATTATGTCTGACCAGAGCCCAGCAAAATGAAGCTTTAACTGTAAGACTATTGTGCTACTATTATTATTGATACTATTATTGCTACTACATTTTCCTATTGCATTATTAAAATACATTATTATATTATTTTTATTATTACAATAATCTACTTAGTTTCAATGTAGTTAAACCATTTTTTTACATATATATATATACACACATAAGAATACATATATGAAGAAGGAAACACTTTCTAAAAGCCTAGTTTCATAGCTGCTGGAAGTGGCTCATTTTCCATCCTCTGGCTTTCTGCAGGGATAATCCCCAGCACAGTAGTAAGCCAAGACACGGTGACTGGAAACAAAAGTACATGACTCAAAAGAAAGACTCTCATTCATGGCAGTATTACTGCAGCAACTCACACTTCCCTGCTGGGACAAAGCAACCTCCACAAGGGTGGAGAAGAAATGGGTTTAAACGCAGTCCTCCACCAGTTTTGGTTTATGGTGGCTCATGGGCTGATGGGAAGGTCAGTCCCTATGCACCAGCTCACCCTTCTCCGAGGAGCTGTAAAAGGCTGTGCAGAGCTTGCTCCTCCACAGACAGGCTTTCCACACACAGGCTCACTAATGCAAGGTCCCAAAGCAGCTGCCATCACTCCCTGCTATTTTGGCATCCTTTCTTTTCTCCGAACAGTGCCATGTAACAGGTAGGAAGTGTATCTGAGCACTGCAATCCATAATGTCCCAGGAGGATAAACCCCCAGCATCTCAGAAATGGCAACATGGCACTGGAATACATAGCCTAAAGCTTAGCAAAATAATTACCTTGGTGTGCTATGCATCATGTGATTTATAGTATGGCTTCAGGAGGGACCGAATGAACCCTGGGGTGAATTGCATTCAAGAAGATCAAAAGCAAGATTAATGAACTGGAATTCTTTACTTATATCATTTATAGTATTTCACCGGGCACAGAGGTCGCTTCTGATGCTGGAAGATCTGCCTATAGATTTATATTTTCAACCACTGGTTCTTACATGTTTTATATGATGCAATTTGCATATTTATCCACAATTAATATTATATTATATTATATTGCTATATAAATATTATATATAAATATATAATATACAAATGCATCATATTATATATAAATACATATAATATCATATATAAATATACATATAAATATTACATAATGTCACATATAATATAATTATATATATTACATATGTTTTTAAAAAATTTATATATAAAACAATATTTTATAAATATATAAAGTATATTAAATATTATGAATATATAAACTTTATTTAAATACAAAGTATAAAAAATAGATATTAATGTATTTATAGATAAAGTATATATGGGATATATATAATATTATATACAATATGTATTTAGATATGATATTAAATATATTTCTATATAATACATTACATATACAAATACATATACTTTTATATATTTACATATAATGCAACATATTTATATTTATAAATATATTTCTATAAATTTAAATATATATTTATAAGCATATAATTTTATATATGAAAATGATTATAAATATATATTTAATATATAATGTATATTATATATAATACTGTATATCTATATATTACACATATATATAATTATATTTATTACATAATTATCTATATTTTTATAGTAATATATAGTAATATACATGGTAATGTATATCTTATTATATACATAGTATATATAATACAGATATTACAGCATATATGCAGATATACAGTATATATTACAGATATTACAGTATATGTATCTATTACAGACACATATAGATATAATTATATGTTACATAATTAATTATATATATTTTTATAGTAATATATAGTAATATATATCTTATATACCATATATAGCATATAATATACTATATTTTACTATAGTATACAATAGTATACTATTTATATTTATAATATATAGTATTGTATATATGTTAGAATATATATATTTATAAACATAGATAATTTTTAAAATATATACATATATATATTTATATTAATATATAATTAAATATGCAGTATGTATGATATATATGATATAACATTATTTCTAATATAATTATATATCACATTTAATTACCACTTGCAGGGCCGGTGCCTGCAGCCCTGCCCTGGGCAGCCTGTTCCAATGCCTGAGCACCCTGTGGGGCAGGAATTGTTCCTCAGCTCCATCTAAACCTGCCCTGGTGCAGCTTGAGGCCGGTTCCTCTTGTCCCATCCCTCGTTCTCTGGGAGCAGAGGCTGTCTCCATCCCACTACAACCTCCTGTCAGGTAATTCTAGGGTATTTCTGGGAGGTCAGCTTCACTTTATCTTCCCAGGTTGTGAAATACCCCCATGAAATGCAGCACAGACGATCAAATGCCATTTCTCATACAGAAACACCACTGCACTGTGCTGCCCACCCTTGCTGGGCCTTTCTATACGTTCCCTTTTCCCCAACGCAAACCCAAATAAACAGACGTGTCCGTAATGATGATGAATGCCCACCAAAGGCTAAAATAATGTGCAAGCTTCTAATTTGTTTTTAAATACAGCCATTTTATTTGTGCGGGGTTTTGTGCGAGCCTCTCAAACACCATTAAACTCATACTCAAATATTTACAACGTGTTTATACTTACCGTGTTCACCTCCGAGCAAATTGTTTGACCTTATTTGCAAATGTGTTACAAGAACTCCCAGTGACAGATGATCCTTCATAGGAAATCACAACATGGAAGTGAAATTGAAGCTACACTGCTGCCCCATGCAGTATATCAAAGCGCTCCGATCGCCCCACAATGTAAATCTGAGGCATAGCCACCCTGGCAGACCCCGGGTGGGGATGGAGGAGGGTCCTCCTTTAACCTCTCGTGCACAGACACGCACTTCAGAGGTCAGTTTATGCCATGTGAGATGAGGGTGTTTGACGTGCAAAACCTGAGGGGCTGATGCTGCCCAGTCACTCAAATCACATAATGAATGGGCTTCTGGGTTCCAATAATAAACAATTCTGATGTCTACTCGCTACAGCCAAACTTCCCCGGCTAAGTAAACAGCTCTTTGCTTCAAAATGGCTCTTATCCAGAATGGAGTTTGTCAGCAATCAGCCAATCCTTCTGGGAGGTTATATTTCCATGTTGGGCAGGGACACACACACACACACACACATGAGATGACATGACACCAACTGGTTTCGTTTCCCACTGATTGCATTAAGATTGAAAGAACTCATTAAAGAGTTAGTTATGTTTCTGGACCTATAAAATTTAGGCTGGTGTTTGCTCACAATACTTCCAGACACAATAGTCATGCTTAAACCATGTCCTTCTATATAGCTAAATACTATTCTAATTATACAACTAATAGAAGGCATGGAAACCAGGAAAGAAGAATAGGATAATTCAAAATCTGCCTTTTTATATCTAAATGGCTAAAAACCAGGCATCAGAGAGCAAGAAGGGGCATAATCATCATTATGTGTTTGACTACATCAAGGAACAGAAGGTTTGTGAACAGAGTATGTCCTATTTGCCAACAAAATGTTCTGGTCAAGCTTTTATTTCATTGCTCCACAGCTTTTCAAGCTGAGCTCTTAACAGGATCATGCACTGCAGGGAAGCTTCTCCTTAGGTGACACTGTGTGCCACTGATCGGGTGAGCACACATTGAAGAGCTTCCTCTATACAGTGACTGAGGATGGAGTCCTTCCATCCACAGGTTTCATGCTGAACTGTTTCCATGGATAGCATTGAAGCTGCTGTAAATCATCAATCCTGATTTACAGTATCTGTGTCTAATAAAAGAATCAGGCCAATTACAGTTCCTCAAACAGGAGCCTAAGCGATGCCTGTTCCCAGTTTAGATTGAGCCTCCACATCCATCTTCAGCCATCCTAAAGCCTTTCTGGAAAGACAATATTTCATAGTCCTGTAATCATTGGCTCTTTGTTGACATGGCCAATAAGAAAGTCAATTGGTGTCAGCTGTAGTGGTGATTCTGTGATGGGAATATCTGCCCCGTTTCTTCCTGATGAGACTTAGTCTTGGTCACCGTTAATTGGTGTAGGATGAAAGCTCCAGATCCTGTTACAAGTCCTCTGAGTAAACCAGTTACTCTTGATTTTTTCACATAGTTTATCTCCTTTGATTTGTAAAATTGCTTCCACTTGATGCTTTGGGCCCAGGTGCCTTTCAGCAAGCCCCTAGTGCTCCTTTCTGCCTATCCTGATAGTCTGGGAGATGCTCTATCTTCCATAGCCCTTCACGGCCCTTTAACTTTTCATGTCTGTTAATTAATCATCCTGACACACAGAGTTCTACCACACTAAAAGCCATTGTAAATATCCTATATATAGTTCTCAACTAGGACTAGCAACCAGGGATTTCTGCTTTGTTCTTTTATCGCACATGTGTTTTACTTTGATGTAAACACTGTTTTGAAAACAGTAAAGAGCTTTTTCATGTTATGTGTAGATTATTCCATAAACATATGCATGCTGTCAGACGCAGTAATAATTAGAAATAGCTGTAGTTTCATTGCTATTATTTCAAACTGCTTAGATTTAAAAACAAAAAACAACAACAAGATAAAACCAAAATAAAGCCAAAAATCAGATACACATCTTTGGGTAGAAAACATCTCATTTCAGTTCATTTGCCTGCCACTAGGACTCATTTAATGCTTCTAAATATTAATCAAATAGTAAATGCACGAAGGTTTACAATGTTAGGGTTTCACATTCAGAATTCACCTGGGTCGAGTGGTTGGGGTTGGGTACATTTGAAAATGTCCCCTATAAAAGTGAAGGGTGAAATCCAGAAGCATTTTTCCACCATTCCTGGGTTTGTTCTGTTGTTCCTAAAGGCTTTTTGTTGCTCAAACTTCTGGCATACACGGAGCTTCACTGCATCATGGAATTGCAGTTAAAGGGAAATTAACATCAGGGAAAGGATTAAAAATCATTCAGAAGGAGGATACATTTAAATGAGTCTGAGGTCTCTATGGGTAATGAAGTTGGAGTGCTCTGATAAACACTGACATTTATCTTTAGACTTCTCTGCGTGCAGGCAGTACTAGATGGTCTCTTGATTACAAAAGCAAAGTTTAAAGGGTTTATTTGCTCTTGCACTCGCTGATGCAGTGAATGCATCTTGGTATTGAAGCTCACAGTGTGCTTGTGACTTTGGTGTATTTGGGGTAGCATCATACTTGTCCATCACTGAGAGCCTGGCAGAGGTGCTTTCTCTCTAATTCCCCTTTGGCAAGCTCAGGATCTGATGTGCTCCCCAATGCCAAGGACATCCTTTCTGTTTGCTCTGGTCACACTCAAGTCAAGAAGTGTGTCTGCTCTCAGATACGCACTGATGTTGCTGTGGTTCAACATGTTGTGCTATAAAAGCTTAATGCTGTGACAGTGAATAATGATCCCAGGATTCCCTCTGCTGCTTGGCTCTCCACTGCAAGCAGTGCCAAGCCTGAGAGGGTAAGCCAGGATTTTCCCACCTTACAAAGCTCTGTTTAGTCCTGAGACCTCCTGTCTTGGAGGCACTGGGATCCGGAGTATTCCACCACGCCAGGCTCTTGTGTGTTTATGACCAGATGGAGCTGTGCTTCAAATACAAACAGGCAGCAGGACCCCAAAATTTAACTAAGTATCATAATAGATAAGCAGTTAGATCACTGATTACCTGCTGCCCATTGTTCATTGTGTCAGGAATAAGTGCCCCTAGCAATCCTTCAGCAGTAATGATATCAGCAATACTTATCAGAAGCAGACTGATGCCTTTTGTACGAAGGGCTCTGATAAAGACCTCGCAAAGTAGAGCAGAGCAGACAACAATTTAAACAAGTGGAATGAACAAAGAGGTGTGTGGCTTATCTTTTGTGGCGTTTTCCATGGCTTCAGAATATCTGACAGTGGAGCCAATGGGAATATATACTTACCATGATAACAGTTACATATGTGGCTTGCACTTTTGATGTCTCCACTGGAGCACATTCAGTCTCCTGTCTGCTGACGCAGCACAGGGCAGCTCTGGCACATGGGATCAGCCACCACTTCAGCTATCCCAACCTCAGAGTGCCAGGTGATTTAAGGCTCTCTCTGAGGATGATTGTTTTCCACAGTTGCCCCTATTGGTCTCCAGATAAACCTCATTCTTTGTCAATAGATACCCTAGTTCTCAGTCCCAAACCAAAAGCCATAGCAGAAACCTGCAGGGTCACCATTTGTCACTATTCTGACTGCTTTACTTTATTTGAACCATGCTGTGGTTCTGCATGTGAACCGTGTTTCTGCATGTGTGCAGAAGAGCAGTTTCATAAGAGCAAAAGGAGAGTGCAGAGCCAAGATAGCCTGGATTGACATTAAAATAATGATACTTTGCTCTTAGATCACTCTTTGCTTTATAACAACACACGTTGCAGCACAAGGAACAGCCTCCTGATGTTGACTGGATGGCCACTTGTAAAAGACCTTGTCAGGTCCTGAGAGCAGAAGCAGAACTTCCATCTGAGCTACAGCTGATATCCAGATCCATGTCATTATTGCACTGTGGAATGCACAGATATGGCACTACCCAGAGTGATTCAATTCACACACACAGGTTAAGAAATTCAGACAGGTTGACCCAATGTTTTCCATAGACAGTGGAAAGTCACTGAACAGAGTGAGGCTCAAACACAATGTCACCATATATGAAAATGGGGATTCTCATTGCTGTCAGTGACTATGTTAACTTCTATCAACTATGATTTTCTATAATATGCTGTCAATAGAATAAGCCAGGTTTTACATTTGGATCACAAATTTAAAGTGCAGTTCATAGACATGGAGGTAAATACGAAGGATACTTCTGCTCAGCCTTCCAGGTAGGGTTCTCAGTTACTGCAAGGAATGTGCTGTGGAGCCTTCATCTCTTTGGCTGCTCCAGGCGGGTGCTGACTTTCCGGAGCAGCTGCCTGCAATATGTGTGGCCCCATATCTCAGGAGAGGCATTTCTGATACCCTCTGAGGTTGGGATTTCAGAAATGTTATGGAAAAAATGTCCTTCCTTAGAATATTCCAACGTTGGGTAGTTATAAAAAGGGAAACTCATGCCCTGAGCTTGAAATCCACATGTTCCTCTCCATGTGGTTCACACATGTGTAACATAGGCATGTTTTTATGAATCGTTTGTATATGCCTTAGCCAGACTCGTGTGTTTAAACAAATGTGGAAACAACACAATACAGCTGTATAAGGAATGTTTTATTCTTAAGTAGGATCTATAGATTTTTAAAGCTACACTCTCAGCAACAAAGATATTGTCCATATTGCTGGAATGTACTTCATGCCTTGATAAAATCTTTCATTCCTTTGGTCTCGAAAGAAAAGACCTACAAACATTATAATGATGCCAGCTTAGTGTTACTAGAGTTAGTAATAGTCAAGGCTGAAGGTGCTATTCATTACCAAGATACCAAACCAGGCCTGTCTAGGCAAGAAGATTGGATCTGGTGCTGCTTCCAACATTATTAACATCTTATTAAATGAAACACTTCACACCTTGGGACTGTTGAACACTAAAAAGGACTGAAAAATGAAATACAAATTATATGGTCTTGCTAGCAGTTCGCTCCAAGCATATTTCTACCCCTTCCCTTTCCTTTTAGACCATGAAAAGAATAGCTTTGGAATGTTGCAATAGCATATGTGAAAATAGACTGATTTCTTGTAGTGGATGATTTAAAGTATCACTTCCTGAATTACTATACTCTGAATTGTCCAAGAACTAAAGACCTAAAAGCTGAACGCATAACTGATTGCCAAAATAAAGTGATGAACTTGAACAACAGGAATTTCAGGCGTCAGTAGTAAGATGGCCTATGTGATAAATTGCCTAATGTCTATTCCACTAGTAATTTGATGAAAAAATAAGTCATGTTCAAGTTCTATATTGCCAATACAAAGAACATTAATTACTTTTTACTGGCATACTGCTCAGTTTTATTCCTGGATCTCATACATGGAATGGTGTCCTGCTCCCAGAAGGGGTGCATGACTGCTTGGGAAAGAGTAACTTGTAACCCTCAAATGGGTACCACATATTACCTTCCCAGTGTCTGACTGTGCTGCAGACCCTTGGGTTTCTTCTCTGCTGAATTCATGTCCAAGGCAAGTGTTGCATGAACACTGGGCATGTTCATCACCACGTTTGGGATTTAGGAGAAGAGTTTCATTGCCTGACAGAAGTATATTCTAACAATTTCATTTCACTTTGCTAACTTTTTAATGAGAACTTGCATTGCTGAGAAAAAACTCACTACAAGGAAAAGAAATCACCCCATTTTTCACTATTTCCCCCCTTCATTTGTGCTAAGAAAAGAGAAATGTGAAAACTCCAAAAGCTGGAAAGATTGTTAAGAAATACAGGCCTTTCTATATCTTTACCTGCGGCAAATTCACTAATGATACAAATAATGAGCTCGGTAAACGTAGTCATCGGGTCCAGCTTATAGGTATCCTGTGTTGCTGAAGCAGTCAAAGCAGCCGGAGCTAATCACTTGCTCTGGCCTGAGGTCTATATAAACATGAGTGGAACAGTCTCATATAGATCTGAGGCTGGGACTGATTCAACAGAAAACCTAGTAAAAGGCATCTTGTTGGACTGCTGGCAGGATGCACAAAGTCAATATTTGTAGTAGCAATTAGTTACTGGAACTGAGACAAGTGACTTGATACACATGTTATGGCATTGTCCTTTAGGCCTTTCCTTTTGGAAGTAAATAGTTATGTTAATCTAATCTTGCACAGAGCCTCTTCCTCTCAGTTCTAAGTGTGTTTTATAAGGAAATTGGTCCAATTTACCAGCTGCTCAGAGGACACTTTCTTCCTTACAAGTGAAGTATTCTGGCTGGAGACAATCAGAACTGCTGAAGACTTGTTGCTAACATTTAGTAGTGAGATTTAGAACAAGAGAAGTATGCTGCAGACTGACACTGAAGGATGCACTTTGTCGATCACAACCAAACACTTGTCAAATAAATGTTAAATAGACACCTCAGGAGGCCAGCTCCTTTCCTTTAGAAGCTTTTGCAAGCTATTTCTCACTAAAAAATAGCATCTGATACAGAAAACATCCTAGGCCTGATTTAAAATGGCCTGTGATGGGAATTGACTACAACCTCACAAAGCTGTCCTAGTGGCCACCCAGTCACTGTAAGAGTTTGCCTAGCTCCAGTGTTCACACAGTCAAGCTTCTTATAATGTGATCTTTAGCATCTCTGAAGAATTACATCTGTGCTGCTAAGCAAGACACCCTTTTATACTCCCCTTGACACAGGAGGCTGTTGAGCTCCTGAGTGTTTCAGTAGATGGCAAACATCTCTGCACTCTTCATGGTCCCTCAGTACTGGATACCAGTTCCAAAAGGAAACGGATGGTGACTTTCCTTGCCCTGTTTATTAGTATCATGTTTCCTCATCTAACCCTCAGATAAATTAACTCCTCGAGCTGCAGCACAGCACAAGTGACACCTGCAGTGCCTGGGTATATCTAAAGCCAGATGTAGTCTGCTCTCTTGGCAGTGTTCCCTTTGCAAAGCTGGGTGTCCTGCTCTTGGAATTCACACTAATAGACATGCCTTTTTACACAGCAGTCCAGGTGACTCAGTCGCTGTGACCTGGGCTCCTAAGTATTTGCTTCCTGTCTCACCTTCAACTTCCTTATCAAGTAGGCAGTCAGGATCTGACTGCTCAAGTTTATTTCAGCTCTATGGAGCTATGAATTCATTTTCCTTTCCTTATTTCCCTTTGGAGACCTATTTGGTTGTCCAGCTTCAGGCTATTTTATAAGCCTGCATAAATTTAGCAGAGTGCTCATTTCTTATTCAAAATGTCACTGGGTATTACAATAAAATGGCTTTCATGAATCGTGTTGTATTACACTGACACTACTTCTATCAGCCAAACTTGCTGCTTCTTGCCTCTGTGTTTCGAATAGGATAGTAAACTTAGTGTCAAGTTTAACTAATTGATGCTATTTAAACATATTTCCTTTGTTTCTTTACCTGTAAAGTACAATGCAAATTATTCAGACCTATTTCTACTGTGTTTCAATCACTGTGTTCAACTATTGGCCAGTTTAACACTGGCTTTGCCCTAAACAGTATGTTTTACGATCAATTCCACCTTCCACATTAAAACATGACACTCCATTTTTCTTAAACCCAGTATAGATATTCCTGATGGGGCAATGCAGCTGATATATAGTGTCATGGGCTTTCCCTTTGGATGCCTGAGAGCCTCCTCAGTAAGATGGGAGCCACACTGGTTTGTCAGCCTAGGGTGTCTATAGTACTAACCTGTGTGATGGGCACAGGGTCTGTGGAAAACCTGGTGCTGTATCTATGGAAGAAATCCAGACATGTGGAATCCCCCAGGAGCAGTGCTTGGGAGCCCATTGGTTTAGGGCTGTGGTGTATCCTGCCCGAGGAGCAGAATTCCTCCTATTGTGCAATAACCATGGTTGTATAAACATACAGCAGGTCCTGAAGAGGTTATTCAAGAGGTAAATACTCCTTTATAACTTCTACTCTTGTGCTTTCCCTTCGGGCTGATGATGATTTGGGTCAGAGTTCTGTGTGGTGACAACAAAAAGAAACCTGGACGGTGTTTTGGAAATAGGATAGCCCGTTTATTTCTCTAGGTCCCTTTACTTTCAGATGTTTAATAACAACTTTAAGTCTCAGCAGGCATTCAGATTGCTTATCAACCTGCAAGGAAACCAAGAGAAATAGGAATAAGAAAAATGAACAATTCAATAAGCTGTAGATAAAACTTACAACTAGACTTCTTTCCAAATGGATTCCATATGTGAGTCGGATTCTGCTTTCCATTACATGGATATAAATCTGGAGTCACTCAGCTGATTTTGCTGGGGTAACTGCATTGAAAACAGGCAGCAGAATTCGGCCCAGTCAGTAGAGATACAACTTATCCTATTGCTGTTGATGTTCTTGCAGCGCACCAATATACTTGCAAATATTCAGTTCTGTCGCCACATGTTAAATGTTCTAAACCCCTTATTTTGCTCTTGGTGGGTTAGTGATATTTGGGCAGCTAGAACACAGAGTCAAGGTGCTGCTGGAACTCCTCGTCTTCCGTGCTAAATAGTAACAGCATCTGCAATGAGCTGAGAGGATAAATGCCTTTTGGAAAGGGAGCGTGGGAGCCATTTGATAGTGAGCAGGAAAGCAAGCAGAGACTCTGAACCTCGATTTTCCTCTGTGTATGGCAAAAAGACCTTCCTCCTCCTCTCCCAAAGCCCAGCAGCCATGTTCAAAACCCCAAAGCGCATGCTTCTAATAGACATCTCAGCATGCTTAAAGAACATTACTGACTGCTCATTAAGTGAATGTGCTGGGGCAAGACAGACAGCTGAGTTATAGCAGCTTAATGAATTACTGCCTGGCAGCAGACCTGCAGTAGCTGTTGGGTACTGGCCATGCCTGTCTCAAGACTCTCCCATTTGCAAACTCACACTAAGTACATTAAAAATCAGTGACTGTTCATTTTGGTCTTTCTGCCTTCAACTCCATCTGTTTGAGAGCATTGATGCTATACAGTAGCTCATAGGTGCTAAGTACGTAGATCTGTGTCCCTTCTAGTGGCCAAAACAGAGTAGCTTTATGAATTTGATACTGTTTCCAAACTAATTGCTGATTGCTAAGCTATGACAGTCTCTGCAGAGCTGGAATTAACTACCAAAACCCCTCGTGTACTCTTCATCAGTCAGATCCTGTGGATTTCTATTCACATAAGTCACATAACCACTTACACTGAAGACAGCACAGATATCTGAGGGTGCAAGACCACGTCCATGCACCAGCTACGAGGTCTATTGAACCTGGGCACTCTCTTTGCCAGCAAACCCTAACCCATGTAATTCTGTATGTGTCAGGAGCAGCTCCACACCAGTGGTTGAAGGCTCTCCAAATGATTGCTGGAGGTTAGAGGATGCTGAGTGGAGGCTGTGGAATGGCTCTTCTGAAACACATCACAAGCTGCTGGTAAGATTACTGGTAAGATTACACTCTGAAAGAAAAAGCAATAGCAAGTTAGATATCAAAACACAATCCCAAAAGGTAGCAGGAAGTGTCCCACTCTGGGGGTGAATGACAGCTGATGGTCCCTTTCATGCTTTATTTCCCCCTATCCCTGCCTCTAAGGTGAGGTTCCTCTTTGTTGTCCAGAGATCAAAGGGTGTACAATATACAGACACTGATTTTAACCAAAGGAGCTTTAGAGATGTCTTTCTTTTTGCTGTGTAAGTTTAACTACCTCTAAAATGAAAAGTTTGTGTCTGTGCTGAAATAACTCATATTGAAATTCAAATGCAACTGAAGAAACTGAATTTGCAGTATCTGCTTAGACACAACTCCAGATGCCATTAAAAGATACCAGATGTCAGGTATTTTCTGCTCTATTCTAAAACAAGGGGCAATAAAAGTTTCTATTTGACTTTACTCATTTTAACCTAATGGCAAATCACTGTGCAGATATGCCCACATATTTTAGCAATACAATCATGACACAGGAGGGATGGATGCTCTACAGCATCATGATAATATCAGCATGGCCAGGACAGTGTGGAGGGAAATGATCTCCAGATTCTCTGTCTCCATTGTTCTGGTCACAGATGAAGACTTGGCCTGACAGATAGGCAGGACTGAGTTTTCCCACAGTTTCCCCCAAAAGAGAATGGGAGCTGTGTGAGGGGGGCAGGATCACTCTTGTTGCTCATTCTGTGCCATGTATTTGGTTTTGACAGGGTAAGAAGTTCATTTATATGCTCAATTTGATTCCTCAGAAAAGTACTACAAAGGAAAGGTCTGTGTGTGTATTTCATCAAGAGTGATCTTCAGGTTTACCTCTTGCTTACCCCTTAATGTAGCTCCAGCCTCTGTGAAGCACTACAGAAGGTTCTTCATTTAAAACATATGAATCCTTGGACAAGATCATTGCCATGCTTTAAGCTGAATACATGCTTAAAGATTCCTCTGGTCCAGAGCCCAAATGGGTTGCCAGTGACATTGTCAGATGGTGCTAACCTGGTTCATCAGGGTGATGCTGAGATACACATCTCGTTTTGTAAGTTTTCCGGAACTTCACAGGAATATTCCATTTCCATCAGAAAAATGATTGTGAAGTGAAATCAAACAGCACCACATCTGATAGCTCTCCATGAATGTGCTGAAAGCATGTATCCGGCCTGTCACCCTATGATGGGTGATACAGATCCTGCTTTTTCAATGGGATAGCTCCTTGACGCTCAGCTGGCACGAGGTGTTTGCCAGATAAACTTTAGGTGGAACATTACTAATACTGTGTGTTTCTGAAGCAGATTAAACAGAAATTACAGAACCTGCTGTATCTGTAGGGAGAAATCAGCATCTCCAGAAAATGACATTTTCCATCTGTTTGTTTCTTTTTGTGGTGTTTGGGCTTTTCTGTGGTTTTCTGGTGCTTTCTTTGTAGCCCTACTATGAAGGCTGATGCTTCAGGCTTCCTGGGTTTCATGAAAAGCTTTGTTTTGGCTTTGGTTTGAATGAGTTAATACTCAGGAATTCTGCACTGAGGGTTAGGGTTCGAACCCCAAACCTCAAAGCAATTCTGTGCTAAAATGATTGAGCTTTAGGCTGTTTATTTGCTGGAACCAGAGAACTTTCACCCAAACCATAGCCTCACTGAGGGCTCAAGTGAAACCTGACCCTAGGTTTGCTAAAAAGCATCTCAGCTTTCTAGCTAGGTGTATAAAGGAACAGCACAGTTCTATATGAACACAGAGCACTCACAGATTATTGTATCTCATAATGCACCACTAAGGTAGGAAAATATTTTCCTTGACTCACACAGAGCTTGAAATGTTTGTCTGAAAGTGTTTCTACATGGGCACACATGGACAGAAACTTGCCCACCCACTGACCTGGACAGCCAATGACAGATTGGATTATAGAATCATAGAATCCCAGCCTGGTTTGGGTTGGAAAGGGCCTTAAGATCATCCAGTTCTAACCCCTTCCACTGGAGCAGCTGCTCCAAGCCCCTGTGTCCAACCTGGCCTTGAGCACTGCCAGGGATGGGGCAGCCACAGCTTCTCTGGGCACCCTGTGCCAGCGCCTCAGCACCCTCACAGGGAAGAGCTTCTGCCTTAGATCTAACCTGAACTTGCCCTGTTTCACTTTGAACCCATCACCCCTTGTCCTATGGCTGCAGTCCCTGATGAAGAGTCCCTCTCCAGCATCCTTGTAGCCCCTTCAGACACTGGAAGCTGCTCTGAGGTCTCCATGCAGCTTCTCTTCTCCAGGCTGAACAGCCTCAGTGTTCTCAGCCTGTCTCCATACAGGAGGTGCTGCAGCCCCTTATCTAGCACCCTTCTGAAAGCAATAAGGTTGTATTTTAATTGTGTCAGTGTTGTCCTAACCGACAAGCAAGTGTTACTCAAACACAATGCTCCAGCAGGGCAGCTGTGTGCATTTCACCCAGGATCTGGCTCAGCACCTCAAAGGAGGATTTTGCCTTCCTGTTCTTGTGCTGTGCCTCACAGAAAACAAAAGGTCCATCTGGGACTCACGCTGAACCTTGCTGTCCTGAGCGGGTGCATCCAGCACTGCACCCACACAGCATCCTGCCCTCCTCCTCTCTACTGCTCAGCTGCAGAAGCATCAGGTTTTACAGAGCTCTCTTCCTTCCCCATCCATCCATCCATCCATCCGTCCACGTGGGGAAGGAATGAAAGCTCACAGGCTCCCAACATCTCAAACTTTCACTTCACTTGCAATAACTTGCCAGGAGTCCAGGCAGTCCTAATTTGTCCATTTGCCAGAGCACTTTGTAAGCAGTCAGCCTCTTATCTTTTGTGTGAGGAAGGGGGGGAAAAACGACCTTATTGAGCTGGCAGGTCATGTCATAGGTCATCCTTTCATTCTCCTCACAATCAGCTACATTTGCAATCAAAGAGACAGCACATTTTCCACTAGCAAAACACTCCTTTCAAAAGCAATTGGAATGCTTAGTGTGCTCCACGTTTGTCCTGAGCCCATGAATTTCTAGGGGGAGAAGAGAATTAGGAAAAGCAAAAGATACAGTGAGTTTTAATCTCCCTGTTTCACAGACTGTATAGCACAATATGATGCTTTTTCCTATCAAACCCTCTGGAATTTCTGCTTTTTCCCTGTTTTATTCTGTTCATTTCAGCACTGTCAGAGCCATCACGAAGAGTGGGGGTCAAGTTTGTTTGCTTTTTTCCTTGTAATTTAAGCATTCCGTCCTGTCAGGGTTCACTTTTCCAGTGACCTCCGAATTCATTTAAAATTGCCTAAAAGAACCCAAGTGCATACAAGTGTGGGAACTCATCTGGTTGTCATCTCCACTCGGAGCAGACCTGCAGCACAGCTTGCCATCGAGGCCAAGTAAAAAGGGTGAGTGTATCTGTGCTGGCAGCGAAGGCTCGCAGGCGCTCTGAGCTGTATAAAGCTTGGTTGTTAGGCTTGATATTAACAATGAATCTGAAAGCAGCCTTTTTTATGACCCAGAGTTTCTTAAAAGAGAAGTACCTTTCCGTGCCTTCAGTTTTAGGTGTTTGAATGGAGACATCGTGCAGATGGTTGCTGTAAAGCCAAGGTGATCCCTATGTACACTGGCGTTTGGTTTAGGAAATACACCTGCATTACCTTACATGGAGAATGCAGCAAGACCCAAACTAGCAAAAGATGTGTCCTAATTATTTTCTTCTGGAATTTTCTTTAAGTTTAAAAACACATTATTCCTTCGTTTTATGTCTGCTAGGTGAAGGCTTATGTGGTTTGATTCCTGTGGTCAGTGAGATCGGATGATATCAGTCTGCTTCTCTTGTATCTTCCCAGCTAGCTTGAATCCAAACCCTGTACTTGTTCTTTATTATCATTTATTAATGACCTGACAGTGTATTTAGAACATTTGGGTCTGGTTTGATCTGTTTGTAAGCCTGCGTATATGGTGAGTTTATTAATGGAAAAATAGTAGAAGTAAACTAAGTAGTAAAATCCTCATATGTTAAACAGCTGGTTTAAATATGAATCTAGTGTGCATGTAGCATATAAAACCTTCAGAAAGAGCTCCGTGGAATGCTGGAATTCAGTTTTACTCCATTTAGTTTACGGTGTTGGTTTGCAGAGATTACACAGAAGTTTTGAGGGAGATCAGGTAAGCACTGGACTTAGGGCAAATTGTTTACAGCAAAGTATTTGTCTGATGAACTTAGCTCCTCTTCTGCACATGAATTACCTGCAAACAGATTGATATTTCATAAAATGACTGCTCTTCAAGCACAGCCAGACCCATTGAAGTCTGTGAATGACTCACATTCAATCCAATGGGCTTGGAATCAGGGAGCTGGTTAAGCTCTCACTGAAGGTAGCAGGAGATGGACTGGCTCTTAGTCCAAACACTGCTGCAAATGCACGTCCACAATGCACCAAACCAAAGTGTTCTCTTTGGGGGAAAGACAGTGTTTTCCATGACTTTCACATGACTGTGCAGACACACTGATCAGTCTCATAAAGCTCTGCCATATGCTGGCCGGTATTTCCTCATTTCCTTATTTTTTATGTATTGTTTTGTATGCTTGACAAACAAGCAATCAGATAAAAAAGCCCAATAGCCTTTGACCCTATTTTCAGCCTGAGAGCTGGTAGTTTCGTATTTATTTAGACAGATCCTATAGGGAACAATCCTCCCTGGTGCTCATTACTCAGTGGACTGACATTTGCACCCACTTTGGAAAGCTTTAAGATCACTGATCCATGCTAAAGCAGTACATTCCAGCAAACCCTTGTGCCAAGGGGCATTAGTTCTAACACATATCACCTTTCAGGACAAGGAAAGAAAGGAAAGGTTATTATCTGACATCAGCACATCTTCTTTGCCTTTGGCCATTGTTACAACAAGCAGATTCAATTAACTTCTTCATTTCCTTGTCAACTCTTTAGATTTCTCAGAAACAGGGCACACTAGGAACAAGTCCAATGGGATTTTCATCTTCTTGCAACCTACTCAGCTCTTCAGTGTGTTTAGTTGGAACTGTAGCCACCAAACACCTAAAGGTGAAATGGAGAAAAGGGACTGTACACCTCTTACTGCTATAAAACACCTGATTTATCCATTTGTTTGACATTTGTTTCTTTCTTGGTTATCTAAGGAAAAGAGAATAATCCAACTTCATCTGTGAGGGGTTCTCTGGAACACTTATTTGGTCTCAGTTGAATTTCTTTTCCATTTTCCAGATCCTCAGACTTACAGGCTGAAATTCTGCACAGGTTAAGGCATCTCTATGGAAAAGATACTGCAAAAACCAACAGCATAAAAGTATTTAACAGGATAATTACACTTAAATTCTCCCCATGCTCCCTAACCTGTACCTCTGCATCACCTACATTCTTTACTTGTAAACTTTAATGGCTTTACAAGCAGCTTCCTGGGGTAGTTTGCACTTGATGTAACATGAACTTATTCATTTGCTTGACTTTCAGCAGGAATAGCACACTACACAATGAGATGATTTTATGTGATAGTTAAGGAAGCAATTTCTTTCATTAGCTTGTCTCATCATCACTCTTATAGAACTTGATCTTTACTGGAAATCGTCCTACAGCTGAAGACTAACCCACATCCACACTGTTGTTACTTAGATTCATGTTTTGTTTCTGTCCTAGTCACTTCTTTCTTCTGCTACCTTACATAGACATGAAGATGATTATAATCTCTCTTTATTTCTGTCTTTCTATGGGTTTACCTCCAACTTGAAATCCAGTGCCTAAAACTTGGAGCAGAGCTTCCCTTACAGTTTTGACAGCACTAGTCAGAAGGACTGCGACTTGTTTCCACAACAGGGTTTATACAAGGCAATATGATGTTTTCCTCCTTTTTTTGAAGTCAATTTCCAACTGCATGGTTTCATACCTAGTTTGTAAACCACTCTTATTCCCAAAGCCTTTTCTGCACAAGAACATTACCAGTTCTGAACTGATGCAAATGGTTACTCCTGACTGTTTAGAGCTTTGCCATTGTGCATATTAAATCACATCCTACCACTTTTCGTGTTGGTTGGGGCTTTTTTTCTTAGGGTTAATTCCTACTACTATGTTTTCAGACCATTTGACCCCTTCCTCTGTCATTCTGAATCCTACTCTTCTTCTTCTTCTGAAGCCCCTCTAAGCTTTCCCATTGCTTGAAAACGTAAGAAGCAATTTTCCTAATGGAAATATTAAACTGGCCCAGGAGGGATGCCTAAGAAATGCCACATTCTACAGCCTTGTGGTCTGACAATGAGCCTCTGCTCATCTCTTTTTAAGTATGTTTTCTCAGCAGGTTCTGTATAATGGCTTTGAATCTTAAAGCATCTGTCTTGGATCAACTCTTATTTGGTCTCCCTAATTTGCTTATGGCAATGTCACCTGAGACAGTACAAAAAGCCTTCTGAGGTTGAGTTATAGCATCTGATGCTGCTCCTCTGCCCACAAAATTTCTTGCCTTACTAGAGAGGAAATAAGGATTGTTTGACTTGAATTGTTCTTGACTAATTCCTGTTGGCAGCTCCAAGCAAGGCTAAGCTCTGTAGCAGTTTTATAGGAGAAGTATTTTGCACACAGAGGAACTATTATCTTCTATAAGTGTTCCTGAAACTCTCATTAATTGCAATAACAATCACATTGTCAATGTTGCCAGCTCTTAGGGTTTTATTGTGAGTACCACAAGTAGATCCTTAGTTCCTGTACTTAAATATCTGGGAACCTCAGACTTCTTGTTTTGGAAGGCTGCATTGCTAGCCTTACAAGTGGACAAGTACTTGATAATGTGACCTCAAATGGATTTTAAAGGCAGGAGACAAAGAGTAAGAAGTCAATGATAACTGAGTGTTTTAAAATCTCATGGTTTTTAGAGACATCAGTTCAAAGGGCAATGCTTTTTTGCTCTGTTTCATCTTTGCTATTTGGGGTTAAATTGTCTGATGTCCCTGTGCAGGTGTGTGGGAAGGGTACTAAGTGCTCCTGTATTCAAGGAGACTTCACTGAGGTAATAGGTAAGGATTCTCTGAAGGAGCTCAGTCTGATTCTTCCACACCACTATAGCTGGCTGAGTGTGCTGGAGGCCCCTGGGGCTAAACCAGCATGGTGCAGGCTGTGCATGTCACTGGAAATGGGGTGTAGAAAGGAGGGAGGGGAAATGCTGGGCTTTAGCATTTCATCTGGGTTCTAAAGAGAACCAGAGCTCCTAGGCTTTTATAGGAATTTTAGGGTAAAAAAACCAAATCTTAGTAGTCAGGAATGCACTAGAAGAGCATCCTCATCAGAGTGGCAATCCTGAATTACACTAATAACCAGGTCTTTTTCTCCCAAGCATCAGCAAAGTAGAGACCATGAGATCTCTTCCCTTTAAACCTTTGATTCATCTGCATTACATTTATCCGTGCAGTCTGGTTATAGTCCTAGGTAGCCTATATTGTTTTACATCAACAAAAAGAACGTTAAAATGGCCTTAGAGTATGCCATAATGATGCATTTTATGTCTTTATTCATTGGTCCCTGCGCGTGAAGCTTTGTTGTAGTGTGTTTAGTGATATGGGAGATATAAAGAGGCAGGAGACACTGCAGATCTCAGCGGTTCATTAGTCCTGCACTTTATCATGTTTTAAAACATCTCCTTCCCCAGACCACAAAATAGCTTCCCCCTCTATCATGTGTATTAAGTGTGAATCCGCAGAGGGAACTTTTAAATGCTGCTTCTCCAGAAATAACAATTCCTCTATATCTCTTCTGGTACAATTTATCATTCCAGAGGAATTTCCCTGTGTAAAAGCCTAGCCCTGAATACAATCACTTTTATCCAGAATCCAGTGCTTGTGTGTAAGTCATTTTGGCTCAGCTCTAAGGGCATAGTAAATGAAATAGCTTCAAGAAGTCATGTGCTCTGTTTCCTATTGTAAATGCACATCTCCCTCATTAGTAGGTAAAGCAGACTATTACCAGAAATATGAACCAGTTAATGAACCAGTCTAGATGGGCATCTCCTCCTGAGAGATACAAGGAATACCATCCAGAAAAAGGAATTATAATGAGAAATCCTTAAAAAGGTGCAGAAAAAGCCACTGAGGGCTTGGTGCCATTGCTCTCAGAGGGAGGCCTTCCCTCTCCTGATGGAAAGAGGCCAGAGACTGAGTTGGGAAGAAAAGAATATGAAATAATATTTTTCCTAGCATGGTTCCAGTACCTAGATGATGATCTGATGGCTTGGATGGGAGTTAATCCAGGTTTTAACTGGACTGACTTTTCTGATGGCTTGGATGGGAGTTAGTCCAGGTTTTTAACTGGACTGACTTTTCTGATGGCTTGGATGGGAGTTAGTCCAGGTTTTTAACTGGACTGACTTTTCTGATGGCTTGGATGGGAGTTAGTCCAGGTTTTTAACTGGACTGACTTTTCTGATGGCTTGGATGGGATTTCATCCAGGTTTTTAACCAGAGTGACTTTTTTCTTAATAGAAAAAGTAGATTTGTTTGCCAGCAGGGGACAAATTTTCATGCTGTCAAATTAAGCTGCTCCTCACACCTAGTTTTCATTTGAGTCTACACCATCAATTTAGTCTCAATGAGATGGGCCATAAATCTCAGCCAGAAGAATTATATGACCTATTCATTTTCCTTCTGCTGCAGCCACTGCCATCCTCTGCTGTAC
This sequence comes from Melopsittacus undulatus, assembly GCF_012275295.1. Classification (NCBI taxonomy): domain Eukaryota; kingdom Metazoa; phylum Chordata; class Aves; order Psittaciformes; family Psittaculidae; genus Melopsittacus; species Melopsittacus undulatus. The sequence goes on from NC_047529.1 coordinate 117,578,382, forward strand.
TATTCAAAACTTGTGATCCACTGCACTGACAAAGTATTCTGGTCATTCAAAACCTAAACCCAAGGGCTTAGGTACCAGAGCCCTGACTACCCATGGGAGTGTGTGACTTCATTGGCTCTTGCCCCTTCTGAGGCTCCAAAGATGAGGCACTGACAGGCTGTGAACAAGCTTCTGGTGCTGTTTACCCTCTGGTGGTGTAGAAATGCTGGTCTGCTATGGCATCTTCGAGGGAGCACTGCTTCTGATGGGTGAAAACTGACCCAGAAACCTCACCCTTCTGTGCCTCTTTGGTCTGTGGCATCTCTTCATGGACCTGCTTATGGCCATGAAAGCATCCTCACTGGGTTGAGCACAGCAGCACACCCCAATTCACATGCCCACATAGGCTTGCACCTTGTGTTCCAGAGCTGCTAAGTTCAGTGTTCATGCACTAAGCTTGCCTTCCTCAGGAGTTATTGACCAGTGACTTACACTAAGCCACATGCCTCCTACCAGTCCCCTGCTTTACCTTTCAGCACCGAGGAACAGTTACTGCTCCACTCAGGAGGCATTTATCAAAGACCTGACTGCTGATTTACTACAAAGGGCTGCAGAATTCCTCCAGGAGCTGTCTTTTGACCTGTTGCTATAAATTTAGCACTGTAGAATTGGCAGGTTCCAACAGCTTTTTGTAACCAGGTACTGCAAAAGACACCCTGACCTCAAAGGGCCTTAATAAGGTAAGAAGCCATGCAGTTGTTTGGGTGCTAGGCTCAATGTCGAATTCAAATGTTGTCTCTCTCAGGTGTATAGTGAGACACATTCATTGTCTCCTTTTTCATTAGAGATGAGTCTGGAATTACGTATCTCTGAACAGGATTAAAGGGACAGCTGCATGCCTGAGAATATTGAAGTCCATATGGAAAAGGGGCTGCTTGTGCCCTCCAATTTTACCACACAAACAGTCTGGATACAGGGGAGGAAGCTCTAAATCAGTGGTACAGAGTGGGTATGAATGCCAGCACTTGCATACAGAGGGATGCACACAGCATTCCTGGCAATCCAGGTGTCTGAACATGCATTGTAACCACAGAAGCTGCCTCTGCAGCACACTGGGGACATAGGGAAGCTTGAGACACAGAAGAAGCTGCAGCTACAGGGGAAAAAGGAGCAAAATGTGAGGGGTCTGAGTGAAGAGAAGAGCTGAGAACAAACCAGCAGCGACCTATAAAAGATGCAGCAAACAGAACATGTGAATAGAGAGGATTAAACAAGAAGAGTGTTTCACATCTGCTCCTGGGGTTCAGATGACAGTTCCTGTCCATGTGTGAACACGCTGGTTCCCCATCTCAGCCAGCAAACCCAGGCAGGCAGAAGCAGCCCCTCTGATGGGAAGCATTACCTCCAGAAAAGCCAGCTCAGGAGCTGATCCACATGGAACAGCCACTTTGATTGTATTTGTAATGGAAAAAAATGAGGCTAGGAAAAGAGAAATGGCTGCTGCTTGCCTGAGAGGAGCATTGCAGACTGCATGTGTGCTCTAATGCTTTCCACTGGAGGAATTCAAAGCCTTTCCTCATTTCCCATTGCCTTCTGGGGCTTGTATTCTGCACCGAACTCAGCTTCTTCTCTTGGCATCTCCTTCTGCTTGCGTTTGTTTTCCTCCTGCGTCTCCATTGCACAGGAAAAGGAGGGTGCTGGGAAAGAGCCTGCTGCCTGTGTCTTCCTGCTTGCCCTTTTCCAGGGGGCTCTGCAAGGGGAACAGGGAGGTTGGCTCATGCTGCAGGAGTTTGTCATCCGCTGTGACCTGAGCTCCCTCAGGTTTCTGTGCTGTGGTACAGAATCCCAGCCTGGTTTGGGTGGGAAGGGACCTTAAAGCTCATCCAGCTCCAACCCCTTCCACTGGAGCAGCTGCTCCAAGCCCCTGTGTCCAACCTGGCCTTGAGCACTGCCAGGGATGGGGCAGCCACAGCTTCTCTGGGCACCCTGTGCCAGCGCCTCAGCACCCTCCCAGGGAACAGCTTCTGCCTTAGATCTAACCTGAACTTGCCCTGTTTCAGTCTGAACCCATCACCCCTTGTCCTATGGCTGCAGTCCCTGATGAAGAGTCCCTCTCCAGCATCCTTGTAGCCCCTTCAGACACTGGAAGCTGCTCTGAGGTCTCCACACAGCTTCTCTTCTCCAGGCTGAACAGCCCCAATGTTCTCAGCCTCTCTGTGTATGGTTCTCATCAACCAACACCCCCAAATCCTTCTCCTCAGGCTGCCCTGAATCACTGCATTCCCAGCCTCCACCTATGCCTGGGATTGCCCCAGCCTAGGGGCAGGACCTTGCCCTTGGCTTTGTTCAGCTTCATGAGGCTGGCACTGGCACCTTTCCCCTTCCCTCCAGTGTATCAACCAGACAGTACTCTCAATGAGATGAGTAGATGTGACTATGCCTCCTTTACTACTGCTTTTGTAAAGCTGTTAGCTCTCTATTATAATCAAGTATAGTGTCTGGCACTGTTGTTATACTGTTCTGAGGTGGGGACCATTAGCTATGGCCCTGGAAGCATAGGAAAGGTTCCCACAGACAGGTCTGCTCCTTCACTGTCCTTCTGCACCTCTCCCCCATTGTGGAATCAGTTCTTACCATCAGGTTTCTAGGATGCTGACACACAGCAGTTTTCTGGTACCCCTCCTTCCCTTAATAACACAATTCCCACCTAATCTAAGGTGGATTTTCACACCTACACTTCTGCTCTGTACATCCAAATGAGGGGTAGGATAGGGAATGAGCTGCAAACTTAGCACAAAGAACAAGCTGGAGTTTTAAAGGCAGCATGTTTAACACACATGGCTGAACTGAAACGTGCGCTAGCTGATGGTTGAAATCACACTGTGTTTCCATAAACACACAGTTCTGGAGCTGCTCTTCATTCCTGCCTCGCTGCCTTGCACATTATCATTTAATCCCCAAATCCAGAATTTGGCTCTCTCTCCACACAGTAAGTGGAAATCTGGGGGGGGTTTGTGTGTGTTTCCCTAATTTGTATTATTTGTAATAGCAAAGTCTGCTGAGCTGGTGGGGGAAGTCAAATGACAGCCTTTGCCTATTATGCCATGTTTTTTATCAATTACCTTGCTGAATATTCCAGATGAAACCAGTGTTTGCATTGGCCACAATCCGGGCTGTGCCTGAAGAAGCATTTTAGTGAGCTGAGGGTTAGGAAAGCTTTGGAATATAAGCCAAAAGTAGATTTTTGTGCTTAAGTGCAATCCTCTCCTTGGCCCGTCGCATTCATAGTGTACCTTTAAGCTGTTATTTCAAACAGTCCATTTTCAGACTTCCAGCATCTGTAAAAGAATTGATAATGATAAAGAGGGAATTCATATTTTCAGGCATTTCAAAAGGCCATTGTGTAAGTCACCAGCTCTTACAATAGGCATCTGTCTGCAAACACCCCTCAGACCTTCACATGAAGCAGTGCTGTGTTCATCAAACACCCTTCTTTTGTACTCCCCTCCGGTGAAAGAGAAAATGCTCCCGAGGAGCCCTCCTAAGGACATTTGTGAACCCCTGTGTTTGTGCCTTGAGGAGAGCCTACCTGGGTGCTCATAAGCTACAGCAGACACAGTGTTTAGTGATGGCTGCATTGAGAGCTGAGCAAACTTATTTCACATGAGTAAATCTCCCATGGGATGAGATGAAGGATGGGAAGTGAATTATCTTCCAGGCTGTAACTCACGCTATGTATCCACATGCATTTCACATGTGGATAAATCCCCATGTAAGTCCTAACCTAAGTACTACTGGGTACCATAGGACTGCTGGAGCCTTTTGTGCTTTCTTTCCTTTTTAGGACATACTAGAGCTGTATAATTAAATGGAGATTATTGGCAACCTTATTTAGCAGTCATTATGGAGTCATTAGGGTTCTGCTTGGGCAAGAAGATAAGTCCTCTTCCTCTCTCACACTTAATGCTTCTATCAACAGCTTAGAAAAGTGGTTCACAATGAATTGCTACTTAAGTAGTCCTATCTGCCTCTGCAATCTCCCTCCTGTTGTTCTTCCCTGTGGGCTGGCTCAGAGGGTCAGTACACTTAACTCGCCTGATGCAACACAGACTTCCCGATAGCTTTTGGCACTGTGCGACCGCTGCTGTAAACTAAAACAGAGAAAAGGGGGGCAAAAAGGACTCCCAGGGGATGGAGACGAACTCATCACTGCTGATTCCAACAGGGATGGATGCTTTCCTTGTGCTTTGTTCTGTAAGGAACAGTCTGGCTGTGTCCTCAGACATGCAGCGCTCGCCTTTCTCCATAGCAGATGCCTCACAGCATGATATTGCACAAGGGTTGCTCCATGAAGAAGGAGTTATGCTACCTAACTGCTTTCCAGGCTCCAGGGCTTCTCTGCTCAGACACGGCTGGATCCCCTCCATACCACACGGTGGAAGTGGGCATACAGTCTGGTGTCATTGCATAGCAGTTAATAACTCTGCAGATACGTGTGTGTGTGTGTACATTAGAGCTGGCCAGAAAAGGAAACATCTGTTTTGTGGGAAATTCCAGGTTGTCAACATTTCATTTTGTTCTGGAATGAAACATCAGCGTTTCCAAATACCCAGCAGAAAGGGCCAGTCTGTGGGTGCCTTACAGGCAGGCAGTATCCAGGCACTGGGAACATGGGATCCGAGCATCCCAGGAAGGGGCAGAGGGCCACCCGCTGGACAGGCTGCCCAGGGACTTAAATGAAAGCAGCATGTTGCTCTGACAGGCAAACAGCTTTGTGTTCTCAAGGCACATCCTGACCATGGTTTGTTTTCTTATGTTCTAACTTGAAGTTTCCTTTTAAACCAGGTAAATCCTTTTCAATTCCAGGTGAATCTTCCTTATCAATTGATTACCTGATAAAATCCAAATGTGAGAGGCCAAAGAAGCACTGAGAGGCAGAAGGAGAGAACATGCAAATATTCACCAAAGAAGTGGTGGCATTTTCTGCTTTTCCAGCACAAAACCTTCTCTCAGCATCCTCTGCCCCCTGCTGAGGGATGTGGCACAGAAGCATTCAGCAGAAGTCCTTTACAATAGGAAACAAAAAGCAAAGAGTTGATTCTATGATTCTATGATTTAATTTTGTAGCTTAATTGCTTCACTCCATCACTTTCTGCTTAATGCGTATCTGTTTGGAGGTGAAGGGTACAAAGGCTCCATACACCAGCATGGAGCCAGCATGGGCTAATCCTGTGAGGTGCTCAGAAGCTTGCAGGAGCCAAGGCTTCCTGGTCAGAGGTGGAGGAACACGTTTCCACCTTAAACCAGTGACAGTGATATTCATTCTTACTGTTCATGTCTGCACTGCTTTCCTGGCTTCTCTTTCACATCCTGGTCATGGCTGAATTCTATGTCAGGATGCAACCTCTGCTCCCTGTGTCCCCTGGGCACCAGGCCCCAGTCTTCCCAGCACTGGACCCAGCCGCCAATGCTAACGGGACCTTTGTTGGGAATTCCAGCGGTACCAGGCCCTCCTTAGAGAATCCTGAAGTCAGTTTTAAGGATGTCAGGATTAGAGCACAGAGTTAACAGAAGATGAGAGAGCAAGTGTTGAACATTAGCAAAGCAGTAGAGATGACCGCAATCTGCCGCCCTGGGGAAAGCATCTCAAAATAGACTTTTTGTCTAGAAATAAAGCTTTTCCTATATTTTAAAAGCTTTTCCCTTGCTGGTTTCTTCTCCCTGTTGTTTTTTTCCCCTTGAAAGCAATGCTATACCTCTCACTAAACTGTTGGACATTTCTGTCTCAGTAGATGTGCATAGGCTGCTGCAAACACCTTCCTGAAGTATTATTTCCATTACACCTCAAAGATGCTTAACCTCTAAGCAGTGACCAAGCTCTGAGACACATGATAATATCCTAAAATACATAAAAATTGCCTTTCATTTCAATAGCAACCTAACACAGACCTTAGACTTTAAAGCCAGGATGCAGAAGGAAGAACTCTGATATGCAGAGCCCTAACTTCTCCATATGTTTTAAACCCCGCAGCCCATCTTGTGAGTTCAGGTCTGGTCTGAATTGCAAATGGGGCTCCCCATGGTAAGGTTATTTGGGAAACAGCAGCTGGGTGAATGGCACGCAGGGATGGACAAAGCCCCGGCCAGGCACGTGGGAAGGCCTGAGCAGGATTTCATAGTCATTATGGCAAAGTTTTTCACTCTTCTGCATGAGCAGTGACAGGCTCCCATTGTGAACCGGAGTAATTAGGGTTTAGTTGAGGCATGACAATAACCTGTGCCTCATAAAGGCCTGAAGGCGATCCGTTTTCTCCCCTTTCCCTAGGAGTCTCCTATTGTGACTGGTAGATAGCCCAGCAGGAATGCAATCAGGAAATCTCCAGTGAATCAGTGTCCCTAAATCTTCAGGCTTGACAGGTTGAAATCTGACAAGCTATTAGGAGAAACTACTGATCATTAGGCTGTCTGAAATAGACTTAGCTTGTTTCTGTCTGTATTCATTGATTTATCTGCAGAGTGATATTGTTTGAAGCTTAGATTACTCACGCTGCCGCCAGCTGACATGGTTTGTATGATAAAATGACAGAGTGTGGCTCTGGCTAAACATACACATCTTTCTGTCTTTGCTGGTTTATTGCTTTTGACTCATTCTGGAGTAACAAAAAGCTGCTTCAGAACTAGTGTGAGATGTTAAATGTTTAAAACTGAACGTTTTAAAGCCATTTCTGATCACCCCAAACCCTTATATCTCTGACAAACAGGAAGGACAGTGTCAGCTTTCCCCAGGTCATTTCAGAGCAGTGATTTCCAGGTCAAATGCTTTGGGCTCTGTAAGGAGTTCAGAACTAGGCTTATTAGAAAATCTCTGATAAAAACTCTCCTTTCTGCATGGATTTCCCTCTTCCAAGCAATGCTTTCATTAAAAGAAAAGACAAATAAAGTATAATTTAAAGTAAACTGACTGGATCCATCATACACTGAGCTCTGAGATTTGCTTCAGAGTTATTCTTTTACTCTACTCCAGCTTTCATACAGGGAAAAAAATCACATCAGTTTGGAAAGCATCAGAAAAGCCATTTTCCTTGAGCATTACTTGTCATTCACAATGACATCTGCTTTCCCAGCCTGCCCACATTATTCCTTCTGTTTGTAAGAAATTACTGGCTTTCTTACAGGATGCAAATCTCAGAGTGGAAAATGAAGAATTAATTCAGCTCTTCTTTCCCACTGTCAGGAATACCATTACCCTACTGTCTTGAAAAAGAAGCATCTATTGTGTACCATTATGAGTGCAGAACATATATGCATAAACAACCTCAACCATGCATTTTTATACACTTACACATATACACATACATACACAATGTATGTGGTATGTTATCTACATCAATCCTCCTCTTTGTGAGAGATATGCAATATGTCCTCTAAAAAGAAATATTTCACTTGTTATTTAAAGCAGACAGAAATGCGGAGCAGTAGCTTCATGTATCTTCATTTCCATTCACAGGTATTAAGAGAATTTGGCATGGCACAAGCATAGTCATATTCCTGCAAAAGAATCAAGGGATATTTAAGGACGTGGCAGACAAGGCCCAGTTTTTATGCAAACATGGTATCCTTTGTATTCCATTCTTTTTTATATCTGCATTAATATGTGCCCCTTACATTTACATTGTATTGTGTTTCCATTATCACTGTAAGAAGATCCATGTAAGCAGAAAACCACAGTGAGGATTCCCTAAGGTGCTGCTCAAAGGCTGAGGATGAAGTTAGAAGCTATTGAGGCTTAATTTGTAGTTTTCTCACACAGCTTTGCTGAGGGATATTTACCACACTGCAACTTGCATGATAGGTGAAATATAAACAACCAAACCCATGTTTCTATTTAGCCAGGCATCAGAATCCAATTATGCTTTGAGTATTTTGAAATACAACTTTAAATCCTTTTGTAGAGGAAAAAGAACCTTGTTCATAAAGAGTTTACAAGGATTTACTGTCATAGGAACATTGATGGGCTTGCAGGAACAACCAACTTCTTAAAACATCCTTACAGCATGCCCCTATCTCTGGCATGTGAATACATAAAACTAGGTTCTACATCTGCCTCCATCCCCTGCCCACCCTCACCCTCATGGTGCTAATGTAGGTTTGTGAGAAGTTATGAAGATAACACTGATGGAACATTAGTGTCTGAGGTAGAATGTGAATCAGATGTCACAATCATTTGTGACAGATTTCCTTAGGCACTTGGACTATTTTGGCTTGTGTTTGGGTATCTATGCTTAGCAAACGTGTAAAAAGACTTTTTGGTTCATTGGTAACATGTAAGTATTCCCTAAAATTAGTTGGGGAATTACCTAAAAATGAGGAAGTTCTTTGGGAGCTGGAAAATAGCAGTTAAAAAACATTTGCACGTAGCAGCATACTTTCTAAAAGAGCAATATGCCAGTCATCAATAGCATTGTAAAAATGGACTCTGAATGGGCCAGAGCCAGAAGCAGCTGGCATAGTTAAGCAGCGGTGGAACAGACGCCATTCAAAACGAAAAGACATCTTCCAAAGTATGGAAACTGAGTCCAAAGAAAGAAAACAGAGGAAGAATATAATTCCCAGCAAAATAAATGTTAAACCACAGCAAAGCAAGCCAAAAATATTAGTGGGAGGAACTTGCAGGAGTAATGAGAGCTAACAGTAAAGCCTTTTGTCTATACATCAGGAGCAGCACAGTTGGACAGCTAGCAGGATGAGAAGAAGCAGCAAAGGGAAGATAAAGACATTATAGAACAGCTAAATGAATTATTTGTGCTAGTTCCCACTGTAAATGAGGTGGGAGTCTTGAACACTGGAGTCATTCTTTACACGGAGTGAGTCTGCCCAAACTCCCACATTGGAGGGTTGGAGATTTTAGTGCAAATGAGTGCCACAGCAAATCAGTAACAATAGATGGTATTCACACGGGAGATGTGGAAGAATCCGAATAGGACATTGTCAGTCAATCAGCTGTCATTGGGATTGATCAAATCAGCACCAGCATCAAGATAACGTGAGAGGTATAGATAATGGGAACAAGAATAAGCAGAGTTTTCTATAAAGGAGTCTCAAAAGATAATGCCCTTTCACTTGCAAAAGTGATCATAGAATGGTTTGGGTTGGAAAGGATCTTAAAGCCACAAGCAGGGACCCCTTCCACTGGAGCAGCTGCTCCAAGCCCCTGTGTCCAACCTGGCCTTGAGTACTGCCAGGGATGGGGCAGCCACAGCTTCTCTGGGCACCCTGTGCCAGCGCCTCAGCACCCTCACAGGGAACAGCTTCTGCCTTAGATCTGACCTGAACTTGCCCTGTTTCAGTCTGAACCCATCACCCCTTGTCCTAGGTGATGCTGTAAAACCATCCAGATTCATAATTATGAAGATCCAAAACATTTGCAACAGCACAGGCATTAGGAGCCATCTTATTCGATAATAGGAAATATAGAAAAAGGAATTGATTTGTTTTGTTCAATACATCACTGAATTGTGGAACTCCTGAAATCGCTGAATTAGACAAATTCACAAAGATCAAATGCTCTTTTGGGTATTAATAAGTTTTGGTTTACATGCTTCCCCTGGCTCACAAGGTACTTAAGTTGCTGTGTGTTGGAAGATGGGAAGTAGGCAATAGCTGAAGAGCAGACACTCAGAAGAAGGGCATAGGACTGAACCTGCTGCCAGAGATAAAACACTGTCAGAGAGACATTGGTCTGGGCCTGTGTTATATTTCGTATGCCTTCACCCACAGTGAAAGCCCAGCTAGGTTTTTTGTCTATATAATTCTCCCCATTTCCAGGGATGCTCACCGATGTGATAGCTTTTGTCTTCCAACTGGATAACTAGACACAGCCTGGGCAGGAGAAACATGGGAGAGATGCCTAAAGGGAGAGCCTCTTGCAAACTTGGAATGAAAAACATGTTAAATAATTTCATCATTTTCTGTCTACCATCAAAAACAGCGTGATTCAACAGGCAAAACAACTGATGATGGTGAATTATCCCACAGTGCCTTTTGCTTTACTGCATAAATAGCTTAATATCACCACTTTTCATTGTCTCAGCACATACTTAGCTCTGTCTTTCCTTCTGGGTGGGGACAGGAGTGGCAGGTAAGTTCTCCCACCTGTACTGCTTCTGACTCAAACAATGTGATTTATCTCCTTTAGCCACGACACCACAATCCACATGAAGTGATTTGTTCCTGTGTGTGCAGGAAAACCTGCAGCCAAGCCAGAAACCCAACCCAGGAGGTCTGAGCCCCATTTCCCACCCTCCCCATCGGAATGTCCTCTGTAATCAATGAGAATGTTCACATCATGAGGTATCAGTTCAGAATGTGTTCAGGGTGTGTTTGACTCTGCTGTGCCTTTATGACACAAATGCTTTCCATGCTTTAGCATAAGAAAATTCAACTTGAACAGAGTTAACCCAGGCCAAGGTTTGGAAACAAGATTTCGGCCCTTGAGGGGATTGTCCTTCCCTGGTGTTGTTAATCCTGTGGTTTTGAAGGCATTTTCTTCATGAAAAGGAAATGTGTTTTGTTTTACTTCAGTGTTTACAAGTGTTTGTCTGGGAAACACAGGATTATAAAGGAACACATTTCAAGCACCACGCTGGGTGTGCTCGTGCTTTGTATTCTGCTACCACATCTGAACTTCCTCCGTGTTGTGTTTCATAACGTCCCAGACAAATAAGAATGAGATCATATTGGCTAGAATTGTTTAATCGTCAGTGGTCTGACCCTGACAAAGACAAGGCCTGTTTGCTTTCCATCACCCTGGATGGGAGCTGGGGTTGCGCAGCAGATGTTCTCAGCACCTCACAGCGTTTGTGCTTTTAAGTCCCAGACCACATCCATTTGCTTCAATATGCTGCAAACATATAATTACAGTTAGGGCAATTGGTGCTTTCACTTTTAACTCAAGTGCCTCTGCCCAGCAGACAAATAAGCATGACGTGACATTGTGATGAGTGATGATGCCTCCAGCAAAGTGCTTGAGCCATAAATGGAAAGAGTCAACCCAATTTTGGGGATTGCGTAAGCTGTAAATGCATCTAAAATGAAAATCCAATAGTGCATTTTAAGCTACAAATCACAATGGGCTTCATGCAATAATGCACCGAGTTCTCTTGTCCTCAGTTCAAGTCCTGGCATGGAGTTTCAAGGCAATGCCTAATAAAAGCCACACTGCTTTGGGGGTGGTTCCCTACGATAAGGCTGTTTCCAGCTGGAGTTCTTTGCAGTCTTTAAGGAATAAAGAAAAGGAGGTGAAGCCAGGAAAATGGGTATGGAAAGATAAAATGTGCAAAGCACAATGTGTCTGGGGCACCCTTGTCCTGCTATCTATACAATTGTACAGTGCATTGATTACAGTGGTATTTCTCCTGACCCAAATTTACACAAATGGAACAGCATCAGGCCTTCAGATAGCTGTGATTTATGCCCTTCCTGACAGTCACAGCAGATAACAGTGTTAAACTGTACCTTCTCCTGTTTAAACACATAAGAAGTGACAGAAGGTATTCACATGGAAGTGACAGATCCGATAATTTCATACCAAGGCTTATAAATAGACTTTAAGGATTTGAAACCAATTGTATGTGTAAGTTCTTATTTGTGTTCTTTTTTCTGGGTTCAAATTGCCCTAATTTTCTACTCCAAGGACACAACATTCACCAAAACCTTTACAGCCCAATTGAAATCCTGTCATTTTTCCAGGAAGGATTCCTGGCTGAAGGCCAGCTTTGCAGTCAATGGAAATACTCCATGAGAAGCTCACAGTATTTCAGCAAATCTTAACTAAAAAGATGAAAACTCCATCAGAACAAGAAAACCATGAGCATATTTTTGCAATGAGCATGCAACTAACATTATCCATTCATTTGTTAACTCCTTGAATGGCTTGAAATCCATTACCTAAATAAGATAATATTGACAATAATGTCATCATCTGAATTTCCTGAAACTTCATAGCCTAACACATGGTCTTCTTGGGGAGGAATCCTCTTTTGGGGCTACTTCTAAGGATTCAGCAGCCCTGTCATTCAGCAGCTCCTGATTTCTGGAAGCAGGGACTGAAGCACACACAAGCTGCTGCTCTGTCTTTCCATAGGGCTGATCCCCAGCACTAGAGCAGTAATACAGCTGAATTAACAGAGTGTTTCTCTATACCACAGGCACAGAAATTCCTTTCCGGCTTATGGAAAAAGTGGTTTCAGGGAATCTGTCTTGTCTGCTGAAAAACAGATTTAATGCAAAATTGATGACCAAATCAAGCATCTCTCAATGAAACCCTTGTTTGAGCCCAGATTCCCATGCGAGTTAGCAGCAAACTGGAGGAAGCTGAGCAGGGAATAGCTGCAGCACCATGTTTGGAGAATGCCGTCTGTTCACTCTTGCTTTATGACATTCCTGAGTGTGGTGAGCACTTGGGATTGCCACTGCTGGGCATGCCAGCTGGCTCGCCTCCCTTCTGCTGTGCTGCACAAGGATCCTGGCAAGTGGGATGCTTTCACAATGTGTTTCTGACACGGCGGTGGAAGACTTCACAGCTATTGTTTGAAACGGGCAAGAAGAAATAGCTGTATGTGTTCTGCTTGGTGCAAGACATCACAGCTTAATGAAAACTGGATTTTCGCCGCAGAAGAAAGGTGTATTTTGAACCTTTGCACTGGAGACAACCTCAACAGACTAGTTTAGTGGAAATGCTTGTTTTGGTAAGTGAGGGAACACCGCAATTATTACTAATGTGTTTTGCCACTCGAGTGTCTCTTGACAAACATTCCATGAGGGTTATAACATAAATACATAACTGCTTTTCCTCAGTTCAGCATGCCGCTTGTGAACAATTTTGTCATAACAAACCCCATCTTCCCCGCTTTTCATTTATCTCCTTAAAATAGAAATGGTCTTTTTCCATTTACCCTGCTAGAATAAACACCTATTAATTCTCCCAGGTCACAAAACCTTCAGCTTCTGAAGGTTAGAAATGTCTGCACAGTGCGCAGCTCCTTTGGTTTAGTTCTGCCTTGAATCAACTCAACAGAAAATGTCCAAATATTTGCCCGGTAATGGGAAAAATGAATGTAATTGATCCACGGCTCTTATGTACAACATCAAAGTACTTAGAGACAAGAAGCTATTGTATGACAGTGACTGATAAGTGTACGAGGGGATTTCCATTAGCAGGCCCACAAGGAAGAAGATTCTAATGTGTGAGTGTCTTGTGAAAAGTTAAAACTGTCATGATCCATACAAGGAGGTTTTAGTAAAAGCAAAGGCATGGAAAGAGGCTTCACTTTTTATATGTATGACCTCGGGATACCCCAATGCAGGTCAGATGCCATCATAAATTAACCCAATCTGCCGGCCCTGCAGAATCTCCTTCTCAGTTGTATCTCCATAATATTCCCAGATGAAAGTTGCATTTCAGATTTACTCTGGTTTAAGAACCTTGTGCTGTTATCAATGAACTATTATCTTAGACTCTTACAGATAATAGTTCATCTTGACTTCCGTAATCGTGCTGACACATGCAAGAGACATACATACATACCTGCCATTTCTACCATATGATCCCATAGGTAGAATATAGGACATAGGTCCCCTTTGTGCCAGAAGCTCGTAGCATAAAGGATTGCAATTTTCCTGAGACACAGCTCTTTGGATGTGCTCCCTGATGTGGTTCAGCTTCCTTACTGCCTCTTATTTTAGCCCACGCTTTAACGGTATAATTTAACCTGAAATTAGGGGCATATTTCACCCTTGTTTTTATGCAGAAATTCCTTTGATGTAACTGGGAGCCCTGTGCGAAGATGGAGGGTTTATCATGGCCCTTTGAATGCATGTGACATGGCAATTTGTCCAAGACATATTCTCATGCAGGAAGAATGGGATCCCATTGTGGGAAAATCTACGGCCAAATACTGAGCAGAACTGACATCAATAGGATTGAACACAGTGTGAAGTTATGGCACAATCTGATGTATTAGCTGTTTGGTGCCAGTGGGGTTTTTATGCATCCACTACTCTTAGCATTGATGATGGAGAGTGTGTATGGTATCGTCCTGAGAAAACATCAGTCTTGTGGCAAGAGGATGAAAGGAAGATATCTCAAGAGTCAAAGTGACTGTTTTAATTGGATACATATGGACAGAGCCCGATTCAAAGCTCATGGAAAACTGTAGAAGTGATCCTGATGGCTTTTGGATGAGCCCCACTATGAAATCTTAGGATTAGGATTTGAAATAGAGGCAGGGAGCACAGAAGCCACTGGTTTACCAGATAAAAAGACATGATGTAGTTGTGCAGTTGAGCATGCTCTTTTCCATCAAAGCATCTCCAGGCTCTTTTTATCTCTCTTTTTCCTCCTCATTCTTTCTTAATAAGGCAAGTTTTGCTGACCTTTACATGGCCTCTCACAAGAGACTCCCTTAAAGAATAAAGCTCTAAGCCCCAACTCATCTCCTACAGAAACCTAATTAAAAATATAAACAGTTTCAAATAGAGACATAAAACTTACTGCATCTCCTGATTTAGACAGCAATTCCATCAGTGTTGTTCTAGCTCTTTGGCTATAACAGTGGTCCCATTTCCTTCTCAGCCTTTCCATGGGTTCTTAATTTCTAGACACATATAAATTGCATTCATTCTATTAAGACAGGACAGAATAATGCAGTGGAAGACAGGAGGGATTGGTCTGAAAGTTCTGGAGTTTATGAAAGGTATGTGAGATAAGAACATGTCAAGGAAAACAGATCATGGGCAGGAACAGATGTTCAGGTTACGGCTACGTCTTTGATCCTGTCTTCTCTGCATCTCTCTCACACGATGTGTATACAGAGACAGTATAGAGCCTACTTTGGAAGTGTGCAGAAGTGAAGGGCATCGTGGATTCATAGAAAATATGGGTTTGTAAGAGGATTGAAGGAGGGCACAGAGTCAGTTCTTGCATTGTTTCCTCAAGGGATAGTAGGTCTTGTCAGCTCAGTAGGGATCAGTACACAGCATCTAGCAGGTATGGTTATGGAGACAAGCAAATCTGGGTGAACAGCACTACTAACCTTGAAGGAACATCTCTGTGCATGGATGAGAGAATCGCTAGGAACAATACCTGTACCACAGCCTGCAGACCTCTGCAGCAAAGACCTAGTTGAGACCTTGAACGATGCGGTCGGATGATTTATATCAGGAAGAGGATCTGGCTTTAAACAGGCAGAGGAAGAGAAGTTTGAACATAAACAACATAAACATGTAAAATTGGTTCAGACTTTTGTTAGAAGAGCAACACTTAAAGTGCTGTAAAGAGCATGTGAATCTCCCTCTACCTGGGCACCGGCTCTCTGGATAATGTCTTCAGTATCTCACAGGTACTGAAGCTTGCCAGCTGTGTGTTTCTGCAGCTGCTTTTTATTGAAAGACACAATAAACACTACAGTCGTGTAAATCCTCTATAAATAGCTGGAGCAAAAGCCATCCCTGCACCCTGTTCAAAGGCAAACACCATACTAACTCCCTAGCCCCTCTCTACTAGCTTGTAAATCAAGTATAATACTAATAGTTACCCTTTTGTGTTTTGAGATCTTCTAGTGAGAAGCGTTATATATTAGTAAAGCCCAAAACATTAAAATAGTTACTTATTGTTCCTAGCTTCTGAGCCATCATTTCCCATCCACCTCCATTGTTCCCAGCAAGCAACTAAAATAATGAACAGCAGACAGCCTATTAAGAAATGGAAAGTGTTTTGCTTACTTACTATTTGTGGCTATGCATTGTTCAGCACGGGAGAAGCCAGCTGCAGCTGGGGGAATATTCTGCCCACCACAGATATTGTATCTCCAGTTTTTACCAGATTCTGAATCTGGAAAAGGTCTCAGATTGTCCAATTCCTCTGAATTTCAATGGCCAAATGCAGTCCACAATGAGGAACTCTCTAAATGAGCTCCACTGAAGCACCTTCATTGTTTCCCTGTTTAAGGCAACCTTTTTTCTCCCACAGATTATCCCAAACTCAATGATCTTGTCTCATTTTCTAGACCATTTTCAACTGGATTGTGTCATTCTACAAGGAACAGTTCCCTGCCTGCTGCTTTTTCCTCTGGTCTATTTCTGGCCTGTGTGGTGCAGAGGATGATTTCTCCCTGGTGGAAAACAGCAAGTGAGTTCTAAAAGCACGCACTGTAATGTGTTTGGATGGGCCTGAAACCCAGGGTACTGCGCATGGTGCAGAAGAAGGCTTTTTTTGTGAGGTTTTTTTCTCTTTAATGACCTGTGCCTAGAATACTAAAACTGAAGCCTTGCTCTGGGTGGTCTTTATTTTTGGCTGAAGCCTCCTAATAGTTCCATAAATATTAATTTATACAGAACGCAAGTGAACATAGAACTGACCGCGTTCTCAGAGTTCTCCTATTACTGAAACTCTATTATTATCATTATTATCATCATTATAATTATTGTTATTTGCTAATAGAACAGTGGGAATACTATGAAAGAAGTGAAATGGGACTTTTATCATTGGAGAAGTTTGTGGTTTCCTTATTTGGACCCCCCCAGAAAAACCCAACTGAGCACATGCAAATACCTGCAGGAATAAAGTGCACCAGTTCTGGTTTTGACACCAGCCCCATTTGTTCCCCCTGCAATGTTTTGCCCATCCAGCAGGCAGATATTCAAGAGCAGCCTCACAAGGGAAGATTAAATGTGTGTGTTTCTCTAAAACAATGACATCTTGTTTTCAAAGCCCTGCAAGCTTAAAATGGATATTAGAGCAGTCACATATAAACTGCAGTTCCCAAGGACAACTGTTTAGCTTAAGTGCCATTTAATGTTCTCCTAAATGGTTCCGCTGTTTAGTGTGCAATATATCTTCTAGATTAGACCTTTAATCCCTTACATTCTGCTTGCTGTGTCAAAGAGGGCTTCATGCCAACTTCTTCCTATTGGTGGGTCTCTTTCTCTCTCTTTCAGCAGGCACATGAGGAACATCAAAGTCTCTTGTTTTGCCTCTTCGAATCCAAATAAGAAATACAGTTAAAAGTTTCTGTGAGCTAAAACCTTTAAACAGTTGAATTTGTGTTTCCCCCTTTCTTTTTACTTTTAATGCTTTTATGAGCACAAAGAAGTAGAACAAAGACAAAAAAATAATTCATAAAGTACTGTTTTTTAATAAATTTAAAAATCAATGTAGGTAAGCTGGGTGCATATAATGTAAATGGAGCCTCCAGATGGATACAGCTTTCACACCTCAGATCCTTAAGATGAAGAGAACACAATGACATTACAAAGACAATACACAGAGCAGGGATGAAACTAAGCCCAGCTTGGATGCTTAAGGTACATTGTTTTTTGCTGAGCCAGCGGATTAGTGGACTAACCAGAAGACCCTCATTACTGATGGACTTGCAGCATAAGTACTGCTTTGCAGCATAAGTCAACAGTGGGTTTCCAGAAGCTAGCTCTGGATTTCTTAGTCTTGGCTATGCTTGCTTTTGCTCCTGAGAGGGAAATAAATTTGCCCTGTATGGCCTAAAAAGCAAAACCATCTGCTGGTATTATGAGCAGGCCTATTGTCCGAGTTCAGCAGCAGGGAGGTCTGCACTTGTTCACTTCTGCTTTCCTGCTAAGCATGGAGAAAGCCTATGGGGATCATTATCAGGGCTCCCCAGAGCAGCAGGGGAATGAATGCACCAATCCAGCAGGTAGCCAAAAAAGGCCCCTGGTGATGTCCTGGATGGTATCAAAATATGCTAAGATGTAGGGAGCCCACATTTGGGAACGAGCCTGGAACGCTTGCTCCAAAGCCACTGATGGACATCAGGCATGGGCTAAGGGAAGGGAAGCTTAGCTGTGGTAGCTGTCAGCTGGAGACATGGAAAGGGACTTAGTGGGTGGTGAGGAGGAAAACATGATGGTGCAGCTTGGTTAGAAGAAATCCCACCTCACTTGGCCCAACTCATTAACCTGAACATCTGTCTGAAGGAAAGAAAATGTTCCGCTGCTTATTGACAGCCACTATAGCTGCTTCGTTAGTTCCACAACGGTTGTGCTCAGATACCTGAGGCCCAGTCACTTCTGTCTGCAAACAGGCAAGCTTGCTTTGTAATTAGGGGCACTGAGAAGATAAATACATTTCAGTTTTCATCTGCTTGCATTTCTGTTACTTATCTGGGAGGATATGAGTGAGAAATACATTTCATGTTTGGGTCCAGATGTACACACCCCCAAAAGCAGAAGTATGTCCCAGAGTTTCCATTATCAGGTGTTACTCACTTTTGGATTTGACTATTAACAAAACACGTAGCCAGATGTCAACTAACTGAGAAGGAATGGAGTCCAAGGAGCACTGACTAGGAAAGAAAAGAGACAAAAACCCCTCCTGTAAGCACGGGACCTCCTGATCTCCATCCCAAATGCAGTTTCTGCCAGCACTGAGGAAGTATCCATTCAATCCCCAAGTTTCCCTGCAGCCCCTAATCTTTTTCTTTATAGGCATAGGAGGGTAAAAGAGCATGGGCTGTGTTCTCCTGTTCCCATTCACTTAATACAACTACTGGCAAAGGGAGAACAAGTAACAGTTGCATTTGTTAACAGGATATGTTCTTTTGTCCATAGAAAGTTGTTCAGTTTCTTGCAGCCATCAAGTGATTGCAGATCGAAGATTAGCTAAGTTAACACTGTAAGAAAGTAAGTTAACACTGTAAGGTGACTTAGTCAAATGCCAGTAGATAGGGTCATTGATCTCCAGCTGGAAGCATACACAGCTCTGCTAGTGATAAGGGACTGTAACAAAAATAGGCCTGTCAGGAGCTGTGAGGCAAGGTAAAGCATGCCCATCTCACTCTAGACAGAGGTTTTAGTTAAAGATATTAAAGATACCATTAAAGATGTCATTAAAGACACCTGCGAAGAGACTTCATCTTTACTTTAGGCAATCTTTTCCTGCACTTGACTTCTCTCAGTGAAAATGCTGCCCTAAAAACGTTATTCTGATCTTTCTTATCACAGTATTTCATGCTCCTACTTGAACACCATTTTTTTGCCCTATCTGCCTTGCACGTGGGGATCAGCTTGTTCCCTTCCTCTTTGCAACAGCCTTTTGTATCCTTGAATACTGTTTATCACAACCCCAGTCAGTCTTTCTTCCCTGTGCTAACAGGCAGTGGAAATGCTCAGTTAACAGGAAGATGCTGAGCTGCCTTCCTATCAGCCCACCCTCGTCTTCACTGAGATAAGCAGGATTTGGAGCTCTGGTGAACTTTGACGAGTGCAACAGCCCCTTGAGGGGCTTCCCAAGATAAAGCAGTGCTGAAGCTGGTCTAATTTATCTTGAGGATATAACTGGTAGTGGATAATCAGAGTAGGGGGGCATACAAAGGTAGCCGGGCTGCTCCTCCTGTGCCTCTGGTGGGTGCTGCACACTGCTTTGGAAACCCAGAGTTTACCCCAGTAATGATTTGTCATGTTCTGCCCAAAGAAGTAGTCACAATATGCAAGGACTTTAGCTGTGAGATACCAATTCAGGATTAGCACATTCATGGATGATGCAAAAATAGCAATCACGCCAGGAAAACTGTGTATTAATGAGAGCATATCTCTATCCATTCTTAATCATTTTCCTGAATACATTATTTGATGATTTTGGGTTAGACTCACTAATGTTTCTTGGCTGCTTTGTGCAGCTCGAGTGATGCAAAACAGCTACAAACCAGTTTAATTGGTTGGTTAACCTCAGTTTATGACTTCTTTGTGCTTCTGCAGTGGTGGAAAATAGCCAAGATGTATCTGGTTCTCAGGTTCTTATTAATCAAAGGTATCCATTTGCCTCCCACTAAGACATTTTGCGTGCTCTAGACTACACCTTAATCATCATATTTTTTTCCTTATATTCTGATATCTAATAATTTTAATTTATAGCAATTATATTATATATATATGTATTATATATAATTATAGCCTTAATTTTACAAAGTGGTGGAGGCCATCCATTTATATACGAGTAGGAATACTGGAGAAAGACTTGAAAAGGGCACACAACCTCTGCCTGAGAAAGCCTTTTAGATGGCACTATTCATTGAAACAGTATGTTTAAAAGTAGTTTCAGCAGATGAGGGTAGAAAGCCACCCACTAAGCACTTGCTCTTTGTGTGTATATGAAGGCATAACTGCACTGCTCCTTAAAAAGAAGAAAAACCCCAGATTTCACAGATAACATCTTTCTTACTGAGTAGGCTTCCCATCAGCTATAAAGAATAAAAAGGACACATGCACCAGATGTAGGGATAGATCCGTGTTAGTGGGAGCCTGTAACAGAAAAATGCATTCATCTGAAATAAGCCATTGTGTGCATGCTGAAGCCTGGAGAACTGTGGATGTCCAGGCTTTCTTCCTACGCACAGCTGTAAAGATAACGCTGCCTACTGTTCAGGGCTCCATGGGGAATTCCTCCTAACAGTCCTGTTCTTTCAGTTCCCATTAAGGTTTACATCCCCTTTCCAATGGATGATCAGCTCACGAGCTGGGTCAGCTGCTGGCGTAAATCCCATCATCAGTTCTAGTTTTAACTTGACAATATCATTCTTATAGTGAGAGAGCAGGCTGGGGCTTCACAGTGAGCCTGGATGGATCATTTTCCCTTTCTCTGTCCCTATACAGCATGAAAGAGTTCTTCCATTCTTACCTTCAGCTGCTAAAATTTCTGTGCTGATGATGACAGGATTGTACCATGCACTAAAATAATGGCAACGATATGATACCCTCAAGGTGAAAAAGCTTTGAAGAAGAGATATGGATTCATAGGCCTTTATCTGAAGCTTATTAAAATCACTGAGAGGTTTCTCCATAAGGCTTTGGATCTGGCCTTGGGTTATTTATTAATGACTAAAGCAGGCAGTGCACTCTTCCCAGTTTAGGCAAAGCTTCTGGGCCTGCCAATTAGAGCTTGCACAGGGGTGGCACCTTCTGGTTTCTTTCAGGAGCTGCTGCTCTCCCATAGAGAGCACTCTGAGCCTGCAGCATTCACAGTGTTCACAACTTAAGCTGAGTGTCCCATTAGAAACAGTTTTCAGGTCACCCAAGCTGTGGTGATAGATGTCTCTGGAGGACAGTTCTGCCAAGCTGTGCTGTCTTCAGCTATAGAAGGGTTTCTAATGAGTTTTTATGAGACACCATACTTTGGGCTGCGCAACAGGGAAGTTGAGGGGTGAATGGAGCAACCCAGACAGATGGGTGCTTCAAGGTAAGAGCAAAGAACAAAGCTTGTTTGATGGTATTAATGGCCAGGACTTCAATCCTGTAAAAGGGGGATTGGAACAGGTTTAAGCTCTGCAGTCTAGCTCTGAGTTAAAATAAGGGTTGTCTCCCCCAGCTTCTGATGAGGGCACCTGTATGATTTTAACTGGAGCAGTGCAGGCTTCATCCCTGCATTGGCCTCCCTCTATGCAAGAAACAGAAGTGAAGTCCACATTGAGACCACAGACCAGATTTTCCTGTCAGTAGCATTGATTTAAGTGGAGATGCTGCTGCAAGAGCAGCATTCTCAACTTACTTGGAAGAAGATGGTGGAAGCAAGAAGAGAGTTAGATTCAACCTTTTCCAAGAACACATGAGGAATGTTTGATATCTGAAAGTGTGCTACAGAAGAAGTGCTTGTTGTGGTGCTGGTATAAATCTTCACCCTTTGAAACATGAGAGACTATTAAAAGTCAGCTTTAAAACCTGCTTTGATTATCTTAGTACATTCAATAGTTTTATCATGTTCTGTTGTTATTCTAACAAAGATCAAGTAGCACATTATTCCCCAGATGAAGTGCTTTGAAGAGTTTTGGACTGTAGTCTCTGTGGAATTATTAGGTGTTGCCATGAAAGGTTGTGAATGGAGAAACCTGTCAGCCTACGAAAGCTATGTATGCTCAGGAATAAATACATCAGCAGGAGTGAAATAAAGGCTCAAATGGAATGAAGGGGGAAGCAAAGAGAATTCCTTTTCATTCACCAGCTCTTTCAATACGATTTGATTTAAATGACTACTATTTTTTTCCAAGTTCATTACCCCTGCATAGACTGAAATCTTCCATTTGAGTCATTCATGCTCAGGCATAGCATATCCTACTGGACCATCTAGCAAAATCAAACAGTTAGCCCATAAACCATCTGCAATAACCTCACAACAGCCTTTGCACCCTTGCTCCCCATCAGAGGACCACTTGGACGAGATTGGAAGCTGCATTCTTGGGGTTTTGGGTGATGCTTCATCTGTATGAAAAGGAAAACAAAGCAGGATGGTCAAAGAGGCATTAGAGGAGGACATCCTCCCTGTATTCTTGCCACAGGCTCTTCAGTATCCCAGATATTTGGCTGTCTCTGTGGCTGATGGAATTTAGAGAGCTGAGGTGTAATGCACAAAGCCACTCTATTTCACAAAACTCACACAGCTGCAGGATGCTCTATATGTTCCAAGAGCTCAGACTGGGGAGAATGGAATTATTTGAGGCCTACAATGACTGATGTTTTTGTTGATATCCAAACCTGGGATTTTTATGGACAAGAGCTGAAATCTCAGCCCCAGATACCCACAATACACACAGCAAGGCATGCACTGACTTAGCAAACCTGATGAGGAGAAAACGTTAGCAGTCTGGCAAGATTTTATATTAAACAGCAGTAAATGGTCTATTTTCCATTCCTGGTCTAAGCTAGAATTCATGGGGCATTAATCATATTGTTGGCAGGTCAGCAAAGGATTCCTTCATATTGTGACATGATGTTGTTGATTTAAGAGGAAATGGTCTGTAAATCAGATGAGGACTCTTCTAATGACTGACCACATGTATTTGGGAGAAGTGACAATGAAGCTGGAATCGGTTTTTCATATTTCTAAGCTGGCATCTTTTCCATTGGAGGTGTCAGTCTATAAGGCTAAACAGAAGTCCTCACTCATGAAACACTATGGGAGGTAACCTAAAGGAAAGGGCTGACACAGCTGCCCACTGGTGGTTCTCAGACTCTTTTCCCCCTGTGCTACACTATTATAAAACTATGGATTTATTGAAGATTTCTTTAAAAACAAACTTGGGGCCTTGAGTTCTGATGCTCTTCATAACTTTCATGCACCCCCGATAATGAGGATATAAGTGCAAACCACACAAATTCCTGTTTCTGATGGTTTTGGAGCTCTACCTCAGTGCAAAACACAGCTGAGAAAACACTTGAAGAAAACCTGGCGCTCAACCGACCATAACAAGTTCAAGTGTCCTTAACCAAGCCTAAATTGCTGGACCAGGATGGGTCCCTGGGCCTAAATCTATGAGCCTGCTAACTTCAGCTCATGTGTCCAGCCCTCCATCGATATGGTTCAGCCACTTTAACCACTCTGTAACTGAAACAGAAAGCATAGAGATTCCAAATGCAATTCCAGTCAAACTGGGGGATTCATATTAACACAGGTGAGTGGAATTCTTTAACTGTGCATTGAAATGCATGGTCAAAAGTCAAGAAGTTGTCTTCTGCCCTCGACAACAGCCTTGCTGTAAATGGGGGAGAGAGGGAAGATGGGATTTAATACCCACAGTATTATCATGTGGCATGGGAATGGGGGACAGAGTTAATGGGCAGAGTATAAGACTTTGCAGTTCTTCTTCCCCCCCATTAATGTGTACTTGCATAAGCATGAGCTCACACGTGCACGTGCTGACAAGCACAACTTACTGGAGCGATTGAAAAAGTTTATGGAGAAAGGGAATACTTCATCTCCACTGTCATTTACATTTTAATGGGGAGAATGCCCTTTTATAAGCTTAAAGAGTCGATGATGGACTCACCAATGGGTGCTCTCCCACATCCATGGCTCCTGACTGCGTTTACCATGCACAGAGGAAAACACGATACACTCCATAAAAGAATCACAGGGCTTTGTTTCCACAGAGAACTCCTGGCTTGACTGGTCAAACAGCTTCCAGAGATGTCAGCAGTTGCAGAACCCTTTCATAGGCTGAAAATATGAACCCACACCATTCCAGGCAGCATTTGTGTTAGCAATGGAATTTTTAAATAGGAATAATTAGTTTTGCTGGCCAGGGTTGTTCCATCTGGCATAAATTTGCCCCATTGAACCCTATGTTTCAAAAACAAAGAATCTGAATTGAGGTTCCAGATCATACTTGTTACTGATCTTTGCAAGCCTAATCCATTCTTATGAGCAACGCCTCTGTGGGGTTTTCTTCCCCAAAGGAGAGAGTATGGGTGCAACCCAAGCTTTATTGTGCTTAATCTGAACCAGAAGTCTGAGCTGATTGTTTTAAAAGGCATGCTGTTTCTTAAAAGTGATTTTCTTCCTGTCTTCATGCTGCACTGATAAGAGGTTATAAGTGGAACCCTTTAATGTTTTAGGCTGGAGCGGTAGGGAAGGCAACGTGCATCTGGGAGCTACGCAGCCCAAGGTTAAGTCAGTTGATGTATTAACAGTAAGGGCTGCAAAAAACTACCCTTCCACTTTGAAGCATACGTACCACAACTTTTAATTGCTGAAAACACCACATTTGGGGTGAAACTCTGCCTGGCTTATAAAGGTGCTAAACAGGGGCAGAGGAAAAGATCTCATACTCTTTCAGCACAGGGACCTGGGCTCTGCAGTGCTCTTGAAGCCCAAAGCACAGGGAGGGCAGGGATGAAAACACAACCCCTGCTCCCTCTCAAAGGATGCCTCTGCCCAACACGTCAGTGTAGCCTCAATCAAATTCTCTCCCCACCTCTATCTTCTGACCAGTACCCCCAGTTATGCTGGGGTATGCACCCAGGTACGAGTAAGTCTCAGCTCTCAGGGGCACACAGCAGCAGTGTGCTCCTTTATTCCCCTCCATGTGGGTAGCCCATTTGCTGCTGTTATAGCAGCCTCAGCACAGCTCCAGCTGTAACTAGCTGCCCTGCACACTGGTTATTTCAGATACTGGGTTTACCTCTGTGTTGTTGATGTGCAATAGATAAAGGGGTAGCTAATGCACAGGTCTTCAGTCTGTGCTGGATGTGAGACAGCAATGAGGGAGTTGGTTTTAAGGTACATTCCTGGCTCATTCCAAACTCCCAACAACCCAACTGCATCTGTGTTGCTGCAGTGAACGATCCTGCCTATTGATCTCTCTGTAATCAGTTCTCTCTACTAGGCAAATACAGGTACCATAAAACCTAATTAGGTGTTTTTACTGTTTAAATAGATTTGTCAGTAAAGATGTGCTCTCTGTCCAACAGACAATATTTGCAAGTCATAAAAATCTCCTTTTGGTGATAAAAATGTCATTTCACATAATACTCTTATTTTTTAACTAGCAAAAGCAGACAGAGCAATCTTCACAAACACTGGATTAGTGGCCTCCCTCCACTATCAGCAACTAATTTTACCCAGTGTCATAAACAAGATAAGAAGGCAGATACTAAAGTAACTTCATCAGCTGTTTTAGAATCATTATTGAATCTCAAACCAGCAATCAGGTTTGCTTCTATTTCTAATCCAATAACATGCACAACTGATGTTAAGTTTGTAGATATCAGGTCATCTGTTAAATTCTTGGCATCCCACAGCTTCATGCTTAGATAGCCAAAGTGACTCTAATGCATCTTGATTATGCCTTCATTAGATCATGTCAGACTCTTAGCAGTTAAAGAGCTGGACTGAAATCACATATGCACCCCATGTGCATGTCCCTCCCCGTGGACCTGCAATCCTTATTAGATTTTCAACAGTGTTAAATGCCCATTTGTATATTCATGGAGATTAGACATGAGAATGTGAAGTATCAACCAGCAGAGTCTCAAATTCATAATTAAATTAGTTTTTTAATTACTTTTCATGCTAAGTCAGATGAATTTTTCACCCTTCTCTTGCACTTCATTTCAGTGCCAGCAGCTCCAAATCACAAGGAAAGTGGTAACAGATCTTTATTCCTTGTGTCCAAGCAGTTGAAGACAGGAATTAAGATAACCAAACATAATCAAGTCTGATTTATCCACAGTTACACAGTTTCTGCCACTTCTCCTCACATATCTTGCTTTTAGCCCTTGGGATATATAAAGCCAAATCTTATGAGGAGAACAGAAAGCCAGCACTGTCCTTTACAACCTCAGACCAAATTCCCAGTGATTAGCCAGCTTTAAGCAGGGGCAGATGAAACCTCACTGTTGCCTGTTGGATATATCCCTGGTGTCTTAGGAATCTACTCCTTGGAAACAGGAGTGAACAACAAGCACTGAATGGAGGTGGCCAGGAAAAGCGATAGAGTTAAATGGCTCTGAGAACATGATGAAGTTATCCAGGCTTTCGATAGCTGGGATCAAATACGTTCTCAAGCAAGCTGCAAAGCGAGAGGAAATTCCAGTAAATCATTTACTTAATGAGATCAATGTGCAACAGATCTTTATTTCTCTCCTACAAAGTTAATATTAGTATTCTGTTATCATCCCTCTCTTTTTCCCCCTGCTTGCTAAGTTTTCATGTGAGATTGGCACAGTTTGGGGTCTGGTGTTGCTTATAAATACACTGTGTGCATTAGGACCCAGCACCTTCTTTCTTTTCATGAACACATGTGGCCAACCTTACTCCTGTCAGCTGCCCTGGTCAGGACTATCAAAGCCTCCACATTCCCAGTTTGATGCCATTCCTACCACTAAAAGCTTCAGTGGCACCTTCTATTTATCTATTTATCTATCTGGTATTTGTGTGTTGTAACAAAACATGACAGGATTTCACCCCCGTGAAATAGGTTCAGTGTTTTTGCTTATTACTGCAATTTGGAAGGAAGACCTCCTAAAATCCTGAGCTCTTTCACATATGTACAGTCGAGCCTCCTGGCCACTTGAGCAACCACACTGGAGTCAGTGGAATTATAGCTCCCTCGCCCAGTTAAAGCTGCTCCACGTTGGTGGACAAATTCAAACCTTGTGTTAGCGAGCCTGGTTTCAACCACATTGTGGAGGTTTCAGAGTCTCAGATTCCAGCCACGCTTTTGAAAGCACAGGCAGAGGAGAGAAACCCTGTTAATGCCACCGGTAAGGGAAAAAGAGTAACGTGAGCTCCGATGTTGTTAGACACCAGAGGATCCGCATGGAAGAGAGCCCAAATACATGCTCCAAGCACCTGAAAAACGAAAGGACAAAGGTCTATAAAACTTAGCATGAGAATTTACAGGAAATCAGGGCTCTTTGGTCCCAGTGTTCTCCAAACTACCTGTTTATAGGCTCAATTTTCTGCATACACCCTCCATAACAATAGCCAAACCAGCATCATTCTGCAGCCAGGGACACATGAGGACCACAAGCACTTTTGCACAGCAGCTCTGGACAGCATCACCCATTCCCCCTGTGTACCACTGTATGCTGTACTGCTTTGGAAATCAAGTGCTACAGATGAAAAGCTGCACAACTGAACAGAAACCTTTTCTGTCCATGTACAACTTCACAGTTGCATCCCACACAGATTCTTGTTACTCCCTTTGTAGTCTGGTCAGCCATCTAGTGTTATCCATCAGGCACTGGGACAGGAATAAGCTGCCTGTGCCGAACAATTGGCACTTCTTGGAAAGCTTCTTAAGCATAAGTTGGACCACTCTGATTACTGTCATCCTTCCTGCACCTTCAGGTTTATGCACTGCAAGTAAAATTAGATAGTGGGAGGTCTGTGCCTGTGTATGCCCATACATGCTTTCACTTAGCACCTAGGACAAAGAAGCTGTAACACAGGGGAGAGGCTCACATTGTCATCCCACAGACCCTTGAAGCTGGCGAGGGTTTGTCCTGCCCTGAAAATGAGCCCTATTTCCAGCTCCCAGCAATAGGAAGGGGAATGACAGAGGGAGGGTGTCATTCTGCTTTATTCTGGCTTCAAAAGCTTGTGGAGCTGAAGCCTGATGATATTTGCAGAGCTCCCAAAGCTCTCAGCTGAAAAGAGACAAGTGGTTTGAGGCTGCCTGAACAGATACACTATAAAGGCAAAATCTAAAGGAATAAGTCAGTAAATGAGCAAAATATACCTGAATATAAAAGCTCTTCAGGTCTTTGTTTTCATTTTCTTACCCTCAGAAAGCTTCTGTGGTTATTTTCATCCACTCACTAAAAGCTCTCAGAAATGTAACAATGTGTGAGCATTTGGAGGCTTTTCTTTCTGTTTGTTTATTCATCATTCAGTGTAACCCCAGACTGACTTTAAAAATCCAGCTTTTAATACAAGATTGAGTTACCTAATATATTTGTTTAAAAATGACAGAGTGAAAACACATCTGCTGGATGAGAAAGAAAAAAGAACAGAAAGAGATGTTTTCCTTTTGGAAACACTCTTTCTACAACAAATTCAAGCCAATGCAATCAGATCTTCAGGTGAAATTATGGCACCGGAGGTGTGTCAAAGACAGTGGGATAACCCATGGGATGGGTTAGGAGGAACAGCTAATTATTTGCTCTACGAAACCCATTGTTTCCTTTTCTCCATGAGCCAGCGTTCAGGAAATGGATGCAGAGAAGGGAGAAGAGAGGAAGAAATGGAATATTCTGGAAGCTCTTGGTGTTCTTGCTGCAGTTCTTGTGGCTCAG
This sequence comes from Melopsittacus undulatus, assembly GCF_012275295.1. Classification (NCBI taxonomy): domain Eukaryota; kingdom Metazoa; phylum Chordata; class Aves; order Psittaciformes; family Psittaculidae; genus Melopsittacus; species Melopsittacus undulatus. The sequence continues at coordinate 117,606,957 of NC_047529.1, forward strand.
ACACTGAATGGATTCCATAAGTGAGATTCTGTCAGTGTGCCAAATCTACGTGGTCTTCTATCTTTAAAAGAAATGCCTTTGATTTTCACAGGCTCCAGCCCAGCTTGGGACTTGGGTTTAAAAAAGAGGCATATCCTGCTGCTACAGGAAATATTTTCCTCAACACCACTGTATTTTATTTATTTTAATCATATTTAAAAAGGAATCCTATGGAAATCCCCGCAGTGCAGTTGCACACAGCCCAAAAGAGCTCATTTCACCTCCTTCCAGGAGAAAAGCTCACAGGATTAACACATTTGGAAATGATGTGAAAATGCAGAATGGATTTAAGTTTTCTTGCAGAATTCCAAGTATTGGATGCAGTTGGATATGGAACTATTAGCTCTGTTCACGTGTGGAGGAAGACCATGCAACGGACTGAATGCAGGGATTGGTTTATTGCATTACATAGGGTACTGCTTCATTTTTTAGGAGAGAAACAGTGTGTAAGGCAATTCCAGCAAGAATTAGGTATTGAGCTAAACTTTAATCTCCATCAGCACACACTGACAACATTCAGGTCTAAATAGTTTAATCATCTTTATTTCTTACATTGGGCCAAGTTCAGATTCAGAAAGCCCTTTTCTGCAGGCGCAAACTTTTGAGCTAAGATCTACAGTGAAAGGTTTGGGTTTCTTTTAATACATCACCCCTATTGGGTTTCTTACAAGACATCTGCAAGGAACCCAAGTTCACTGTTATTAATAAAGGGAAAATATTACCAGGCAACCATCATTATTGAAGTGTGCTGGACTACTGAAGTATGGGGCTGCGGCAACAGAAAGCTGCTACAGAAAACTACAGTGATAATCAGTAGTTTATAGGGAATGCACTTAAATCAATGCTATAGCTACATGTAAAATGTGAAGGAAGAGACAAAAGAACGGATTATTGGTATTTTTATTGGTGGTATGTGTCCTGTTTTATGCCCTGCATATTTGCATCCAGTAATCCTCTGCTTCACCAAGTCCTTCACTGCACGGGTAGAAAGTTACCAGCAAGAATGTCCCTCATTTAATCCTGGCAGCAAATTAAGACATCTCACTTCAGATCTTGAGAAATGCCTCCTGATTGCAGGAGGCCAACCAGGCTATCAATCCAGCTCTCCATAGGGAGTTCAAATGGAGAAAATGGGAGAAAAGAGATACTAAGCAGCCAGCCTGCATTGCTCCTTTGTTTACTGTAAGCTACAGAAACAGAGATGACTGGATGAACCTTTGGGTTTTGTTATCTTTTCTCTAGGAAGTCCTTGTTTTTGTGGGTCAAAAATCCCTTCTGACAGGGTCCATTCAACTGATAATCATCAGTGTGGGCCTCAGTAAGCCATGGGGTATCTTAAAACCCAAAGGGATGCTTAGCATATTCTGAAAGGCTAAGCCACCAGGAACTGGTTTTGATGAATGTCACTTAGGTCTCCTGGATTATCCAGACTGATCCTGGTTCTGAAAATCAGATATTTAAGTGGTCCAAAGAAATCATGTTTCAGGCACTGCACAGGCGTGAGGTGATGATCCAGCCAAAATGGAGCCTGTGGCAAAAGAATGGAGAAAAATACTTCCAGGAATCTCTGCTCAGCATATTTGCTTTGTTTCCTTTGCTGCCTTTTGAAACTGTCCTATCCTTGAGCTGATTTTAAGTGAAATATGTATGGAGATATGTTTAAATTTAATGAAGAAACCTCTTATGGATGGTGAAATGACTTCCTAATTACATTTTATGCTCTTACAGTCCTTGAGCTTTTCGTTTTCTACAAATGGAATGGATTTATGTGAGTTCACATCACAGCTCTAGCTCAACAGAGTGACCACGGCTGCCAGAGAGACTACTTAGCCTTTAGCTACATGGGCAAGGTAGTACTGCATATTTAATAGAACTAGGTGCAAAGTGATGGTTCTTTTTTGGCTGTTTATTGCGAAGCCAACCTGCTATAAAACATTGATCTCTCAGATACAGGAGACACATGACTCCCATGCCACTAGGTCCAGTAGGCTTAACCTGCTGAACCCAAAGTGCTAAAAGGACTTAAAATGTAATCATTAGTAGATTTCTGCAAGCAGCTGGTAAAACAAGACTTCCAGGCAGTCAGGGTGCTCTCATTTATTCCTTAATCCTGCCAAATCAGCAGAGAAGTATTTTAACTTAGTTCCACTTGGCAGACAAAAGGTAGGATTCCAGCAGGACGGCACAAGGGAACGCATGTGTGCAGGTGGAAGATGATAAACCCTGCATAGTGATGGCTATCGGCTCGCAGGTCTGCACTTCTAATGTTGCTCTGGAAGAAAAGGGAAGAAATTCTATCTCTCTTTTTGGCTCAACCCTGCTAGAAATAAACTATTGCTCTTTTCCCAACACCAGCAGTTCTGTGCTCAGCCTTTCCAGGCTCCATTGAATCCAGCACATTGTACTGAGACAAAAGAGATCAGGGAACTTCCCCTTCTTCCCTCCCTATCCAGCTCAGAGCTCATTTATCAGCAAGAGTTATTGCCCTAACAAGCAACTTACAAGTCACCCATTTGTCGTTGTTCACTTCTCACATTAAGGGAAAACATCGCAATGGGCAGCCTTTACAACCAGCTTTCCCATTGTTTAAGCTTGACCCTGCCAGTGTTTGCACACAGGATGTCAGGGTAAATGATAAGGACTGCACCTTTAAAGGCAAACAAAGCCTACCACCCATAGAAATCAAATTCACTGTTCCCTTTCCTCAGTTGGTACTTGATTTTTGGGGATACTGGAATACATCCCGATCCTGGTTCCTTGTAAGCTCACCACTAAATGAAGACTGAAATGTGTAGTGCTCATTAACCAGAGGTATTGAGTAGGCTGCAGTGATTGCTGTACAAATACACACCACACGCTTATTTTCATGATCTCATTTAGATGATCTGTTTAATTGAATGCGATCTACAGACTTGATCTCTTGCCATGTAGCGCACACAGGAAATCCTGGAATAACATCCAAGGACTGCATTGGACTGAAAGTGAAACCCCTCAGTTTAACATGCTGCCAAATCTTTTAAAGAAGCAGAAACCCATAAAAAGAAAAGCCCTTAGTGCCCTTATGTCATAATGCACAGCTCTGGCTGACTGCACTGCTATTACCTGACCTGAGATTTGAATTAATTCTCCTGAATTAAATAAACTATTGACTGATTGACTGGCCTATAAAAAGAGCCTAAAAAAGCAAAATGCAGTGGCTTTTAAAGAAAACTTAGAGGAGAAATAAGAGGGAGGACGTGAGAATCGACATGATGGAAGTATGCGCTGGAAAGGTTTTGTTATAGTCCTGTACTGAAATGTTACCAAACATCTCCAAGCTATTTGCCTTCAACATTATAAAAGCCCTGACCAAAGTGCATGTCACACTTTTAATACCATCTGCTACGAAAGCCAAGCTTGGAGGGAGGTTTAACTGCCAGAATTCCCTGAGTGGGGACAGAATTCATGGGTGCAGGTTTATGAAGCCTCATCCATTACACTCAGTTGGCAAACAGAGGTGTTTTTCAGTCTCAAATCCACAAAGATCTGGCAGTCAAGTCAAGTCTTACCATCTCATGTACCAAACAAGCACACTGCAAACCAATGTGGGCTTTCAGATGTTGCTGGAGGCATATTCTAACCACAACTGATGTTACAGAGATAGAGCCAGTGGTATAATTTGGCTTCTGTTATCTTTATTGTCAGTGATGATGCGTGAAGTAAAAAGAGCTCATGGAGAGTTTGGGGAGGTTTTAGTTTGGGAAAATATCTTTCAGATGAAAAGGGAGTAAATGTCAGTGGGAAGGGAGTAAATTCAGTGGGAAACAGTAAATATAGACTCGCATAAAGTGATTATTGCAGTAACTTTCCAAGGACAGAACTGCTCTCCCAGGTAGTGTCATCTGCAGGTACCAAAACCTACTGATAGGGTTGCATGAACAGCTTCATTTCTAGATTAAAAGCCACCCACTATTTAAAGAAAAACTTGCATACTTGGAAAACACACTCAATGTAAGATTCCTGGGCTGGTTATCAGGATCTCAGCCTTCACAAAAACTTGCTGATGTTATCCAAATGTAGTTTCATTATCTACCAGAACAATCACCTATTCAGCAAGGACCAGACACAAACTAACCCCAGAGAAACTGGTATGCAGGTGAATGGAGTACAAAAGGCTATAAATTCATTTCTGAAGTCTAAACATACACTTGTTATACGTGTATATATATATATATACACATAAAATATACTTGCTCAAAATATGCTTTTTTGCAGTTCATTTTTCTAGTTCAGTCCTCCTTTTTCATTGTATAACAAGGGGCTACTATGGGATTGCCACCTTCTGTTTTCCTAGAAGCCATTCATTTGGGAGCATGTTTACACAGAAGTTGCTCTGGCACATTTTTGTCATGACAAAAGTAACTATGAAGGGGAAAGAGTGGAGCTGCGAACGTGAACCACTTCAGACACCTAACTTCAAACCTAACTTCATGCTTTAAGTGCCACTTTCTAAAGATCCATCATTACCTCCCAGCACCAAACATGTCCCTGGGCTTCTGTGTCAGACCCATCCCGAGTCAGAACTGTGATCCTTGGCTCTGAAGCAAATCACCCTCTTCCTGAAGGGCAGCAGAAACCTGTTTTATATTGAATGTTTTATATTGACACCTGAAAATGGTGTTTAATGGATCAAGTGCAGTGGGTCTGGTTTTCTCTGAGAAAGGAGAGGAGAAACTAGAATAGGAGCTGCTGAGTGATATGACAGCAGCAGAAGCTGAGGGACATGAGAAATACAGTGGAGATGGCAAAAGGCTAGTCCTGGCTTTGTTATACCAAAAGGATATAAGAACTTAAACTTCATAATACAGGGTGTAGTAGATCACACACCTTAGCAACTAAAATTAACATCACAACTGGAATTTGTTAGAAAGCATTAAAACTGCATTTAAAACAAAGGTCCATACCTCTGTAGGCACATATGTACAATTTATATACCCTACTATATAATTCAATATGAAGACTGCATTTTGCTGTTAGGATTATAAATAGCTCGCTTAGAAGTGCTAGGAGTTAGCAGGGGAGAGAAAGCAGGAGTAAAGCTGTGAACATGTAGGATGCCAGGATTAATACCCTCTCAGCCATACCTGACTGATGCTCTCGGGTCAGTACACCTCATCCAGACTGTTTATGGGATTGGACACATCCTTGGGAATGCGAGAGAATGAGGCAGTCATTAGGCTGGACTGGAATTCTTGCATACAGAAATCAAATGAACTCAGCAAAACTCTTGACTACCTCCTTTGCAACTGTGGCTGCACAGTCACAATGACCGCACATGAATCTGTGAAGAGGAGCACTACACTGAAACTCACATCAATAAAGCAGAGTTCAATGGCAAAGGGAGCCTCAGGCAGTGAATGTCTTCGAATGAAAAGGATGCCTTATTAAAACATGTCTAAATTGTTTCTATTAGCACTACATGTGATTTTCTGAAAGGACAGCAGAAATTTTGGCTACGACAAGGAAACACGAAACTCCTTCTGCCTGCCAGTTTTAATCACATAACAGAGCTCAGCCCGAACCAACGCAAGGCTGAAATGATGCTGTTGGAAGTGAAGCTGGCTGTCTCCCATTAAAGGCCTGCAAGCTTTTCTGTTTTAAGGCTGTGTGAAGCCTTGGGGTCTTATCTGACTCCTTACTGAGTCTGGATGGCTGGGCAGCAGCCCAAAAATACCTTCTCACATCTTTAGCTTTATGGGGAGTTTCATCCCTTCCTCCTGCTGAGGCCACAATATCCTTTGCATTCGTTACCTGGCGGCTGTGTTATTGCAGTCTCCTGTTTCTGAAGCTGAATGTAAGACAATGCGCTGGCTCCAGATGCGGCAGAAGGAGCCCATCTGCCTTGCGCCTGCCTTAGATCACTGTAATCAATGCTCAGCTCCTTCTCCCAGCTCCAGGTAATTCCTGATGCCAGTTTACAGCTTCTGGTGTATGAAGCCCTGCAGCAGTTGCAAACCACAGAGGCTCAGAACAAAGCCTCTGGGAGCCAGGCACAGAACATGCTTTTGATGGCAATCCAGCACTGAAAAACCTTTTCATGAGCATCAGGCAAGGAGAAGATCTGACCATCTTTAGGAAACAAAGGAAACCTTCCTCCTGGAGAGCCTTTTCCATCAGAAGCACTACTTGGGCAAGCCCTTGGAAGGTGGGATTTGAGATGGATGATCTTAAGGTCCTTTCTAACCCAAACCATTTTCTGATTCTACTCGCTTCAAGTTTCTAACTCTTCCATTGCCTTCTCAAAAGCCACAAAGCACAGAGCAAGTTTTGATCCAGAAAAGGCAAAAATGCTTAATGCTGCAGAGATGCAGTTGCTGTTTCAGTAGAGCTGCAGACACATGTGCAAGCTAAGATAGTGAAGGCCAGAAGTCACCAGCTTCAGGCCACAGTTCAATAATACACTTTCAGGTTTAGACTTCTAACTCCTAACACCAAATGCAGATGACAGAAATCTCTGCTCTGGTGCAATCTCACTTGACCAATGCACCTTCCGATGGGTTATCTTTGCAGCAACAGGCTTCAAGCTTAATCAAGCACCAGCTTTCGCCATGCTGCCAGCATAAAACTATGAGGAAAGCACACAGCCAGAGTAAACTCTGTGTTGTGTGCTCTGCCAAACCTGACAGAAAAGTGATCCTGTGGCCAGGCCCTGTTTGAGCCCAAATTCCACAGCAGTGGGCATAGTTTCAGCAGTAATGCTTGTGGAACCAATGCTTACCTTGCAATACAGTCCTTTATTGTCATATTTTAGTTACTGCTTAGCTCTAATATTGCTGTTGCTACTGCCTGAGGATTTTGCCCTGTATACATCAAGTATCAGGGTCTTGGATTTATACATATATATATACACACATATAGATACACATGCATCTATTGTGCCCTATCAACAACCAACCCCTTAAATAACATGTTCCAAAAGAGTCACTTCAACAGACCAAATACTGGCTTCACTTTCAAGATTTAAACCATCATTTTAAAGCAGCTGCCTAGCAGAGCTGAGGTTGGTTTAACAAAGGGGCTGGCTGAAGACACAGCTCTTGCTCATCTTCCAAAGGGCTGAAATGAACAGCCCATTTGTCAGGGAGGAGCACAAAATGAGCCCTTTTACACTGTTCACATATTCAGCTGAGAGGTTAGACAGCTTTTACGTCAGCTGCTAATTGCTAATGTTGGTATTAATGGAGTAAGGTAGACATAGACATTATAAAGCAATTGTAGCAGATAGACCAGGAGGCAGAACAGGTTACAGAAAAGCTTGGTTTATTGAGCTCAGATCATGCCAGTTGGTCAATATGTCTTACTCCTGTATGTTCATCTTCATTCCTTCTGCAGAAGGAGTCCAGAACCCTTCAAGAAGTAATTCAAAATGGCAAAAGTAACACTTTTCTTTACCTCTACCTGGCACATTTTCAGAGGGATTCATTTACTGGATGGAAACTTCCTGCCTGGACTGGCCATCCGTTAGTATGAGTAATGAGCAATCCATCCATCATTAGGGTTAGTAAGTTTTCCATTTCATCCTCTTCCCTCTTTAAGTGCATGATTTAATTCACAGCACATAAACATTTATGCAGAAACCTTGTAAAAGCAAAACCGTGCCCAGTATTTAGGTCATATATGAGACAACTGTAGGCAGGTGGGGAAGCTCACTTTAAAGCAAACTCGTGTCCAGTGTTTGTTCACAATATCTAATCTCTGTATTCTGTGTCTGGGCCTAATTTACATTAATCTCCTTTTCTTTTATCCCCTCCACACATACAGATTTCACAGTTGGCACTGCTCAGAGCTAGAGCTGCTATACACTTAAGAGGAAATTTGCTCCTGGGACAAATAGGAGCTCTGGGAGATGCTGCTTTATCAACTAGGATATAGGTTTAAAACTTGCTGTCTCCCACCTTCAGTTCCCTATCCTACTGCAAACTCCTTCCTGCCCTGACTCATGTCACTTTGGGAATGCTATGCTGCAAGAGTTAAGTGGGTGTACAGGGAAGAGGTGGCCCATGATATCTGAACATCCAGTATTCATCTCAATGCAGAAGCATCCACCCTCCTGCTGGAGGATGCCTGGAATACTTCTTTTCAATGAAGTCTTTGGGATTCCTCTTGATCTTTAGCGCTGAGGCTTCAAACACCTCACTGCAGCGTGGATCTAACACTGTCTGGATGCTGGGGCAATGCATAAGGGTGGCCACACTGCAGAGAACGCATGGCAAGGTGCTTGCCCATCCTCTGCTGGGAAAAGCAGCAAAGGGTCCAGTCCAGAATAGTGGGGCCCTTCTTATACCTCTGGGGCATGGCAGAGAATCCCTTCCAGTCAGCAAAACAATGCTTCTCAAGGCATGCTCCCTGAGCCAAGACTACTTTAAGCCCTCCTCCTCCATCACCTTTCCTTAATATTGTGATTATTAATGACTCCCACTTACATCCATGTTTCCAAGAGCTCTGCTTGAGAGAGAAACAATAGCCAGGTCTCCCTCTCCTTCCTCCTGGGTGGGCAAGCAGCACGATGCTAAAGCATTATCACATCAACTGCTGGGCTAAGAAGCTTGACCCAAAGCCCTGTGCCAGTGAATTATTTTCCCCTGACACATGGCTTAAGGCTGAAGGATTTGAACCCTTAATTGGTGCCTTTTCTGCAAGGCTTTAAAGGCTTGGCAAGGTGAGATTGCTGCTAATCAGTGATACAGCTGCGAGCAGCTCCTGCTGTGCATCACCAGCAGCCTCTTCCTACAGGAGTTTCTTGATCTCCTGGAGCTCAAGGGACTTGTCTTATCTGAAGGTGTTGAAATCATTTCTATGTGAGGTTGTCCAAAGGTTGTGTTTTAAACATTGTTCATAACCTGTGTCCACAGAGGCAGGTATCAGCACAGACCTGTTAGTGTATGGGAAGAAGAACACCATGACTTTCTCTCTCACATAACGGTGGTGAGATGGCTCTTTGTTAACCAGGAAAGCAAAGCATGCTCCCTGTAACTTTTGACTTTTCCTAAGACCTCCCTCAGCCCTTCTCTCCAAGCAGGCATCCACAAAAAATAGCATCTTCCCAGCACTGTTTTGACATTGAAACTGTCACAAACCCCAAATGCCTCCATCCTAAAGGATGAGAAATGTGGGAAATTGAATCTCCATTCAGCATGAGCAACACTGATTCAGAGCATCCATTTTCACCCTGCCAGTTTACTGTACTTATACCCCTGACTTGCAAAACAATGATTTCTGTAATATTCCATGTATTTTGCTGGCATTTTACTTTCTCTACAAAACAACCTCTAAATAAATGATGTTTGTCAGTTCTGTCTCATCAGAAACATTGTAAATCCCATCTTTAGTGAGCTCCTGAGAGCTGGAAGGAGCTCTGCACATGAAGGGTTTGCAGGATGGGCACATTATTGCTGCTGCTCTGGTTTTCCCTCTTATGGAGAGGACCATAAAACTGGAGAGCAGTTACTGTACCCATTGGAGAGAAGAGACTCTCCCTTGGACGAAACCAAATCCAACCACAAACTGACAACTGTTCCTATCAGTGAAAGAGGTTGCTCGTGCAGGGCACATCCCTACAGTCACACTCGTTCACACACACACAGATACAACATTGATACAACCCAAGGTATGCTTTAGAAAGCATATTTGTGGTAATTGAACAGAATATTTGTGGTAATTGAATAAATATCTGTAGTAGTTGGGTAAAGTTAATCAAATCACATTCTCTTAAACACATAAGCACAGAAGAGGGAAGCGGAGGTTGGAGACATTCAAGGTATGCATGTTTAGGACCCCAATCCCCAAAAGTTAGGTATGATCACAAACACCATTTTGTGTTGTTCATTTGATCTTAAGTCCCTTTATTTCCTTTCCTTCTTTCCTCTGCTAACCACCTGAAATGGGGCAGATGGTATGAAATTCCTCTGTCCCTTTTCCCTGCTCACCTCCACCGGTTGGTAGCTTTATTTATGCTTATAGACTTCAAGCCTGCTTTGAGTCCTGGCACAGTGCAGGAGTTCTGGAAGAGTCAGAATTAACTGATGCTCCCCCCAAACAAAGGAGAATGGTGACACAGATAACGCTGCTGAGCTCCTTAAAACAGCTCTGACAACTTAATTAACTTTGGGCACCGGCACCTCAGTTGTAATGAGTTCAAAGATCAATTAAAAGATCAGTTCTTTGTATATGGGAAAGTAGTTTTACACTAGCAAATTCCCATTTACACTCATTAAGGTCTGTGAATAAGCCTGCTGACACCCGGGGGTCCCATTGAAACACACTCTTCACAAATACAGGAGGTGCAGTGTTTACCCTTTGCTTAACTGTGCTGAATAAGCTCTTTGACAAAGAAAAGCTTTCTTGCTGCCCACAGTCATCAGGAGGTGCATTCTGTTGCAGACACTCACTCAAACCAATTTTAATTAAGAGATTAATAGGATGAATAGATTTTTAGGTTGGGACTCAGTCCCTCTGTGTGGCAATAGTGTAAAACCACTGGTGTGAATTGCTGTAACTCACTGGTGTAGATTTTGTGTGTTTCATGTAATCCTAGCACTGGATTGCTCCTCTGGACCTGTTTGTCAGAGCAAGCTCAGCTGCTCTCCCTATCCCTGACATGGACAGGGCATATCCTGAGAGGATGCTGAATACAAGCACAGAGTCCTATATTGGTAAGCTGTAACTGGGGGGGGGGGAGTTGATGATAGGGGTGTTTGCTGTTGTTAAAGGACTGCCAGGTACACCTGTACTGTTCCCGAGAGCAGACTTGCCAGTAGCTATGAAGAAGGCCAGTTTCATGCTCTGTCTATCCCAGCTGTGGAGCCAGGCTACAGATATCCCCTGCTGAAGCATCCCCTGCTGCCTCCTCCACAGCCACTCTTGCACAGAAGGCAGTGCATGAGAGCTCCCCTGCCTGTGGGGTTTATTTCCTCCATTCATGGAGAACAAATAAGTTTCATATTTAACATTTCCTCTATCTTAAACCCAGCTCTGCTACAGCAGCACAAGAAGGGCAACCCAGTGACCTCACAGCTGGCTTTAAAGACAAGCAGGCAGGGGGTTCTCCCTGCCCTACATGACAGCTTTCCCCTATTGCTGAGCCCAACAAGGCACCCGGTGTGTGGCTGGGAGGAGCTCACCTGAGCTGGGTTTTGGCTCTTTCCATCACAAACAGGCTGTGCTTTGTGCAGGTTTCTGTTCACAGGAGGAAAAGCTTCCTTCCTTAGGACATTTGGAACAAAAGAAGCAAAATCAAAATGCTTTCCTACCCCAGGAAAGTGGCAAGTGACACTTCAATGAAACACCTTCAAAAGGGATAACAGCTTTTACATCTCTCTTTTAGCCTGTAAAACAGGAGGGAGGACACACACATGTCACCTGGCTGTCTGTCACATATCTCTCATAGGGATGACATGGGCTTCTGGAACAACCCAAAGTGTCTGTACTGTAACAGACATTTCTAGCTCCCACACAGGGCTGATTTTGTCATTTGCTCTTGATCGTACAGCTAGCAAGTGATGAGATGAGATCTCAGAGATGAATGAGACTCTATGGAGTTATAGTGTCAATATTCCCCCAAGGGGGTTTGCTTCTCCCTGATGATCTTATTTTTCTGCTATTCTTATGGAACCTGCAGGTGAAAAGTGTTTTGCAAACCAGACCTCAACAGGAGAAGGACTCAGGAGAATCCTGAAGCTTTGCTTCACTCTCAGGAAAAGGAATAATTGCTATGAGTTGGAAGTAAGATTAAGAAGTAGTAACTCAATGACATCAAAAGCACGCTACCATTTCAATCTGCTTATACAACCGGAGGAGTTGTACATAAAGATACCTGGGGTCACTGCAGCAGAGACCTTTTTGTAAGGGATCTAGAACACTGAATTTGAATCTATAGGACTTCCTGTATACCTTGTTGTACTGGAGGGTAGAAGAGTTTGAAACTAGTAGGAAATTCAATTGGAATTCAAAACCAGGGAGAAATCAGAGGGAAAACTTCAAACAAATATTCCTGTCTGAAGCATATTAGGATGTTGTTGTTCAGAAGATCCTATAAATGAACAAACACCTGCAGTTTGTCCACTTCTCAACTAAGAAGAAAGCCAATAACATTTATTTCTACTGCTTTGCAAATCCTAAGAACTGTCACTGTTTAATGGCATGGTCAAATCAAAACCATTGCACCATAGAGCTAGAGTGTGCCTGCGAGCCTTCGCTGTTCCCATGTTCACTTCCATCATTCTGCCTATAGACATCTCATTATAAAAGGATGTTGACTACATGGAAAAGCAAGGATTTGTGTTCAGAATGGGGATGTGTCCTTTGTGCCTCTCCTCATGCTCACAAAAGGGCAGGGGACCTTTCACAAGATCAGAATGCTCCACAAGAACTGCTGTATATCCGAACATTCCAAACCAGCTGCTCACTCAGAAACCCACTTTGTGTAACAGTACCATTGCACTTGTGTCTTGTTTGAGAAGCAAGAACTTGCTTACAAAACCAGCACTCAGAAACTGACTTGAAAAGTTTGGAGATTGAAAACCTTTCAATGCTGGAAGTTTATAAGGAAATACTGTGGGTAGGCAAACCAAGCTCTGTTCTTACAGTTAAAAGCTGTGGGTTCACTCTTACACTTAACATGACTCAACTGGGAAATACTTGGATGGCTGTGATAAAAAAGACCCCAAATGTAACAAAACCAAACCCCCACTTCTTGTAGTTAATAGTGCAAAAAGGTATTTTACAACTTCCTTGTAATTGTGCAGTTCTCATTTACAGTATCTGCATCCCCTTTACATACCTACAGCTAATCAGGTTGTGCACTCCACAATCACCCTTGTTTCTCCCCTTTGTCTGTTACTTTGAAAGGTCCCTGATGTTTCTTCTCCTCCCTAATACCACTGCTATGCTTTTCTGTTCCATTCAAGAGAGCTGCTAGCTTATGACACCGGCACATGAATCTGGCCACTGCACTTCTCCATGCCCTAACCTCTGCCAGACAAGGAGGAGGAAGGAGATAGATAGCTGACTGAAGGACAAACCGAGGGGATGAGAAGGCAAAAGCTGAATAAAACCAGACCAGAAGCACAAGGGAAGTGCACAAGGTCATGATTCAAGGCTCAGTAATGACAGTGAAGGCGACTGACATGGGTTAAAATAACCTCTTCTTCACTGTGCCTTCAAGTTGATATGCAAAGGGGATCAATCCTAACACATATTTAGAACTTGAAGAGCAAAGGAAAGGAAAGGAAAATGTACTGCTGCAGCACTATTTTTGTCTGAGAGTGCCTTTGAGAAACTTCCTTTAACTTTTGATACAGTACAAGCAACACTGCCCCATTTGTTCAGCAAAACAGAGCCTGAACTCCCTATTACATCAAGATGTGTAACCCGGTTTTGTTGCTCCTTAGAACAAAATAATGCATCCATCAGCCTGTGCAGTTTCTCCTGTCCATCAGGTGATGCTCTTGGCAAGAGCTTCAGCTTGTCCCCTGTGAGAAGGTAGGTGAGCATCCTTGTCAAACAATTCACTCCAGTACTACAGCCAGTGTTTGCTTACAATATGGGCTCTCATGTTCACTACACAAGTTTCAGTTTAGAACTTTCTTCTTGAGTCCTCCTCAAGTTATTCCCCCTGATAACTTAGAGGAACATTACAGAGGAATGAGTAACTCCTTCCAGCCTATGTAACCCTTGGTGTGCAGTGAGGAGGAGTGTGATGGAGTGAGATTTCAAGTTGCCAACAACACAAGGCCCCAGTAAAAGCCATTCTCATGGTTGAGACACACAGATTGCAGAAAGAGATAGAGCTATCATCACCACAAACCCGTGTGAGTTCATGCTCCACACCATGTGGTACTGGATCACGAGCAATGACTATCAGGATAACTGTGGTGGGTTGCCCATCATACGGGGGCCTTTAGCTACAAGCTCTGGAGCCCCATTGCCTTACTCCTTGCAGACAGGGCTGATTAAACAATCTGAAAATGCCTATGGGCATGTCAGCATTGTGGAGGTCTTCAACATCAGCATGACATTCAACACAATGCATCTCTATTTCCAAAGTTAATTGAAAACCCCACGGGTAAGGAAAGCTTTTGTAACATTTGCTTCCCTCATGATGCGCTGTGGGATGCAGTGATGGCTCCTGGCTCACTGTGATGGATAGGCTCCGAACAGCAGTGGTTGACATTTTCTATGTGTTGGCCCTTTAATATGTTTTATGTTTGCACAGTTGCAATGAACATTCTCCATTGCCTTTAATCCTGGCTGATAAATGAAGCATGAGTCTCCCTCTAACCTTGACTGCTCTCGCAGCTGATGCTTGTTTGATATGATCTGCATTTTTCCATGGATCCTGTTGGAAAGTGTCCAATTAGCTATTGAAGGAGCATTGCCATTGACTGCTTAATGCTATTGCTAAAAATTATTAAGCATGCCTGCTCTTTTTTTGCCCTACAATAGTCATAAATATCATTTAACCAGTTTCCCAGCTTGTATAAACTCTATGCAAAAAGGTCAAGAGATCCTACAGCAAAAGACAACTGCAAATCCTTGGACAAGAAAAGATGCTGTCTTACTGCCTGTAAATTGATTTAAATCCGAAGTCATGCAGTAAATCTGTGCCTTGGTTAAGTATATATCCATGGAAAAACAGTCTCATGCTGATGTCATATCTGGAATGAGATGAGCATGTGAAAGAAAACAATAACGCTCGGAATAATTCCTCCTCCTTTCTTTCTCACATGTCGGATTTTACTTGAAGGGCACTTTGTGATATATGGTTCTCCATGTATCTTTCCCCTTCTAGTTACAACCTTTTTAAAGCACACACTTGACTAATGAAAAAAGGCTGCAGATCAAAGCATGACAGTTGACACCACAAAAACAAAGAGACAAGGTTACTGGAACAAAACCAAGAAGCAAAACTGATGAAAAGCCTTCAAGTGCAGAGTGGGCTGATGAAAATCAGTGTGCACTGCAGGAACCGAGTAAAAAGGGGATGAAATGAAAGAGAAGCAGGAAAGACTGATGAAAACCAAGGGATGAAGAAAGCACAGGAAGCTGATGACTTGGGTTTTCCAACCAGAAACTCTGCAATGCATTTAGGATTTGACAGAGTCTACCTGACAGCACATTGCTGTATCTCTTGCTATTTTTTGAGCCCAAAAAGCGGCTGGACATCCCACAACTTGTGCAAAATTAGCCAGCAGCTAGAATGGGCTCTGATTCAATATATGCATCCATCTTCAGCTTCTTTTGCTGAAGCCCCTACCAACCCCAGAAAGGAATAGGAGATGTTACTTCTCTTATAAGCTTGCACTTCAGTAAATCTCTTCTTCTTGTGTAGGTAGGAAATGCAATCGCATTCCCACACACTTAGATGACAAATCTAGTGAATATTGCCAAAAAAACATAGCTTTCCTTCTAAGTTTCACCACACAACTTCAGTACATAGAATAAGGATCACAGGAATCCCAACTCTTATGCCATTGCTGTAGCCAGGAAACTATCATCTTGCCCTCCACCATCTAGCATGTAAAGTGTGGGTCAATGACCTTTTAAATGCTACCTTACGAAAGCACATGAGTTTTAACCACAGAATATTGCATTCCTGTAAGGTCTTTTTGAAACCCATGAAACCAAGGAAACAAAGGGAGCTCTTTATATTGCAGCTGCCTCGAGTTCTTCAGTCACGCTCAGGTACTGTTGTACTGTGCATTCTCCTACCTTTGAGGCACGTACCAGCACAGCAGGCATCACGAATGACATGAGGGTATTGCAATGAGAGTTTAAACAGACTTCTGTCTGAGTGCTTATGTCACTTCTAAGTCATGACTTCAAGAGGGAAAGAAAACTTAGAACAGCAAATGCTGCAACTTGGCACATTGGGAGGATTGCAGAAGAGGAGAAGTCTGACATCAAACCGCACTGTTTGTACCACAAGCATCCAGCTAATAAAGGATGATTCAGTTCGAACAGGAATTCCTCCCCTGTGCAGACATTTAGCCCTGTTCCAGTTTATCCCTATTAAAACAGTGCCCAGTGGTTTAGTCATACTTTGAGGAATTTTTTCTCTTTTTTAACAGTATTTTTGTTAATCCAAAGCCAGAGGGAACTGGAATCAGATTCACTGATGCCTCAGATAAGCCAAGGGCACATTCCCAGGCCGTGGAAAATCCCATTCCTTCTTCTGCCAAAAAGGATTTGACCCCATAGCATCCACATTCACCAGAAGGAGCCCTAGTTACCACTCTGCTTGCTGGTGGCACCCGATACACACCAGGCTGTGCGTCTCCAAGCCCCTTCCTCCTGCATCATACCAGACCTGATGAGATGCTGGTGAATATGCCCTGTCCTTAGGGTATTTCCTGGTGGGGTGGAGGCAGAAAAGCTGGGGTGCTGGCACCCTCCTTCCCTTTGCTCTCACAGGAGAGCTGGCCAGGGCAATGCTGCATTTTTATACTTTGCAAGGATCACTAATTCATTGCCATTCTTGATGACATTAAATGTAAGGTAAAACTACAATGAAGTTTGACATTGTTATCAACCTGCTATTGAAACCCCCTGACATGAATAGATAAAGCTCTTAAACAAGTGTTCTCTGATGAAGCTATGGGGATTATGCTACACAAAAATGATTTAATTTACCTTTCTTTGGAAAATTATGAGTTATTTCACTGCCCCTTGTACTTAATGTACTTCATTGTTATGGGCTGTACTGGCCCTTGGATGCAACTATCTTGAAGCGCTGCTCTGAGGTATCCAGTCAAATGCTCTCTGTGCCATAGATCCTGCCTTTAAGGTAGGTACATCTGTATGGACATCACTGCCCTAAAGACTAAATGGCAGTGCCTGCTGAAGCAAAGTGGGAGCCTTTTGCTTCAAAGCAGTTCTGAGAAGATCACTCAGAGCAAGCACACTGGGTCTGGGATATGATATACCAAGTAATAGCTCCCATTTCTCACACAGCATCTGCTGCAATGGGGATGTCTCGATGTGGATGGCTCACATGCTCGCTCAGTGTGATTCAGGAAGCATCTTCTCCCTTTCACTGGAGGAGCTCTGCTTCAAAGGGCAAACCTACTGGTCACAGGAAATAAGAACCTGAAACTTGCAGGGGAAAGGATGCAGGGTGAATGGGGAGCTGGCAGATGGAGCTGCATGCCAGGGATGGTCCCGTCAGCCCATAAATATTGATGACTTTGCAGTCTCTAAATGTAGATTATTCAGGACCCTGAAGCCTGCAGCTGCACATTCACAGCTTGCTGCCCTCCGAAAGAGCATTCCTGACCTGAGGATGTGCATACGTCTGTCTGAGAATCCCCCACTGCTCTTTTAACTGGGCTGAAACAACACTCTCCTCCTCCTCATGGAACTCAGAGTTTATCATAATAATGCAAAAGGCAAAAGAAAGGCGTGTTTTGCAAAACCCATTTGCCCTGCAACAGGTCGAGCAGGTTGCTATAAACCCAGGTGGCTACAGGATAGGAGATAAAACTCTTCCCTTTCTTCTCCTCTCCAGAAATTGTCTTCATATAAGCCACTTTTTGTCTACTTAATAGAAAAAAGCAGAAATCTCCAGATAGCAACAGGGACAGTTCATTAGTGTGTGCATCATGAGTAACCTAAATGCATTTGGCAGATGGGATGCAACAATAAGAGCAAAGGACCGTCTTAAATTTGCCTACTTCCATTTGGCTATGGATCCAGTTAAACTCCAGGCCTCAGACATCCTTAAGAGAAACACATTCAAGATTTGGGCTGGATCCTGATTTCAATAAGCCAAAACTGGACCTGGCACTCTGAGGATAATATAGAAATATAGGAAAGAACCAAAGTGCAAACAAGGAGAATCCAAGCCACAAAGGATTCAGCATCTCTGAGAACACACAAAGCATCAGGAGCTCAGAGAGCCCATCATCAGGGGCTGGCTCACGTTTCAAGGACAGAACTTAAGAGGGTACTATTTGACTCTAATTCTATAACCAAACAGCAAAAGCTTAATGTTTGCTTATAACTTGGAAAATAAATACAAACCGAGTTTATCATTCTCTCCTCCTTCAGTACATGGTTATCACAACCTCATGCTAAAGGCCTGCTTATTCCACTTATGTAAGGTCTTACTCTACATGTATTTTACTGCGTTACCTGTGCTCTCAGCCTTCTGTGTTCCAACAGGGGCATGATCTCTCAAGCAGCATTTGCAGAAAGGTGTAACATAGCTGCCTTAGGGGCTCTGAATCTGGTCCATGGAGAAAAGGCCAAGCTCGGGCTATCAAACCAGATTTATTCTGGATAACAATGCCACATGTTCCCAATTTTCCCAGACCTTCAAACATGCATCAGGGCTTTCTCTTCACTGGGGGCTACTACAGAAGGTGCAAATTGAATTAGGGCACAGGTACTGCATGCAGGCAGTAACCTTGTGCCTCCAGCAGCATCACAGTTATCATTTCACCTGGGGCACTTCTGCAGTGGGTCAGGCAGCACAGCTCACCTCTCCCATGGAAGAGCTTGCTGCTGAATCAAACCTCTGTTACAGATTACCAGCAGTTTTAGAGGTTAATCAGTTGTTTTGGAATATTACTGTCACCTTTATGTAGGCCCCATAGACATAAAAGCGTTTTGTGTCTGTGCTGTTCTCAGCTCCTTCTGGAATCAACCTTTTTGCATGAGTTCAGAGCAGTCTCTTTTACTGCAGCTGTGCCAGCACTGATCTCTGCTGCTTTCTCTCTGGCTTCAGGGTACTGGTTTTCTTTCCAGCTGAATGGCAGCGCAAAGTCAGAAGCAATTCCTATTGAGCACACATGCAGCTGACCTGGAGGTATGTATGGAAATCCCAAACTGATAAAGCAGTTATAAGAAACCCTTCCATGGACTCCTACTAATGTATGTCAAGCTGGTTTTCTTCTTTCCACTTAGCTCCCCCTTTATTCCCTTTTCCTATACAGTTTGCTTATAGTCAGGTTGTCCTTGCCTTCCAAGACTTGACCAGAGTTGGTGAAAGAGATGTTTATAAACCACAAGCAGTAATACCTCACACTGCACACACATCCAGACACCGTACACAATACACAAAAGTGAGATACCAGCTTTGAACCCAAACTGCTTAAAATTACCTCTTTTTTTCATCTCAAATCACTACTAAGCCACACTGATAAAATCCATGTTCCAAAACACGGGGCACTGATTCACTAGCACAAGCCTTTCTGTTATGGAAACCTCCACATGAGCTGCAAGCACAAACCACCTCCCAGCATAAAGCCTTGGGCACCTGAAGCTGCAGTGTCTTCAAGGAAACCTGCTGGATTGGCACATGTTCTTTTGCAGCTTAGGCTTTGTCCTCTGGCTCTCCATTGTCTTTCCTTTAAGAAGATAGGACTTGCACACTTGCATTGATGTTAAGTCACTTTTATTTCACATTCTGATGTGATTCCTGTTTTATTCAGGGCCTCAAGTCAGGGTTTTCTGCAGCTCAACAGATCTTCAGTTTTGCTTGACTGCAAATGATTCATCCTTTCTTTAACAATAATATTTATTTCTACATTCACTTCAGAAGGTCTCAGTCTGTTGACACCAGCGTGGTACCATTACCAATATATAAACAAAGAGAAATTATAACACTGAGCCTGAATCGAACTCGTGCGTAGTGTCTGTGGTTGAGTTTTAAATGGATGCAGCTCCAGAGAGTTTATCCACATAAAAGTAATAATTAACATTCCTGGAGTAATAACTGTTCGGCCACATTTCAAACTGCTAGCTCAGACATTTGCATGCTTCCAATATGAGCACGATATGGCTCGGTCTTAAAGCTGCCAAAGCACAGCAGGTTACTCAGCATGCATAAAAAGAACTGACATTACATTCAGCAGGGACTTTATCTTGTTTGAATAATCCTCCCTACAAGATCACTTCAGCATGCGATGTGTTTCATTTAAGCAAAGTCAGAGAATGCAAAATAATGGGGAGTAATTATGCTATTAAATGTTGCTATGACTTTTTTAAGCCCTCTGTCTCAGAGCATAAAGAGTTTTCTTAAGGCTAAAAATTGTCAGCAGAAGATCAAATGCACCTCTTGAGTAACCTCATTAAAAGCTATGAAGTTTCCTGAAGATTGAAGTTGGTCCCTTGCGAAACTACACTGAGAACTAGGAAAAACACAGGAATACAATATATCATATGCTTCTAATTGGTATCAACTCGTATTTCTTGAACACCCTCAAAAGATTTTACAGTCCTCTATAGAATAGAATAACTCATCTAGCAGACTAGCTGGTGACACCTCTCTGGGATAAGATGCACTGATGCTGTAACTGCATCCCAGAGGTGGGCACCTGCCAACGTCAGCCAGAGCATCAGCTTTGTTTGCTATCTCACCGGGCTCTCTGTCTTACACTCATCCGGTTGGGGAACAGAAATGGCACCTTCAGGTAGATTTAAAGAGAAACAGATGTCTAATGTCCCCAGGAATGTGTGCTTTGCAAACCTCTCCATCAATGGCTAACAAATCACAGGCCGGCAGTCCTGAGTTCATCCCTGGTGCCCAATCCAGGCAGGACACTGCAGAGCAACTTCCTCAGTAACTATGGACAACTGCTGCTGCTGAGGTCTGATGGCAGTCTCCTGTAGACAAATATAGTGGAGTACTAGAGTTAGTAACGACTGTGAGCCATTCACCCACTAGACTGAAATTCTCTCTGATTACTATTTGATGGTAGCTTTGCTCAGCACGAGTTTGCAACCTCCTTTCTCCATATCCTACACGAGATGGCAATGGATCATTATAGTGAATGAGGCTGCTATTGATATTTTCATTGGAAGTACCAAAAAAGCCTTTTGTCTTTAAATACAGTTTCTTTCCAGTCAGGATCAAAACATAATGGGGAAAACAAGAGAGAAGAAACTCAGCCAGGATTGCTCTTTGACAGAACACTTTGCCACTGTCCACAAAGACAGTAAAAATGGTGCCCACTTCCTGAAGTTGTATTACTTTTAACAGCAAACACTTTTTTTGCCTTACTACATAACCTTCTGTTTATTTTCATGGCTTTTCCTAGTGTCCTGGCCCCCAAAGGGAAGCATTCCTTACCAGCATATTTCATGTTGTTGTGACAATGCTACACGGCTTATTGTAGGAAAGACTTGCTGGGATTTATTAGCTAGAGGGCTACTTACTAACCTGACATGTGGAAAATCCTTTTCAGCTTTGCAACTGAGAGTATTACCCAGTGGATGCCATCTGAGCAGTTACGCAGAGCCAGTCTACTTGTACCAGCTGATATGAACATGTCAATCTGGTAGAGCATTGATACTTGTATGTAAAGTTAAGCTCCTGAGCAATTACATATGAGCTCAAGTGCTGTGTTGGACTGAAGCCACAGGACCTGAACCAAAACTCATGGAACTTGATCAGAGTATTTCAAATAACTTCAGTGGATTCTGGATCGGGTCCATGCTGTCTGCTAGAGGTATTGGCTACATTTTTCCAAATAAAAGAAGTTAGGAATAATATATCAAACCCTTTGATCCAGGACTAGCAGGCCCAGGAATTAAGGCTCAGTCCCTTTATATGATGAATTTACAGATTTCCTGAACTTAGGAAAGCATGAAAAACACTGACAAATACTTCTGTTGACATACAAATAAGTACAGGAGACCAAAGGGTAGAAAAGGCATTTTAATCCTTTAAAAATATTGAACCATTCCAGAGCAGAGAGAGCCTAATGATTTCAGTCCCCAGTTGTTTATACAGCCCTAAACCCTGTATCCACGATGACATTTCATTTTACATCACTTGTTTCTTTAATCAGTTGTGTTCCATAAAAGCTCTCTTTCAGCCAGGTCAGCAGGGAATGTGCTGAGCTACCACGAGCAATGACTGGAGTCACCGATTTCATCTGCTTGCTTCATGGACTGAACGTCTACGTGCGATCCCAACCCAGCTGCTTGGGGACCACAGCCTGAAGTCTCTGTGTGCCCCAACGCATTACCCAGCTTTCATTGCTAGGATGACACAAACATCATCTTAATGTCTGTGGCACCCTTTGTCTGGACGAAGAGTGTCATTTTTGACCCTCTCTCCTACTAGTTGGTCCTTCTACCACTGTAATTAGTGCTGTCTTTGAGTGCCTTCCAATACTCATTAAGCAATGTGACTTCATATCCCTTACATGTCGTTTCTCTTTTCCTCTTCCCCCGGAGGAGCTGTGTACACAGTAGAGCACCTTGGACGCAGTGTCTGCAGCCTGGTGCTGTGTGTTTAGCCAGGTTTCTCGGGGCCAGTTTATCTTGGAATATGAATATAGTTTCCAGGCTCAAATGGGGCAAATATCTGACAGGTGAAGCTTCAAACGCTTCATTCATCAAAACTAGTTACACTCACCAAAACAGACCACTGTATGAAAAACCCAACACACACACACACATATATATAAAGGATTTAAGAAAACATTTCTTTTACAAAAGCAAAAGAATCTAACATGCCCCTTAGATTTTTAATGGCTCAGCTACTAATCGGTATTTATAGCTGCTAAAACCTGTTTTCAGCCTCGAACCAAACAATCCCCTGGCTCCAATTACTGTTACCCAGAGAGTAGCTGAGAAGGGAGCAGCCACAAGCAGAGGAGGCCAGACAGAACAGAAGAAAAGTAATTTATGGATCCTTCTGATCGCTCCCAGCTTTTCATATTGTCGGGTGGTTGGAGCAGAACCATCCCAGATTCCCTGGATTCTCCCACCCCTGCTTGTGTTCACTCAGATTGCTGCAGCATGGCCTTTCATAGGAATAACCAACAGGACATCAATCCACTAATTCATCTACTTGGGGGGTTTACAAGCAAAACTACCTCCAACCAAACGTTTCTTTGACCAGGGTGCATGCTTGCATCTACTAAGTAAGTGTATGAAATTCCTTCTGCCTTCTGTCATCACACCTGATTAAACATCACATATACACTGTATTTCCAATATTTGTATTATCTTTCTCCTGATCACTTGCAGGCTGGTACTAATCAAAGAGCTCCAGCTGTAACTGCAAGAACACTGACCTTATTGTAAGACACCAGAAAGATAGTCTCTGCTCCAAAGACTGTACTGGATTTGAATTGGACATGGACAAACGTTCCTGTATTTCTCCTGCACTCCTTGCCCAAGTGACCCCCAGCAAAACTTGGGTGGCTTGAAGCTTCCCAAAATGCCCTACAATCTATCGTGGCCCTTGTGACTATTTGGAGGCACCTGAGGGTGCTGTAAGAGCATGAAGAAATCTTGCTGCTGAGACTACTGCTGAACTCTGCCTCCATCCACTAGAGATGAGCACAGCTTAGCACAGGGATGGTTAGTTTAACATATCTAAGACTTTAACGTCTGAATTGGTTCCTTGTTTGGTTTACAACTGGAGTCAAAGAGTTGGATTTTGCTCATGGGAGGTTAACTTTGTGGGTTTTGACACAGAACTGCTGACTAAAGAGAGGAAAGAGATTCCAGTCTTTCCTCAGCACTAGAGTGTGTTGCATCTTCATACAACAGTGAAGTAAAACTGACTGAAGAAAATGCACCTCTCCCTGCGTACAAAATGCATCCATGTGCTGGAATTGTTAGCAAACTGTTAATTAATGAGAATACAAATGATCCAAGGACTTTCTTTCCTACTTCTTGCAAAGTTTTCCAACCAAGGCAAAAGTGGTACTTGTGCTTTGGAGCTTAACAGCCAAGTTTGGTATCGGCCTTCCTCGAAGAAAACATTTTACTGAATCTATTGCTATTGTGTGGCATAGTGCCTCCTTTTTTATCATTTCCTTCTCTATTTCAATGAAATATGATGCTTCCCCCTGAAATAAAGCTCAAAGATGCAACATGCAAACCAGTGCTAGAACACCCTCACAACAATGGTACCTTCTGGAGATGGTAATGCTACTAGTATGAGTGACAGTTAGAATTATTCTAGAGATAAATACAACCTGAATGGCGTGAAAGCATCTGGAGGGAGCTCAAAATGACTCAAAACTTACTCATTTATATATTTCTTTTGTTGCACTTAGAAACTGTAGCAACCAAGATGCTACTACAGCTCCTAATTCCTCTCAGCCCTGCAGAATCAATGAGATAGGTTATACTCCTTCTTGCAAAGCCTTAGAAAGACCTGTTTACTAGATTTCAGCCCACGAGACTCCAGAGCTTACAGGTGTCAGAGGGCAGGTTTTGGCCTGCAGGCACTTTACTGCAGTTCAAGGTGACTGAGGGGGAAGAATGCCATGTAACCTCAGTGACATGCATTTATCAAAGTGGCAGCTAAGAGACTCCTGCTCCTAGCATTGCATGTAAATGTATGGGAGAGAACAATCACACGAAGCCACAAGCTCATTTTTGTCTCTTTGAGTTTGGCTCGGTTGGTTCTCTTCAGAGCAAGGCTCTACTCCAAGGCTGCAAAGTCTATGAGACTCCACAGGAGCGTTACCATGGAGTTTCATGGGCT
This sequence comes from Melopsittacus undulatus, assembly GCF_012275295.1. Classification (NCBI taxonomy): domain Eukaryota; kingdom Metazoa; phylum Chordata; class Aves; order Psittaciformes; family Psittaculidae; genus Melopsittacus; species Melopsittacus undulatus. Next base: position 117,631,489 of record NC_047529.1, read on the forward strand.
TGGGCTCAAGCCATAGATATTTACGTGGAAACAATAAAATGAAACCCAAAAGATGGCCAAATGCCCGAGTGAAACAATCTCGAGCCTCCGTGGCTGGAGGTAAGGTTAAGGTAACGTCAGAGATAAAGGAAAAGCAACATTTTAATCAACACATTTTCAGCTCCTACCATAAAGCCTTCAGAATGGGAGACAAGCTTTCTTTTAACATTAACTTTCCCCTGACAAAAGCACATATTTTAGTGAGGGGAAAAAAATCACATATTTTAATAAAATAGAACTAGCAAGGACATAAAAATATGGATTTTGAAAGCCAAGCCTCAGTTTCCCAGTGGGAGGAAGTTCACGTCTGCCAATTTCCAGAGCTGGGATGCTGTGAGTACGCGTGGTGTTTATTGACTTCTAAATTAAAGCAGTCCATTTCAAGGAGAAGCAGAGTGATAGAGGCCACTCTTCAGTCTCACACTGTGTGTGTAAAACAGTAACCATCAGCAAAACTGTCCTGAATGAGCCACCACCAGTGCAGCCATAAGGTAGTTTGGAACAGGAGAGCATCATCCAGCCAAATGTGCACCCTTTCTTTGCTTATCTTCTGCTTCATTTCCCTCTATTGCTCAATCAATCCCATCCTTCCCCACAACCAACAAACAAGCCTTCGTGTCTCCTGGATTGATTTATATATACTACGCTCTTCAGTCATTCTCCTTCATTTGTTAACTTTTCCCAGATGACTCTTGGTAAAACTGTGTGAATAATTCACAATTAATCATTTACTCAGCAAATTTACCTTCTTTTTATGTTCTGTTTTCGTCCAACACATTCTTTGTTAGAAAGTATTCACTCACTATGGGCTGGCATTGAAGGCGAGTGCCTGTGTAGCTACTGTCCAGCAAGAAATCCAGTAGAGGTCCAGGCTTATTCTTCAGACAAAGCTACTGTCCACCAATAAATAACAAGATCAGGCAAAGATGGTGTTTTCCACCAGGAAAACAAAATCAGTTGAGATGTTGGGGGTACAGCTCCTCCAAATTCTTCCCATTTAAGGCCAAAGAAGGGAGTATGCCTTTTTCCTTTAACTTGTCTTCTTCCTCTCAGAGCCTGGTCCAGATCTTACAAGCTCCAGCATCTTTGCTTAGTTACCCTGTACTACCCAGTACTTAGGCTCCAATTAGTTTTGATTGTTCTTTTTCTGTTAGATTATCATAGTTTAGAAAAGTGCAGTTCCAGTCACAAAGTCTTATTAAATAAGCCATCAACAATGTATTTCTGTAGGGCAGACTTCTAGTTCGCTCCAGCGAAGGCAGTAGCATCACTTCATATTTACATGAAGGGAACTGAGGTGTGAGTGTGTGGCTGGGTGGGTGTTTATCCATTAGCCAAGGCTAACTCAGCAAACAGCATGCCTAAATAAAGCACAACAAATACATCTTTGGCTCACCCTCTCTCAGCCTCAATAAGCAGGTGGCTGCTGCACTTAAAAGAGTGAGCCTGGGCCTCTGTTTTGCAATTGGGAAAACCTTGTGTTTAGGAAATTCACCAAGAAGAGCCCTGCTGCAACACCTCTTTGCACATTTTAATCAGTGACCATAAATATCATCAACATTGCTTAGAATAAGAACTGGTCTTCACCCTGCCTTCTAAGTAACCTCAGCAATAGACCTCAGCATAAGAAGGACATGGAGCTGTTAGACCCAGTCCAGAGGAGACCACAAGGATGCTCAGGGGCTGCACCACCTCCCATATGCAGACAGGCTGAGAACATTGGGGCTGTTCAGCCTGGAGCAGAGAAGCTCTGGATCATCAACTCTTTAATTTCTTTGTTTTGGAAAAGCACTCAGTGTCATTGAGAAAACTATATACCACTCATCTTCCCATGGAAATGGTATTTGTGGTTAGGCACACTTAGAAGTGAAAAGATGTGGGTTTGAACCTCTAACTGAGCAGGAGCTTTCACCACAGCACTCATTCACACACAACCACTTACCATCACCATGACCATCTCAACAGGACGTGACCATGATGATGCTTTTGTGAGGGATCAGATTATTTTGCTGCACGAGTCTCTGGAAACACCTCCACAATAAAGTGCCTCAAGAGCTCCAGGTAGAACAAAAACTGGTTTGGGGATGTCATGTAGAGCAGGGACACAATTACTTAGCTGGTCAAATCAGGCCAGTTTAGACCTGCACAGACCTCAAGGGACAACTGTTCTTTTGCCAGCAGAATAAATGTCTAGCACCCTTGAAGGCTATTGCTGAGAAACAGACATTCTTAGGCATTCCATACTGTAGGATGATAAATTATCCACTGTGTTTACCTGATTTCATTGGGAGGTTTTTTCATTGTATCATTTACTCCTTTAGCACCTACTTTAGGAAATGAATCATGCCCTGAGAAAACTTCATTTCTTTCCACTGGCTGAAGACAGTCTGGCTTGGATGTATTATCCCCAGTTTAGGCATCAATATGTCCTGCCTAATCCCCCCCAGACACATAGAGGACTGAATGTGCTCTCCTGCTCGATAGCAGCTGAACAGGCCCTTTTGAATGATAGGGTTTGGATTTAGACCATCTGATTCTAAGAAAATGATGCTTTTGCCACTCAAGCCTTTTCCTGGACCCTGCTTTTGCTGAGCTGGTTGACAAGCATCACGCTGTATGAATAAAATGGCATATAAACTGTTACTGTGAAAGTATACATTTCATATTGAATAATGAATTATTCTATATGAATAATAGATATGAATATTCTATATGAATAATTAATAGAATAATTGTATGCTGTGTTGGACAGAAATTGTGGAGTGATCTGTTGTTTCACCTTCTGCTAAAGGAATACCAATGTCCAGGGTTTTCAATCCTTATTGTGGCTTAAACAACTTAGATTCATTTGACATTCATACACTGAGGAGACAGACACAAAGTTTAGAGTGGGAATGACTGCTTTAAGAGGGTGCTGTGTTAGGATGGAAAACACTGTGTTGCTTCAGTGGGTAAGCATCTGAGCCTGCTTCCACATGAGTTCCAGAGGCCTTGGCAAAGCCCAGCAAACACAATGCTCATTCAGTTCATAAAGAGCGCTGCACTTTCTCTCCTGACAAATCTGACTCCCAAGTGCACAGCATTGCCACAACTCACCTCTGAGCTGCCCTAACATGAGCCAAAACTTCACAATACCCATTGATGCTTTTTCTTCATTAAGAACCCCCATTCAAAATGAAATAAGCCTCAGGACCCACGCTTTTCAAGACAATTGATGTATGGGTTTGCCAGACCTATCGCTTGAAGCACAGAGCCCATGTTTGTCCTTTTAATGTCCCAGGTATGTGAAACCCACGGCCATAAAATGAAATTCAAACAGGTCTAACAGGCAAGCTTGTCTAGGTACTTTTTGCCCCCAGAAAAGGTATTTGGTGGGTAGCACAACAGTTCCCCTGAGCTCTGGACCGCTGCAGGACCGATGGGCTGCAGGGAAACACGCAATCCTTTATTGTAATCACCTTTTCCTGTGCACTGCTTACCTTTATGCACATATTTGATTTGGAAGCACTCATAGTTTTCATACCTTCATTAATCATTGGGAATGAGCACTGGGGAGCTCTGGGGAAATTTCGGGAGTGACATCATCACCGGGATCCTGCAGACACTAATGAGGAATGACAGGAGAGTGCAGCTGGGAAATGAAGCTAAACTGATAACACATTGAGGCTGACTAATTACAAAGCTTTAACCCACAAATCAATGTGAAATCCTTCCAGTTGCTCCTCTATGAGCACAGCTCCAGTGTGAAAGATACAAACGTGATACACAAGATGCTGGTAAAGGGTTAATTCAGCACCTTCCTGCTGCGGGTCATCCTGGGAAAGTCACTTCTATCCATCTGGTTAATTTATGAAGTGATCCAATGCTGTATGTGTGTTTCTTGTTCTCCCCAACCCAAGGACCCACAGAGGCTGCATGCCTTCTCCCTGTCCTCATCGTTAGTTGCACTGAATCTTATAGTCCAAGCATTCATAAGGAATGAGGAAAAAAATATGAAGGGAAGTGGAAAAAGATTTACTACTAGAGAGAGTCTTGGACACATACATGTCATAAATCACAGGTCACTGAACTGGCCTGTAAGCAAACTGTTGTTTAGCAAAAGAAATAGTTTATGTTCCTCTTATCAGGAATGACTTCATTAGCATTTCTAGAATTCTTCACTGAGCACAGAGCAGTTGATCCATCCTGCACAGAAACAGCTGAAAAGGGTCCAAGGCTTTATTATTTTTCCAGAAGAAAATGTCCTGGTTTTTCCAGCTGCAGGTTGGGCAAGTTCCATCTCGTGAATGTTTTTAAATCTCCCAAGTATTAATGGTAGAAGCAACAGAAGATTCATTAGCTGAGCTTAAAGTAGTTTTCAGAGGTGCACTTGATGGAACACGAGCTCATCCGTGATGCTCAGAGGACATGGCAGATTACTACTCATACAAAAGGGCGACTATTTGCTAACATACACATCAGGAAACCTTGGAGCCAGCCATTGAGATTCAGCACAAAACTATGTCTGAGCGAACAGTCAAGTTTTAGCGTTTTGACATTGCTCTCAATTTGCTTGGGTTTTCATCCAGAAAGCAATGATTTAAAGACTAAAGGCTCTGTTTAGCAAAAATGTTCCACTGCTTTTGCAATGCTCAAGCCAAGAATGTCATGAAACAGCTTTTTGGCACCCAGACGAGCTATTAAGCAGCAGCTCAGCTGGGACCCCAAACCAGGTGTCTCCTGCAGAGAGCACTCAGGAGGTAGACTTTTCATGTTAACAGCTCTCCCCAGCCTTGCTCTGCTCCCAGACTCCATTCAGGACCGTGACCTCTCTTTCTGCAAAAGCAGTTTCCAGAAGTCAGTCTTTCCAATGACAAATGGTCTTGTCCCGAGCTCCACATTGTGAGTCCTGTGACCATATTGACTCCCCATCCAACACAGGCAGGAATTCTCTTCCGCTACCGAGACTGCTTTACACATCGTAGGTGACTGCAGATACTGAAATGAGCATGATTCCTGCATATGCATTGAGCAGTGGTCAATGTGCAGCTCCTCAGCCCCCTGAGCTGAATGCTGCACGTTCCGAAAGCTGTCAGTGGGGCCCGTTTGGTCTTTTCATCACCAGCCAAATCTCATGTGGTCCTGAAGAGAGAGGCAAATCAAACAGGTCCCTCCGAGAAGAAGGAAGATAAAAACCCCATAAAGGCTCAGTTTCATGACCATGATTAAATAGAACAAACACTTTTGCCATCTGATTAGAGGTGAAGGAAAACTTCCAAATACATTTGCTGAAAGTGACCTAAAGATTCCAATTGAGGGGAGAGCCTGGGGTGGGTGAACGAACCCAGTTGCTTGTGGGTTTGACCTTTCCTCACTCTCTGGCAATGCCTTGCAGCAGCAGTTAGCGGAGCAGGAGGCTGTAAATCAGTATCACAGGATATTTGCAGAGCATCGGATTCAGGACATGTGAAACTACTCAGAACAATGAGGCTCGTCCAGAAAGCAGGAGATTGCAGGTGTCTGCTCAAAGCAAGTTTCAGCTTTGCTCTTTGCCTTGCAGATACAGCAATAAGCAGCTTCAGCGTAGGAGATGCATCCAAAATAGGCTGGCAGGAACATTAATGTCCTACTGAAAGTGTTTCCTACCTTCAGTTCTCCTTAAGAGAATAGTAGTGTGGGAGTGAGACACCAACAACAGTGAGGACCATCTTCATGCTCTTAGTATCATGAAACAATCACACTGCTGAAACGCTCTTGTGTTTATTAAGCTTCAGCTCACAAGGGGAATAACTGAGGAATGGGCAGCCAAGGGGACAGGTGGCAGGGCTAAGCTTCTGTCAAAAGGGCCATCTTACAAGGGGAAGCAATTTAATACCGTGTCAGTGCCAGTCAGTATTGCTTTCATGGAAGGCTGTAGACAGAGGGCTCTCAGGCCCTTGCTAATTAATTCTCATGGAGATACTGCTAACAGATGGTAAGCACACCATTAGTCATGGCATCTTTGGTGTCCACTTGAACAGGGTATCACAAAGAGGAAAGGATTGTACCGTTAGCCATACAGGTTCTGAAGCTACTCACAAGTAAGATATTCCTACATTCACCATGATAGCTCTGCCCTGCAGAAATGGAAGTATCCTGTTCACATTCTGCCTGGTGACTGTGAATTGTTCGGAGCAGAACAAACCAACATGTGGGCAAATGTCTCTGCCTATGGAAAAGCAAGGCTTAGCCCTGGTTTTTACAAGAGATACCGCTCCGTTGCTCAGTTCTCTGTCCTGAATGGCAATAGTTTGTTTGTTTCATTCAGAAACATTCTGAAATGGACAGAGCAACTAACATTCCTCACTCAGTAACACTGCCCATCAGCACTTCCTTGTTGAGGAGGGAGTACACACATGGAGCTCCAAAGCATCAAAGGCTCATTTTATAAGTCTAATGCTAAAGTTATGTGCTGTTGCAAGCTAGGCCAGCTCCTAAAAGGCATGTAAAATCAGAGTAAATGGAGCCCAGCCTGGCAGCTGTGAAAACTTGGGCTGTTAGTGCAGCCAGAGCAGATGTGGCAGCATTCAGCAGAGCAGGCACCCAGTTGTGACTGGTCTGGATGGAAGGTCGTCCAGGCTGGCACATCCCCTTTGCCAGCATTCAGATGTGTTGTGTTTGGGTGTTGCCTGCATAAAGGGACTGGAAAAGCATGTGGTGATAAACCTGGTGTGTTCCAGAAGGAAGACACTTAAAAGAAACAGCATGAAACTAGATTATAGCTCAAGAAATCCCAACCTTTAAGTGAGCCTATAAACTACATACCAAACCCTCGCATGGCTGAAAGCCCCAGAACACATAGCACATACCTCACAGGGGATAAGAAGGGTTCAGGGGTGGCAATAGCAGTGGTTGTGCAGGAGCTCCTTGGCTCCAGCCCAGCAGAGTCTGGGCTCAGTGTGCAGCCCCCATGGCCTCTGTTTGCCAGCAGCTGGCACTCAGATGCTCCGGCATATTTGTCTCAGCAGCACCTTGGTGCTGGTCTCTTAATGTGACCCCAGTGCAGAAGTTCAAGTGTGAAAAGCTATGCATGTGTGCTCACTGTTCAGCCAGCACTAACACAGAGTGACCACTGAGCATGCTTTTTACCTTCTTCTCAGGTCAAGGATAAAGCAAAAACCCCCAAACATGAGAAATGTGTTGAAGAGGAGAAAACCTTTTCCAGGACAGTCACTGTGTTCCTTATGGATGAAGTAGAGCCCAAATCCAGTGGGAGTTTGGCTGTTGACTTCAGTGGAGCAGCCTTGAGCCTTCACACTGCTAACACCAAATGTTCCCAAAGGGCCTGAGCAGGATGATGCTCCAGCTTGTAGGACAACCTGGGAGAACAGGATGACTGGAACCACACAGAGAAGTTAAGTACAGAGTGGAGAGTACTTGAAAGGGAGCTCTGAACACAGAGCTAGGTCTCAACTTTACCCAGATCAATCTTAAAACATAAATACATGTATGTTATTAAATACATGGCAGGTCTATATGCAGAAAGCTAAAGCAGGTTCCTATGCTCACTAGGGAAAGGTGAAATCACAAGTGTGTTGGTCTGAACTGAGCCTAACCCCCTGAGAAAAGAAAGGCATATTTACTGTCCACGGATGGAACGTGCTGTTGATACCAGGCTATATTAGGCTGTGTGATGTGCTTTGCTTTTTCCACTGCTTTAAACTGTGTATTTTATCGTCCATTTCCAGGTGGTTTCCTGTGCAAAGTTCAAAGGAGTCGGAGAACTGCTGGATGAAGCTGTTTTTCCTGGGTGAAAAGATGCTGGAAACACCTGGCAAGGTTAGCTGAGATCCAAACCCACTCCCATTAAAAGGCCAAATTCCAGCCCACAGAAATTGATTTCCCTATTGTAACAATAGAAAATAAACGATGCCTGTAAGACACATTGTGTGTGCCAGAGGGAACACAGCTAAAAGAAGGCTTCTCAGGGACTGTCAATAAAGCATCCCTCTTGCTTTGGTAGGTTTGCTGTTGCTTTTTCGTCAGATAAGAGAGAATGGGCTCTTTCCTCCCCTGTGATCCATCTCTGCTCAAGTATTTCACTGTTCCAGGTCTCTCAGCTCATGTACCCCTGGGATGGATGGTATTTTCAGTGCTGGCTAGAAGGGACCACCTCTGAGGAAGGAGAAGAGAATCAATGTCCCCTTTGTGCCTCCTGGCACTGCATTGCCCTTTCCCAGAGCATTTAGCAGCATGGCCAACTCTGCACCCTTCCAACAGGAGCTCTGAGAGCCTTGACCAGAGACACCTCTCTGCATGCTCTGAAAGACTGCAGGCATTAGGGAGAAGGGTTCTTCCTTTCATCCAGAGCTTTTAAAGCAGGTTTTGCTCCGAATGAAGCCAGACTTTTGTGCTTGTTTCTGGCTGCCCACCTATACACACAGGCTGGATTAGCTTACCCTCAAAACACAGCATTTACATAGGGGAGAGAAGAGTTGGCAGCTAGGTTTAAGATGTAATGAAACAATCAGTTTGTCATCAGTCTGTAATGGTACAAACATTTAGAGTATTGCAAGACAGCTTGAATAGTACTGTGCTATCCAAAGTAAGATGTTAGCGTTTGGTTAGTGGCAGCAGCGGGTAGAACTGGATTCTTGTTGCTGGAATGGTACATTTCTGTGAGGTTAACCACACTTTGGCCAGCACCAAGCCAGAAATTAGCCTCTTGGCTGCTAAGACAGCGGCCTTAATGTGCAGATTGATAAAGGAATCTGCGGTTCCAGCTGCATCAGCCAATTCAGGGATGGGATAAGCGAGTCTAGCATGACTTTAGACTTGGTTAAACCAGTGGTTAAACCAGTTTCTTGGTGAAGAAGCATCAGTATTTTACCTGTTAAAATTGCACTGAAGAGGGAAAACAGTTTTGTATTCAGTGAGATGAATCATTACAATGTTTTTGATGGGAATCCCTTTGACTTCAATAGGAAATCTGGCACTTCATTTGTTGTTGGCTTCCGCCAAAACAGAAAGTCCTGGCAAGTATCTTAGTGTTTATCCTTAAAATTACCTTTTACCTTTAATGTGTATCAACCTATTTGAGGTCTGAAAGTGTTAAGGGAACACAGATGTGACCATTGTCCCATGTGCATTCCTATTATAATTAGGAAATGATACTGAGATACGAAAGAGGAATCTGTGATCTGACTTACCTGATGAGTGAGGCTCAAAGAGCATTATTGAAGGAGCCCGAAGTTTTTGCGCTTAGGAAATCCTACAGTATTCTTTCTGTTAGATGCTACAGTCTGCTGGACTTTGGATTTAATGCTTTGTGAAACCCAAATCCCTTTTGTAACACCAGGTCTTAGATACCAAGTCACTGCCCTGGCCGTCCCCTCGCATGTGCTCCTCCTCTGATGGAAGTCCAGCTCTCCTATGCTTTGCTATAATCACTTGTCATGGAAGGAAAGATCCTTCCTCTCTGAGCTTTGCCATGAAGAATTTCTATCACCTTATAACTGTCACTTTAGTCTCATTACAGCCCTGGAAATTGCATAGGATCATGGCCACTTCTCAGAAGGGAAAACCAAGGTTTCCCTTTTTGGCATGTCAAAAATGATAGAATGGGTTTCATTCAGTGATGAAACCCAAAATTCCCTGCTCCAAGACATGAACTCATGCCTCACACATAGTGCTTCCTTGCTTTAACCAGTTATTTCTACTTTCTTCAGCATATAAATTAAGGCAAGTATCATACATATATATATTCACATAGATATATAATCCACTCTCCACTTGTATGTATGTCTCCCTCACACTCTCATCTTTGTATATTTGTAACATTGAACATCTTACTGTATGCGGAGACACAACAACCATAGGTGCTGCTATATATGTGATCTAACTAATACAAACACATCCCTTTTTAGGAAGCAGTAAAATAAATCAGACTCTTCCCTGAGGTGATGTTTTATTTAAGAGGTAAACTTATAAAGCTATTTATGGAACCATCTAACTGCTTTATAAGGAACCTGAGGGCTTCTACTCTGCTGCAAGTCTCCCATGCAGCCTCTTCATTTCCAAGCCTTATACAAAAAGGCAGGTCCTTTCTATGAGCAGCAGTGGGAGAAAAGCACCATTGGTCAGAGTGATGGCATGAGCTGGTCCCTGAAGATGCAAGATGCTGCCTACCTGCATTGGTGACCGTTCTAAACTGAGAGCCTTTGGAGTATAAACGCAGGTAAAAAAGCCACATTAAGGCTGCTTTTAAGTACAATTTGAAATCCCTTGAAGCAACGCTATGGATCTTGGGTGCACATAGGTGAGGAAAAGGGGTTTTCTCTTCAGACACAAAAGAGAGACAGAGGCATTCATTGACACCATTACGTGGCCTTCCCTGTGCCCCATTTGTTAGCCTTATACCACAGGACACTTGACAGCATAATGATAGGAAATGATGTAAAACGTAAAGGAAAGCAAACACCTATTTTGAAGCAATGCCCACTTAGCACTCAGCTCAAGCGCCTGCATCTCCCAGCTCAGCAATAACAGATGACTGGAGAACAAAGTACACATTCTCCTGCAGGAGTGGAAGGGCCCTGATGTATATTTCTATCACATTACATGCCTACCATCATGAATCTTAATCTTCACATTAAAGTCACAAGGGCTGCTATTGTTCAGATCCTTTCCATTTTCATCCCCCATCTGAAAACACACTCTTCCATTTGAAATAATAATAATAAAAAGGCTTTGACACATGCCTGGATACAGGGAATTTGCAAGGAAAAAGAAGGAGTTTGGTCGCTATTCCTTGCAGTTGTGGAACAGGAATTGCTTTTGTACGAGCCTGGTCTAACAGAGTGAGACTAAACATTTATAAAATCAAGTAGGGATTGAAATATAGCATTGTGGTTGCTAACATGCTGCAGCAGCAGATCAGGTTTCACGTTTCATCAGCTGAATAGAGTCTGTGTGCTGGGCTATTGTGGTTCAGTAGCTGACAGCAGTCAAGTAAGTGCTGCTCTCTTCCTGGCTTAATCATTCCTATTACACTCAGTGTCAAAACAATAATGTCAGTGAAATGGGCTTGCTGACATTACAGATTAGAACTGAGTGATTCTGAATGTCCTGTGACTGAATTGCGCTTTATTTCCCCAAAATTACATGCTACAATTGCAAATTAAAGAGCTCAGATCTCAACGGGCTGTGTCAACAAATATGGAGCCGTGGACTCCGAGATGATCCGTCATGAAATCCATGAGGTTTATTGTGTACTAACAAAGGAACAACTGCCGAAGCCTTTGGCCATGTGTTTGCAGAGCATCACAAGAACAACAAAAAGCAGATCTGTGAATCAGAGAAAGGCAGCGTTGATATGATCGCTGGAAGGATCAGTTACTCTTAGATCACAGGCTATACAGTGTGTCCATAAAGGAACAGGCTTTGAATCCAGGTGGGCAGAGATAAGGGAATGATGAAGGTTTTCTGTTCCTTCCCCTCTGGGAGAAGATGTGACCGTGTGCTAGGGAACAAGTAAAGTCTTAGTATCTTTCTTTTATCTTGTAGTATTTTGAGTGTTTTCTTATATCTTCTCTTCTGTATCTTTTCTTTCTCTACTGCCTTCCTCCCCCAGCTGCACTTTCCTAATTAACCATTCATGTCCAGCTTAAATATCATTTTCTTGTTGCCTGTTTTCCCTTCCAAACCTGAACATACAGATACATACAAATGTATACAAATACACGCAAATGTACACAAATAGAGGTGCAATTACCTATTGGAGAGCTTTTAATCAGAGAAATGGATCACTTTTGTTCCTCTCAATACCTTCTAACCTCCCGAAAATACCCTTTGTGAACATGTGCAGCTTCTCAGAGGAGTAAAGAAGGAATATCTGAGCTTAGGTGCATCTCAAATCCAAGGTAAGGTTTATGTTCCTGTTGTGAAACACCTGATGGGAGAACCAGGAATTCTGCTTTTATCCTGGGGGACCTGGGGGGTGCAGATGGAGAAGAGAAGGCTCAGGGGGGACCTGATGGCTCCCTACAAGTGCCTGCAGGAGGATGGAGCCAGGAGGGGCTGGGCTCTGCTCCCAAGGAACAAGGGATGGGACAAGAGGAAACAGCCTCAAGCTGCACCAGGGCAGGTTTAGATGGAGCTGAGGAACAATTCCTGCCCCACAGGGTGCTCAGGCATTGGAACAGGCTGCCCAGGGCAGGGCTGCAGGTACCATGGGTTACCTTGGCAGTGCTGGGAAACAGTTGGACTGGATGAACTTAAAGGTCTTTTCCAGCCTCATTGATTCCATGATTCCATAAGGATATGTGTTAGTAGCAGAAGATTCTGACACATTTACCAAGTGTGCTTTGATAGGAATTTTGCAAACTTCATTACTTTTGCTCAATGAATGGTTACTGGGAAGCCTCAGCTTTACCCAGTTCTGTGCCTGGCAACCTCCTTTGTGTAAGTGAATGAGAAAGTGTGTCCCCATTTCATATTTAGCAGAAAGCCAGTCATGCACGTAATGAAGGAACAGGCTTTAGCATGGAATAATGGGTGCCAGGAATATAGCAATTTGTAATGTATAATCACAGAACATCTGTTGCTGTCCCCCCATGGGTGGTCCAGCTCCAAAACATCCCCAGTTCTGCACCTTTTGCAAGGCAGCCCAGATAAAGTAACGTCATGCAGTGCTGTGATTAGTGCTGCTTCCCATTTGCCAACACTGCTTTTCAGGGTGAACCTACTGTACAGCTCCAATAATAAAAGCAATCATCACCTGCAGTCAGAAAGAGGAACTGAAGAGCACGTGTGGCTGAATATACACATGCAGTTTTGGTCCATTTATTGCTGCAGCTACAAAAACACCCTCTGGTTTTTCTGTCACGGTTTTCCCAGTGCTTTGTCAATGAAGAAACTCTTTTCTTCCTCCTCCTGACTGCAGTGGTGGTGGCTCCTTAGGTCACAAATGACTCCACAAGATAAGGACAAGATGATCCTTCCAACAGTTGGTTATGGTGAGGTAGTTCCTTTCAAGTGACTATGGCAAACTTGATGTTAAGAATGAGAGCAGAACCTGAACTAGTAAGTTACAGAACACCCCTGTTTAGGGACTACAGACTGGACACTATTCTGTTATGGGGATGGGCAACAAGAGGCAGCTCTTGGATCTCTCAAAATCTAAAGTGCCTGGTTGCAGACATGCAAAGTGACTGACTATACACTATATGACTATACACTATATGACTAAACCCTATATGACTATACACTATATAACTATACACTATATAACTATCCACTATATGACTAAAGTTCAGCAAAGACCTATCTCCATCACTTTTTCTCAGACAAAGAGAGGTAGAGGGAAGATTAAAACACACGGAGGCACTTGGTTTTCCCAGATTTGGGCACAGCCAGAAGGAACAAAGGGCAGCTTTGATTTCCTCTGCCCTGGGACAGGCCTATTCACTTCCCATGGGAAGGGAAGTATGGCTTGGATGGGTGGCAGCATCCAACCCACTCCTTGGCCAGCCCACAGCTATCACGCTGAGCCCCAGCTTAGGGCTGGCCCCAAACTGAGCTTGGCTCACAGGGTCCTGCCAAACACTCTCACAACTGCTGACCTTAGGAAGAGTCCTAATGCCAGGACTGCTGCCTTGAGATTGTCACCTCGGGACCAGGCCCATCTCCAAGGCCAGCAGATATCAGAACAAGCTGAAAAAACACCTTCAGGGAAAAATGCCCCTTACAGAGGTTTTTTACGCTGCAATGGAGCTCTGGCTCTCCCTTAAGGCACAGATCCACACGCTAATCAACAGGCAGAGTTTCAGCAGGAATCCATGGAAATCTATGCATTTTCCAGCCATTTCCATGAAGAAATATCACACTTCATTTTCTGATAAAGTCCTCTGACCAAGTTAATTCTAACAAAATTAGAATAAAAAGAGCAATGTTCTTTCTGGAAAGCCCTAATGAAGTCCAGGTATGTGGTCTAGGAAACACAGAGCTGAGTAACCTGATGGAAACGATCACTTCCAATTGTCAGGACACTTCTGCTTCTTCTCACCCCAGTTTCAAGTACATCTGGTTTCCACCTGCTCTGTATAAAACTGGTTCCTCCCTTTTCCAAACGTGAGCATCGTGTTCTCTGGTTTGGTCCATCACTCTCCAAGTGACATTGAACTCAAAAAGTCAACTCCACCTGGAATACGGATGCAGCCAGATGGGAAGGAGATGGGGGTCACAGGAAACTTATCTTAGCCATGAGGAAACATCCCAAACTTCACCTGGGACATGGATATACCAAACCTCTCTGGTTCAAAACTTCAACTGCTTCACTTTTAAGAACTGGATTCCTCAGCATAAGAAGGACATGGAGCTGTTGGAGCAAGTCCAGAGGAGGCCACGAGGATTCTCAGGGGCTGCAGCACCTCCTGTATGGAGACAGGCTGAGAACACTGGGGCTGTTCAGCCTGGAGAAGAGAAGCTGCGTGGAGACCTCAGAGCAGCTTCCAGTGTCTGAAGGGGCTACAAGGATGCTGGAGAGGGACTCTTCATCAGGGACTGCAGCCATAGGACAAGGGGTGATGGGTTCAGACTGAAACAGGGCAAGTTCAGGTTATTCTCCCAGTGTGTGTGATGCAGCTTTAGACTGTTACAAACACAGATAGAGTGCTCCTACACCTCCAGGCAGATTGCTCTACAGCTGCTTCTGCAAACCTTGGCTGTGCTGATCACATACAGAGGATGCTTTTTAAAGGACATCTCCTCATTTTATTTTTCCTGTTCAAAGCAGGATCCGAGCACAGCAGCCAGAGCCTGCCTTGCATCAAAAGCGTTTTCCAGGCTGCCCATGCAGGCCCAGCACCATGCAAACTGGAATGAGCCAGGTTATACAAAGCCTGCTATGGTTATGAAGACAGCAGAAGCTGTGCTGGGTGTGCAGCACTGGCTGAGGAAGGGGCTGATCCCCATGGTGCATGTTTACAGCAAATGAGGGCTCTGCCATGGAGTGAATGAGGCAGTGCTCTTTCCTGGAAGAGAAAAATACCTGGTGATGCTGTAAGTAAAAACTACATGGCAAAGGTGCTGTATAAATGGGTACAGTTATCTTGCAGGCTGAACAAAGCCCATTCCCAGCACAGGAGTGATCCTCCTGCCAAATTTCAAGTTTCCATTACCTTTTGCGGAGGTGCTAGGGCTGTTAAAACCTTAAAATCTCTTAAATCATACATTTTCCTTAATTGCTTTTTCCTAACCTATAGGCTATTCAACCTTTCCTAACTTAAATATGGGGAGAAAGCCACTCTTTGTCTAGGAGCAAGCATACAGGTAGAATCATAGAACAGTTAGGGTTGGAAACGACCTTGAGATGACCCAGTTCCAACCCCACTGCCATGGGCAGGGACACCTCATGTACAAGGAAAGCCTGGAGAAAAATTAAACCGGCTTAATGTAATTGAATGGCAGCAACACTTCCTTGCATGTCCAGCAAAGGACCCAGACAGAAGCTTTCAGAGTATTATAAATGCTGCTTTCAGAGCCAGTTCCTGGGATGTTGTTCCCATCCTAGGACAGAGCTCAGCATGCAGGAACTGGGTTTCCTCAGTTTCCTTTCAAGGATGTGCTGTAGGAGTGCATCTAATTTACTCCAGCCAAGATGGTCTTTTGGTCCATGGGAGCAGGCTGGAGTTAGTGTGACATGAAGCTCCTTGCACCATGTATAGTTTGGATGTCAAGCTCTTCATACCTGTTGTTCCACTGTACACATCTACTCCTATTGGCCTTTAATGTTTGCTAAGGCAGAAATCCTGCTAAAAAGCAATAAATGCATGATTACCGCTGACAGTGCTGCACACAGCGTGATGGCATTATTGAAAATGCCACATTTACTATGATTTGAAAACAGCAACTTAACCTCCCCCCCCAAGTTCCACTGCAATAGTGCTCAAAGTGGATGCTCAGGAATTATGAGTTTTGCCCCACAAACGAAGGAGCAAGGAAGAAGATGTGTCTGATTTGGTCCTTCTCAGATGACTTAGTGTGAGGAGTCAGATTCTGAAGTCATTTCTTCTAGAAATAGTAGATTCTATTTGCTGTCTCTAAGCACTTGTTTAGCACAGATCACTGGCCGAAGTCATTTGGAGGATATGAAATCAAAGACGAATGCATCCCAGAAACCACAGGCTTTCTATGGACAATCGCAATCCATTGCAAACCACTGCAAGTCTGTTGTTCAACTTTGTGCCATCTACACAGCAGAAGACAGGAGAGAAGATGGGATATTCTTGCTCTCTCTTTACATCAGATTTCAAGGTAGATGAAGAGGAACTTGTTGACAAGACTTTATGTTTATTTGGTGAGAAGCAAATTGAAAGCACGCTTCAAAAAGCCAACAAAAACTGCTACAACAAAACTAAGGCAAAATCAACCCAGCAGTTGTCACTGGATTTAGCATCATTCATACAATTACAGTGGTAAATGTGAGTCAGTCTGGGAAACAAGTCATGATACACTGCAGGACTTCTGTTGTTTCCACAGCCTGTCTGTAGGTACACACAAAGCCCTAACACCCTAAATAATGGGCCATCACTTCATGTATCATTGACGTGTGTGAGAGTTTGTTCCTTCATGAGGCAGATTTGCTCAGAATTAGCTGAATCCTGTAAATCAGCATCACCTGAAGGATGCCAGAACCAAATGATCTCAAGGTCCTTTCCAAACCTAATCATTCTGTGATGCCTTTCCTCTGCCTGGTCTGGGCAAGGGCTGTCTCTGCACAGGATGGCTGCATGAGCATCTCTTCAGGCCTGAGGTTCTCACACTCCATGCTCTCTTTGTACTTGTTGTGGTGACTGTTCTGGTCAGTTAACAACTGCTGCTATCAAAAGAGCAGTTTTACTACCATTATGGCATCAATCCCACAACAATAATTAGTTGTGGGAGGAACTAGATGTAAATTACTACATAAAAGCCATTCTGCAGCATGCCCAGCAACCAAGGCAGCTTCTGGATAATAGGCAAATGGAAAGAGGCTGCCAAAGCCTGGTGGAGTGCATTAAAAGAACTACTTTAATTTACTAGGGAATGTGAGTGCCACTGTAAATGCAGTGAAATGCTTGACTGGGTGGTTATTATCAATTAGAACTGACCTAATGATTAACTTATATAAATGGAGCAAATCCTGCTCAGAGGTAAGCAGTGTTACTTCCCAGAAGTAACAGAAGGTGTAGCACTGTGTATCACAATTCTAATGGAAGTATTTCCCTCCACAGGAAGCCCTGAACATCACGGGAATGAAGTTCTAGTACAGCCTTGAAGCACAAATAGGGGAATGGGGAATGATGTTCAAGGTCTTTCCCAACCTAGTTGATTGTATAATTCTATGAGCTGAGGGAAATGACCCAGCTACCCTGAAAATCAACAGAATCACCTAACATAGGGCAGAAAGGCAAACACAGTTCCTAAGCACTGTAAATTAGGGACTTTTGAGAACCTTATGCTCATTGTCTTATCAAGGTCAGGCATGAAAGTAGCAGCCTCAATGGAAAACACTCTTCAAGTACAGGCTTAAAATTCACTGTATGCATCTCCATATCTTACTATTGGAAACAAAGTCATTTGGGGCATTAGTTCGTTTTGACCACAGGGATCACTACTTTGAATCAAAGCCTGTCTTAGGCAAAAAGCAAAGCACAAGTGCTGTGAAGTCTCCCTCTCTGGAGCCTTCCCAACCCCACCTGGACACGTTCCTGTGTGCCCTGCTCTGGGTGGCCCTGGGGTTGGACTGGATGATCTCCAGAGGGCCCTTCCTGCACTGCTGGTGCTGGGATTGTGGGATTCTCTGACTCCGGAGGTGATGGAGCCTTCCTGCCTTTACAGACCAAGCTGGGGAAGCATCCTCTGAGGATGCAGAGTAACCGCATGATCCACGATGACAGCAGCGCGTCCCTGCCCTGCTTGGGGAGGTGCTGCCATCTAACGGCGCACATCGGAAGCACACCCAGGAGCCCTATTATTATATGGTGGTTATCAACAAAGCCCTATTCAAAGAATCCCACATTTCATGTCAGGTTTTAGGCCCTCTCTCTGAGACTGAGAGCCACAGGGAAAGCTGCAGCTGGCTGGGAAGGCTGTACTTGCCACATCAGCCTGTGGCCACAGGGAGAGTGCAGTAGGATGGGGTTGATGCTGCTGGTGGCTCAGCCCACTGACTTGTGCTTTAAAGGTTAATGATGTACAGAATATTATCCTTTGTTCCTTTGTAAACTGCCCCCATTAAAAGAAATGCTTTTCATTAAAAATCATTGTTTGGGTGTTTTCTCTGTGGTTCTCCTCATTTTGAATCACATTTTGGATATTAACCTCTGCTGAGGTTTTCATGCAGTAACCTAAGATGGAATCTGGTCTAAAATGACATCCATGGACGTAACATCCACTTTGCTGAGGCACACTGGGGGATGCCTGCAGACATTAAAGGGTTATCAACAGGTAGGATCCACCCTCTGGAGTTTAGACTTTGTGAAATAAGAGTTATTCTTTGATAGATTCCTGACTTTTAATGCTCTGAGGCCTGAGTCTGAGGCATTATTGTCCCCAGAAATCACTGCAGAAGTGGCTTTGTGCTATTAACTGCCTAGAGACTTATCTAGGAGAAGACAGAGCATCCTCTTATACGAAATCCCCGGCACAGTAACATGAACCTGAATGCATGAAGAGGAGGGGAAGAGAGAAGTCAGAGAAGTTCAGATAGAGGCTTCATAGGATCAAACAGAGACCATTTGCTGATCCAGTAGCTCTGTGACCTTCCGGGCTCCATCGGACCATGTTCTCCACAGGATAATACTGGAGCAGCTTGTTCCCCTAGGCTCCCAGAGAATGATTGGAATACCATATTATACCAGTGATTTACAGCTTAATAACTGCAACAGTTCTTCATCCATGTTAATAAATAGACTGCCTGTATTCAAGTTCGCACTGTATGAGCAGTAATAGCTTTGATTTAGCAATGTTATTTCTTAGGAGCATGCACCTTAAGTATAGAGCTTTTATAACTGTGCCTTGGAAATTATGCATCCAGACAAGGAAAGAAAGAATTTGACTTTTAGCTGGTTAGAAGAAAAGCACAGGATAACTATGTCCTTAGAAAGGCCTGGATGCTGTATTGAACAAATGATAATGCTATAGTGAAATTGCCGTAGGGTGCATATATGGGAGAATTATTACCTATTGCAAACTGAGAAATGCTCTATACAATGTGTAGGAGATGATTATTGTACTGACTGCTGGTCAGATCGGAGCTGGTACTTTAGGCACCATAACTGAAAGAGACGGACGTAACTGGGGAAGGACCCCAAGGACAGCAGCAAGTACAGAGAGGGTTTAATATGTATATGAATGAGGTGGGAAAGCTGAATGTTCTCTACCATGTCTCTTTTAAACAAGGAGACTGAAAGCAAGTAAACTGACAACTTTCCATGGCATGCTCAGCTGTTCTCCCTGACCACAGTGGAAAGAAACAGAAGGAATCTGCTTGCTTTCCATCAAAAGCCATTCAAATCAGCCATTGGGAACAGCTTGTCCATCTGCAAAAATACTGAAGAATATGGGAAGAATATGGAATTTCCCTTTTCTTATGATGGTTTCAGTAGGTATTTGTCCTGGGTTCACCTGGGCTTAAACCACAGCAGTACGAAACCATCACTCCTGAATGGCTGTCCCTGTCCATTTGAAATCGCCCTTCTGCAGAAGTATGGACCAGATGACCTCTAGAGGCTCCTTCCAGTTCTTCATCCCTGAAGTTATGGGGAGCTCAGAGGTAGCAGGCAAAGGAAACAGCAACAGCTACTGAGTAACAGCTCACTTCACTGGGATGGTGTTTTTCTTCCCTGCCACTGGCATACATCCACATGCGGAATTTACATGCTGCTGAATTGCATCCAAATAAGTGTCTACACATAGTTACAAATATGTCCTCTAGGCCAAAATAATTGTTTCTTTTAATATGAATCATCTTGAAGAGCATTTTATTATTATAAATGAGAAAGTTTCTAAAAATACATTCTGCCCTATTTGGCATGGTATTATAAAAATACCGTGGCATTAGCTTTGAAAATGTCCCCTCCAGCCAAGTCTTACCCAAGCTGACTGGTGTATCTGAGGGCACAATTTGGCCTACTGTAATTAAATCCAAGCGTTGCATCAGAGTTTAACTAGCGCAAGACTTTGCTTTTTGGTGTAAAGGTAGTGGAAATTTCTGTCGTCTTTTCTTTTGTCAGTGTTTTTGGACTGCAACAGCCCTTCCATAGAATTTAATCATATGATGGACACAAGTCATATATCTGCTCAGCAGGAAAGGATATTCATGGGTCAGTGGGACTAGAAAGGCAGAAGTTAGAGCTAGAACTGGGTTTGCCATCCCTGCTCTCCCTGTTTAGAAAGAACAGCCCCTGATGCTACCCAATAGGAAAGCACATCTGAAACGTGTGGACAATGTTGATTCACCACGTGTGGACTTACACATTTCTTGGCTGTTACTGTAAAGGTAAAAAGAGTGAGTTTTAAAGGGACTGACTTTGAGAACTACATCTTTTTGTTTGGAAAAGTCCATCTGGAGGCATTATCCAAGTGCTTTTTCCACGGGAGACAGCTGTTGGAAGCGAGCTGGCCCAGGATGCGGCTCTGTTTTGCTGGCTGACAAACCCACTCTCCTCAGTACCCAGGATGGGGGGCAAATCAGGTAGAAGACCGTGGGATAAAACCCATAAAAGCTGTAACATTTGATCCACTGTGAGCTGTAATTTCATAAAGGAATGTTATAGGAATCGCTCTTCAAGCTGAAAACCAGATTCTGCTTTCAAAGTAGGTGTCTATTTGGCATTCACAGGAGCAGCAAACATCATTGTGAACACGCTGCAGCTGTGAAGACAAAGTCACCTGCTAAATGATGGAGACTGGTTACAAACATTATGGTACATGCCAATTTCTAGAACCCTCTAGAACTTCACTGTAATTTGGTTTCATAGCATGGGAAAAAAAGGCTTAGCAAGCCCAAATGTGTGATTCACCTTGCACACAGCCAAAAATGATAACATAGCCACATCTAGAAGAGGAGAGAAAAGGAGAGATTTCTGTTGGAATGGACCCACAATGATCATTGAGTAAAACTGCAAAACCTGACCCAATCCCAAGTCAGTTATTCAAAGTGTTTGTCTTTGCATTGCTTCAGAAACAATCCAGGTCCTAAAACTGACTTTTTCCTGCTTTGATCACTCTTCTGTGAAATATTGTAAGTAGACAGAGCAGAAGGAAGGTAGTTGGCCTTTATTATTAGCTGGCTAATGCAGCCATTCATTACAAAGAGAAGCAAAAGGATGTTCCTGTTGCTATTCTGTATTGCTCATGAGAAAGCCGAGTCCTCATTCAAAAACCCCTCTCTTTGGATGACCAAAAGACAACAGGTAAGAAAAGGGTTGTGGGGGAAAGAAATGAACCACTCGTGCTAACAGACCTTAAAGATAAACAGAGGCTGACAGCAGAAACTGATAAGAGTCCGACAACTGGTACAAATACAGCAGCACTCAAGGGATTCATGAGAATTCCTGGGTTCCTTAGGTGTATGTAAAAGGATATGCCAGTCAATGTAGGGTGTCTGTACCCCATACACTGAACTGGGAGCACTAGAGATGGAAGGGGAGGGGAAGTGGAGTGTGAGAAGGTTCAGCAGGAGATTACACTGAGACTTGGAAAGATGCCTCTTCTAAGCTGTATTCAATACAGAAAAGGTCAACATTTCTGGCATTCATAAACTCAGACCCAAATGAGCAGGGTTCAGTTCCCTGCAGCCCCTGGAACACTCTGTCAGCTCTTTAGCAGCTAGAAGAGATGTTATCAGTAGAGGGGAGAATGCAGAGGAATGGTCCTGGAGGCTTAAGGCAGATAAAAGAAAGGAATAAGATGCCACTTGATTTTAACTCTTTTTCTCTGAGGTAAAAAACGTCTAATAAATGCACTGGGTTTATAGAATAGGTGCCAGAAGAGGAAGTTTTAGTGCAAAGGGAATTCCTCTTTGACACCTCAGTCAGGATGCCAGTGACTGCAGCAGTAGTTGGCATAAAACACATGACTGGCTGCGGGATACAATAGTCAAGTCACAGCAAACAGAGGTGAACAGGAGACCAGAAGCACATCCGACAGAATTAACCAATCCTTCTGTGCACCCCTCAGTGAAAACCCCATGTTTAAGCAGCACCCCTTTGCAAACCAGGAGAGTAAAGACTGTCAGCCTATATATATCCTTCAGCAGAGCATGTGGAAGTGTCTTGGCAATCATTCCAGCTGCTTTATTACCATAATAATCATCCTAATTACAGGAAAAACAAGCATTTTTATATTGTCTAGTTAGCACAAAACTGGCCCAGAGTCTGGAATTCTATTTCAGCCCCTGCCCTTAAATGGACTGCAGAGTAGGTTACAACAGCTAAACCTTTGCTTCTATTTTACTGCCTCAGTCACAAGGTTTTAAGCTCTATTTATACAAGTGGTTTGAGTTATAAAACACACATTATTACTTAGGAGTAATTGAAAATAGCCTCCCAGACAAACAGAGGCCCGGCCACCTGAACTGTAAGTGTGCCTAGCAAAGCTATAATTCGATAGGTGTGCGACAAATGGTAGATATCCGGCACTAATTCTTCTGCCTGTCACTTGATACAAAGATGTAAGGAGAACAGAAGCTGAAGTATACACAGTTATTTCGAGCTGAAGTCACCAGGAAAATCATTGGGAAATTGTGAATGTCTCCCATTAACTTTTTACCTTTCTTAGTGTGTTTCCAATTGGGCCGACAGGCTCCTCCTCTGCAGGTCCCTCCAGGAATGTGCAGGAAAAGAAGGTACTTGATAAAACGCTTCCATGCAGAATTTGGTTTCAGCTATACGGTCAAATGCACACACTCAAGGGCAGACTTCAGCTGAAATCGTTTCAATCACATTCCTTCTCACACAGGAATAAGGGCAAGTACATCTGGAGTAACTGGAATAAAACTATCCCCAAAGTGTGGAATTCTCTGCGGCTACAGAGGATTGCAGCCAGATTTGCCAGACTTTCAAAGTCAATGAGTGTCCTTGAAGCCTCTCTCCTTGAGAAGACATAGGCACTTCAGGCATTCTTACTCCATACCTCTTTCCAAACCACTTTTGTGTGTTTGCCTCCAACATATGCCCTTTAAATTGATGCCATGAGTGCAGTTTGGACTGGAATGCAGCCAGCAGCCGGCCATATAAGTAGCTGCTCTGCTTAATTACAGAAGGAACCTTGTTTGCTTTTAGGCTCCTGCAATCATCAGTATAAAATTGCGAATTAAGACTTTTATATGCTCATTTACACACTTCCAAATACATATTCTACCAGATGAAGTATACATTTAAGACAGACATCAAAACCCCACTGCTGATGTGTTCTTTGCTGTAGGGAGTGCCTTTCGGTAAACACTAGGATAACAGATGTAAATCTCCATCAGGAGCATGGTTGCATGTCATGCCAGCAATTGCTTGGAGTGGAACTTCCCTTGAACTCCAAAGAAAAGCCTGATTTCAAGTTTTGGCCCTGACAGAGCTCTATCCCAGTTTATACCACCCACCGTTACTATGGGAAGTGCTGCTATAGAGGGTGACCAGCTAAACCTTAGAACAGCTTGGAAGGGAATTGCTGCTGTTACTGCTGTACAGTCAGCTGAACAATGAGAGAACAAGTTATATCCCTTCATGCTTTCTGTCAGATCATATTGAGCACCAGAGTTGACTTTTCTTAGCTCCTTAATGCACACACTGGGTAATAGAATTTTGTGTGTATGTGCCCACAACTCCCTAAAACCTCATTAAGATGCTTTCACTGATTAAAACGAAACGCTTCAGGCTTTAACCATTCTAAGCATCTCTCAGCCTACAGAATGAGTAAGGCTTGAGCAGGGTTTGGCTAAGCCAGTAAGCTGGCACTAACAACTTCACCCCGTGGCAGTACATTACCACGGTATCCGCATACCACTAACATTAAGCCAATCTGGGGGGGACAGCCTGTTGTGCAGAGCGTTCCCTAGGCTGAAGCATCATCCTGTTTGGAAGTGTTCAGGGCCAAACCCTACAGCCCTCACTGAGGCACAGCTCCAGCTGGCTTCATCGGCAGCATTGCTTGAGTCAGGGCTGCCGGGGTGTTCTTGTTGATGGGAGCATTGACACTACCCCTCGCCCACTGGGGTCTTCATGACCACCGAGGGGGCTCGGTGACAACAGCACTGTCACAACGTGTGCTACATGCTGCTCTTCATGAGTTACAGGCAGACTTCTTCAAACAGAATGGGGGGAAATTGTCCCTTTTGGAAAAATGCTGGAAGTTTAACATTCCAAAACCTCTTTGGAGCCTCACTGAGCTTCGGCAGAGCACAAGTTGGAAAGGTGTGGTTTTCCTTCAGCATTGCAAATGCCTGAGACCAAGAGGCACTAAAGCTTGATTTCCATAGCAATTATTTCCCAATAAGCATCTGAATGTGTTATTTGAGCAAACTCTTTTAGACTTTCAGAGCTTGCCCACCCTCAACTGATGTGCTCTTCAAAGCTCCATGGATTCTATTCAATGCAGTAGCATTCTGAAACCAGAAGCAGGGCAGTATGGCTTAGTCACCACAGGGTGATTAAAACTGCACATGAAGGAACACACCACAACCACAACCACATTTCTTACTTGGGTTGTTCTCTTCCAGAAATCAAAGCATGTCATTGAGCTCAGGTGGGGACACCTGCATTTAAACTATCAAGCCAAAGTATTTGTGCCATTCTACAGCCTGGATAACATATGTACACTTACTTATTTGCCTATCCTGCAGTTAAAACCTCTGCTGTGTGCAGGAAGTGACCAAACACCACCAAAGAGCTGCTTCCCGAGTTCTGCTGCATGATTGTGATCAGGGAAATGCCAGAAATATCGTGGGACCTTTTCCTTCCATTTGCACAGTGGAAAAGCCTAAAGAAAAGCAGCTCTGCATCTGCAGCTTGTGCTGAGTTCATACCTGTGAGCTGAGGGCGATGACTGAACAGTAACGTGCCAGGGACTGGAAAGCAGAGGGTAAAAGATACTTAATCTTCTTGACCCAATTCTTGGGTCATCTTATGATGGGATTTGATGGCATTTTTTAGGTAAGAAACCCTTGTTTTCAAAGGAGACAGCTTCAGTTATCCTGTATACTCATTGCTTCTGTAGTCACCCCTGACTTTATTGCTGTTGTTTGAAATATTACATTTTAATCATATCTGATAAAAGCACCAAAAAGAACTGATGTGAATCTAAAGAGGCATTTTTATGTAAGAATCTTCAGCTAAAGTCCCTTAATGATGTCCATGTTCAAAGAACCCGGAGGCAAAGTGACTTCCCATTGGAGCTGCAGCAGCAGAGGCTCGTCACTCACTGAAACACCACAAGGTGGAGATGTTACTACTCTTAGCAGCAAATACCGAGCACAGCGGCTGATGCTGATGTTCCAGATCTTATCTAGGGAAATAGGACGGTCTTTCAAATGACAATTGCCTCTAGTTAACAATTACAGTGCAATAAAAGTAAAGGAAGTTGGTAATAGCACAGTAATTAAAAGGAAGGCCATTTCTAGCTTGGCCTTGAAATCAGTCCCTTATAGTTTGTAAAATGCAATGATACTTGATTATTTCTTTATATGAAGTCATATGATTTATGCTACTGAAATAAAATGTTTGCTTATTATGCAGCTAGACTGCAAGTCAGATTTGTAGTCACCCAAATACCCCTTAAGACCTTTACACAGCCATGCAGAAACTACCTTGACTTTAAGCTATAGGAGGCAGAATAGCAGAGAGAGAGAGAGTGGGAGCACAGGCTGGAACGTGCTGTATTCCAGGTCTGATATATACCTCTGTATGAGTGAATGCCACCTCCTCTTGCCATATCCACACCATAGGAACTGCAGGTAAGAGTTGCATCAAGCTCAGGAAACCTTCAGAAGAAGTAAAAGGCGAGATTCCCAATCAATCACATCTGTAAAGATAAGAAAGAGTAAGAAAGAATCCTGGCACCTTTATGTTCTCTGCAGTCAGAACACCATGTAGGCAAGGCAAATGTGCATCCAGCTCCTCCCCTGAAATCTTGACAGTAGAAATCTGACTATAACATCCTGGACCATCTGAACTGTTAGGAAATATTCCTCCAAAATGGAAGTGATGGATTCCAGACTCTGCTTTGAATAAAAAGGAAGGTTGTCCGATTGTTCTACTGGAATAGGTGTAAAGGAGCAACCACCACCTTCTCCTGACCTACATGATTTTTAACTGCCCTTGTGAGTCTAGATCCCGACTTTTCAGTTATTCACTTCCATGGTTTTTAAAACTATTGGCTTTTCATTGTGCAGTACAAATACCAGAAGAGGTTTATAAGATTGCCCCAAAACATGGGAGTTTCTAGGAATGATGTTTTCTGTACCCAGAGAACAGTCTACTAATTTCTCTCCCTTTTGACTCTGTTTTCTAAATCCCTGCTTTTTGTATAGGCTGTGGGAATATAGAATCATCGAATCCCAGACTGGTTTGGGTTGGAAAGGACCTTAAGAACATGCAGTTCCAACCCCCTGCTCTGCAGGGCTTTCCACAATGCAGCATACTCCTGTTGCCAATAACCTCAAGGTTTGTAGATGCTTTCTAGTGGAGAAGAACTTAATCTGACTGGAAGCAGTGTGACCTGTCATCCTGAGGGGTTCTTACACCACTACCTTGAGACAATTCAGTTGTATGAGATATTTTCAGACATGAAAAACATCTCTGGGGAGCAGTATTGGTGTTGTCTACATCTGTTCAAATGCAGCACTTCAGAATCACTTACACTTAGGCATAAGCCATCTGTTCTCTTCCAGGAGATACAATCTGATACAGAAGGAACTAGAGAGTTCAAGAATCATCACAGTTCTACATCTCCATAGAATATGTGATAATGCTGTACAACTGTTGGTTAAAAGTGGTGTATATGTTACATATTCATGGTGTTAAGAGTTGTACAGCGATAGCTTCTATCAAGCTCATCCTTTAAACCAGTAAAAATAACCCCTGTGGAGTTCTCATATTACAGAACTATTCTTGCTATGTGCCATGGGAAGTAAAGAAATGGAAATTACAACCAATTTGATCCTGTGTTTCACATGTACTATTTGTGCCCCTCTAGGCTATCCTGAACAGTGATGGTGTGAATGTTTCATATTCTATGTATATATTTATCTACATAAACAGTTATTTCCCTGATTCAGTTTTCAAAACAACTTCATCACTCTTAGGATGTCAGAATCTTTCTATTGCCAGCATGTTGCAGAGCTTACGGTGACCCTAAATAGCAGTAATGTTACCATTGCTAGTATTAAAGCTAAGAAATCCCTCAGTCTCACCAACTTCTAGTTTAAAATGCTAGATTCTTACTTCTCTTTTATGGCCTTATGTATACATTGGTTTGACTTTACAGACTGGATAAGGAAGATAGAAGAATTGCACAATGCCCAAAGCAGACTGTAAAATACTAACTTGAGGTGAAACATCCTCCCTTGTAGAAGCCAGAAGACAACTCATAGATTGCTTAAGTGGAATGGGCTGCAGCTGGCACTTCACACAAGTTCTCTATCAGGCCCCAGAATGAAGTACTTAAGGCTGATCCAGACAAGTAAGGGATGGAAATAACAAGAGGGTTACTGCAGGAGGAAGAGGCTTAGCTGGTTTTTCTTCTTTGTTCTCTGTCAGGCTCCATATTCCTATTTGCAAACAGAAAGGACCTGGTGGTGTCAACTCTTTCTTATCAGCACATAACCCCACAGTTACACATTCATTATGAGTCACTACCCACCTCTGCAGGAAGAGCTGTAGATAAACGTTGTTCTCTGAAAGCTGAATAATGCACCCACAGTTATTGCTAGCCCAGTTAAGGAGGCGAACGGAATACATGTCTATGTGTGTTTAGATCAGCAAAGGCCCTTACAAGGCAGCAAATCCTTAAAATCAACACAAGTGTGAGCTGGTAGCCACTGTAATTGCTAGCAGTGAGTCGTGTTAACAGAGAAATGGTGAAATATGGCCTGGGTGATTATTATTATGAGGGGCTAGGGCTAGATTCAACTGAAGAATATAGGGCTCATGGGAAGCCCCATAAACACGGACATAATCAAGTATTGGTTTTAATACAAATTCATAAATTTTTATAGGTGTCGAGTTGTCAGGCAGATAATATATGACCAAACTCGGGATAAAGGACGTGGAAAAAAGCATTCCAGAAGGACTGCAACCAGCACACAATCCAGTGCAATGCCACTGAGGACTGCAGCTTTGTTGGGACCCCAAAGTGTCCTGTGTGCAGCTCCTCTCTGTGTTCCCCCAGTCAGCAGTGCAGGGTCACACACCCTGCATAAAACACCCCTGTAGAAGCTGGCAGCAGCAGGAGCATCCGTCACTCGCCCCTCAGCTTTAGGCACAGGCTCTCTAGCTCCACAATCAGCACATGCAATGGGTGAGCTCCCAAGTGCTGCATCTCAGGCTGGACACAATGGGGATACAGAGCCTGAACCACTAAAACCAGTTTTACCATTGCAGAGCACATAAAGGAAGCATTTGAGAGCACAGATGGCTGCAGCTCTCACACACAAGAATGCGAGGCAGGGGCCCCTTTCTTCCTCTGCTCCATCGCTGCTCTGCTTCCCTGTAACCCCCTCCTCAGCCTGCGCTTTGCTGGCCATCAGCCACTCGCTGCTTCCCTACAGGCAGCTACAACTGCAGTTGCAGGACCAGGGGGTCTTGCCAATTGTGAAATAGTATATTCTGACATAACATCATCTCTCCGTGTGAAATGGAAATGCATGCAAACAGCAAGCGGGATGGCTAATAAACTGAAGAGATGCAGGGGAGAGAAATTGTAGCCTTGCTCAGATCAGTGGCAGAATTCCCACTCCTCTCAGTGAGCCAGAATTTTACCCCAGATATTCATAACCCTTGTTAGCTACATTTTAGATAGCTAGTTTGGCAAATTCTGCAGTGCTTCATGCTGTGTGTCGGCCTTTAGGATTTATATCCAGTTGATTGGGTTTGGAGCCCTTTTGCTGTGGTTACAGATCAATTCCAACCTCAAAACTACTCGTGCATGTGACAAATCACAGTTTTCCCTCAGAAATACCATCTTCTTGGTGCTCAGGGGAGGTAACATAGCATTTGGGATGGTTACAAACTGTTTAAGGTGTTGATACTCCAAGCTTATAATGAACTTTATGCAACCAAGGGCTTCTGTCGTGTACTAAATTGCCCTGTGCCTGCCCCAAAGGAGCCCCCTTACTGTCCGCATGTAGTGAGTCCCTGACATTCCAGACCAGGTTGGATGTGGTTCTGAGCAACCTGGTCTAGGTGAAGATGTCCCTGCTCATTGCACGGGGTTGGAACTGGATGAGCTTTGAAGGTCCCTTCTAACCTGAAGTATTCTATGATTCTATGGCTCTGTGCTGAGACCCTGGATGCTACACAGCACCATCCACTGCAGCCTTCTTCTGAATGCAGCCTAAACGGACTTTTACACCCAGAAGTGATGCTGTAACTTCCCTCTGACAATGACTTCACATTTTGAGCAAGGTCAAAAATAGATGTGCCCCAGTGTCCTGTCCATACACAAACTTTGTCATGCACCACGACAGTTCAGTGCATCCACTGCATCGAGCTCTGCTCAAGGACATCAACAGACACACTTCAGGACAGCACACAGAGAGAAAGGCAGGGCTCTCTACAAGTTAGCTGGATCTATAGACAACCAATGATGTATTAAGTCAAAAGGAACCCAGCTTTTAAAGACAATGATGTTTCCCACTCTTAGGAAGCTTGGCTGGAAACAGCACTGAAGTGACAAACTGAGTCAGGTTCTCTGATCCGTTCTGTAATACATCACATGCCATGTGCTGCCTTCAGTACAGAATTACCCCTCATCTTGGGCAGGGAACGGTCAGCAGGCTTTGGTAAAACAGAGCAGGAGCTAATAATTCATCCCAAACTTTGTGCTCTTTTAATAACTGAGCTTGTTTGATGAATTTGTCTGCTTTGGACAGTGATTTACGCACTTTTTGACTCCAGACTCTCTGAAACAACCTTGTCTTTTAGACCCTTAAGGAGAGACAACCCTCTCATTTATGCCAGTTAAATATATATTACAGTACCTTGTGGCTAACATAAGCCCTTTGTTTTCCCTCAGAACATTACAGCAAGCCATATAATGAATCAATAAACTCTGCTGCCTTTCCCCTTGTTCAACTGCATACACTCGGGGCCTGGGGCAGTGCCAAAGAAAATCAACACATACCAATGGAGGTCAGAGAGAAAGAAATCTTGACATCTTCTCCTGCCACTCATTTTAGCACAGCAGTCTGGCTGGATGCATGATTTACTTCCCAGACAATGTGCTAGTTGATTCCTATTGCTCACCTCTCAGCAGATCTATGGGTCAGACCTCCAGCTCTCAGCTGATACTTCTGTTGTGTGAATACTTGTTGTGCTACAAAAGACTTGTCATTAAAAGGGCTTTTCTTCCCCCTCTTCTTAATTTGCCCATGAGTGAGAATCATGCATTCAAAGCTTGTTCTGTAGGGAAAAAAAGAATGAAAAGGAGGAAAAAAGAATGAAAAGGAGGAAAAAAAGATCACAATTAATCAAAACTTTTAACCCTTCAGGGATTACTTCTTGAAAGCTCATAAGAAATAGCATTGTTTAGGATTAAAGGAAATTCACCCAAAACATGATGTTGCCTGCCTAAACCACAGCATTTAAGTGTCACCCACCCTACTTCAGAGTGTGTGTGCCTGTTTTCATGGAGCACCCCTTCATTCCTGTGTAAGCAGGCTGTCAGCATGAGCAGAACACTCACTGCTGAGTTTCATCCTGCAGACTGTTCGTACCACCATCTCCTCAGAAAGGAACCACCCCTGCTTGCACTGGAGACAACAACAAACGTTGGGTCTGCAACAGAAGCTGTTTGAAAGGGTAGCCAAGGATGAGAGAGGGTCAGGAAAGCTGAGAGCGATTCCTGTGTTTCAACACTTCACACCAAAACACTGGAATGTCAACGCGGGGCCAAAGGGACTGATTTAACAGCCCCTGAAGTCAGTCTGACTCTTGAATTCAACAGCACTGGACTCAGCCCATCGGCCCTAACTCATATCTGCATCTCTAATTAGAAGCCATTGAAGAGGGAGTCTAAATAGTACTCTGGAAAGACAAGCACTAAACTGCATCTCTAAACGCTCCTTTGTACCATGGCTATGACAAGCAGCCATAAGAACAACTACAGGAAACATGAGAATAGCTCCACAATAATATCATCTACAATTTTAGAGTTTGGGGCATTTCTTTTTGTAAAATAAAGCATTTTAAATGATCACATCCAGAAATCAACGGATTTGATAAAATCCATTCAATACAATCTCCCAGCAATGGCTTAACAGTATACTGTAGTTATAAAGCCTGGTTTATAGATCTGATTCTGCAACAGAGCTACTACACAGCTGCTCACATCATGGGGAGGTTACAAATGATCTTACCAAGCACAGTTCCTCTGTCACCTTGCCAGCACTTGCTTTATTTTCCTATGGGTCCAGATGAGTCCTGTCACTGTGATACTCCTCCCATTGACTTTAACAGCTCTGGAACGGCTCCATGCTGACAGGAAAAGTCCAAGCAGGGGTAGGCCTTATGTTTGTAATCCATTTCATTAAGGTTTCCTTTAAAACACCCCCCCCCCCCCACATGAAAACACAGAAGTTCTTTTGATCTGTCCACGTTGCTCACAAAGATGCTGAACTGCATCCGTCCCAACACCAACAGCTTGCAAATCTGAGTATTGCCTTTTGCTATGTGGAAGAACTGGAACCTTCAGCCTTATTCACCCTTCTTTAAGATAAATGTGTAGTGTCAGAAGGTCTTATGGTGGGTAACAAAGAATTCATCTTGAATAAAATGTAGATGTTTCCAAGAAGAATGAAAACATCTGTTCCGACAGGACAAGAAGAGTTCAGACAGGATGACAAGTAGCAGGATATTTTATCACCCACCCTCACAAATAATTCAGTGCAAACCACTGGGAGAGCTCTTGAGATGAATGTGCAAGTGTTATCCCACTGTAGCTCATTGTCACTTCATGAGACAGTGCTTCTGAAGAGGACTGGCACACGTGCCCCTGCAAGGATGTGCTTGGTGGGCCCTGATGCACAGAGATGCAAACACCTGCAGGTGGGATAACATCCTGCTCTGCAGAAAGTGGCTCTGCTGTTGCCCTGTCAGTGCAAAAGGAGAGATTTTGTCTTGCTGTCCCTCAGAGCCAGCTCATACCCAGAGATGGGGATGTGACCAGGACATTCCAGAAACCCTTCTTTCTGACCTTTCATTTTCTCATCCAGTGCAACAGTTATTGAACATAGGGCCAGTCCCATTGCAAATGTTAACTCTCCATCGTTCAACTTCAGCAAACTACAGAGACAGCTCAATGTGACAGTACTTGTGCTATTCTTTTACCATGACTATGGCCACACACCCTGCACAAAACATTGTGATATTGTTTTTATAAGCTCTCTCGTTTTAGCAGCCAAAGGCATTGGCCCTGGTTTGCAGTGATAGTTGCACAGGGCAGAGTGAAAACCCAGCCAAGAATCTGCCTGGTTTAGCTCCAACTTCAGTTTCATGCCTTGTAAAGCTAAGGATCATTTGAAGACTATCTCCAAACTCCCGAGAGAGACCAAAGCGCCTGGTGGCTTCTAAATGTAGCCTAGTAAAATAGATGTGATGGGGTTTTAAACATGTGTACGTCGTGCTCAGTTTGCAAACAGGCAGCTGCACGCTCACTGATTTGGGGTTTATTTAAACACTGGTTTCAGTTTAGGCTGGAATAATGCTTGACTGGAATAGTTAGTTTAGGCTGGAATAAGTCTAAGCAGTCAAAGTGTTTTCTCTGTGGGCTGAAGTTTCTCCCAGAATCTGCTTTAAACCACACAAGACAATCCCAACAAGTCCCACAGAGTGCTATGGGCCTTGTTGGCTGCAACCCTGTGAGAACAGGAACAAATGAAGACCATCCTGATGATAACAAGGATAAAGCTTTATAACAATAACCATAGGAGCCACTGGATAAAGTGTAACTGGCTGAAACTCTCAGGCCCATGTTAGGTTATTATGGCCAGAAAATGAAGATAATTTTGTTCCCAGCACTCTTTTGTGTTGTAACATTATTAAAGACAGACTGCCTTACTCAACAAGCATAGGACCCCTAAAAACTGAGCAAAACGCAAGTCTACCCAGAGGGAACTTCCCACTCACATGAGAGACGTTTCTGCCTTCCAGTGGGAAGTGATGTCCTTGCCAGGCTAGGACACATGGATACTCTCAGTTAAGACAACTACATATAATCTTCACAGGACAGTTAGCTTACCTGTGTTGTGAGTGCCAGCATCCTGCCTTCATCCGAGCCCTCCTATCAGTTTGTGTCACTGTAATTTGCTTGGCACTTGAGTTCTTTCATCTGCTCTTGCACACCCTTCACCTCTCTCTGGACTGTCCAAAGGGAGACCTGGAAAGGGAACTGTTATTCTTATGCACTTGATAACGAAGCACAAGCAGCAATTCCTGGGGAAACAGTAATAGCCAAGAACTACCTAAAAGAATGCACCAGAGCCTCTCCTGCTTGAAGTTTTCCCAGACATTGGTCAGGTGTCCTTACCCATACACATCACAGAGTGCATTAAAGCTCCATTCTACACACCAGGTATCAAATCACTTGCAGATATCCTCTGTGTCATGCAGTGCTTCAGCAGGAACAGATTGGAGCATTGCTTGCTTCAGGCTTCTCACACTTTTACCTTCCATTACTTTGTCTTTTCTTCAAGAATAACTTCATGAAAATGGTGAGGAACTCCCCAAATGTGCATTTTTTATCTGTCTGCCTCCTCCTGTGCGCAGAGAAGATTCATACTGGAAAGAATGGGAGGAAAAAACTCCTGCCAGCACACTCAGAAGGGGAATTGGCCTCTTTGGCATTGGAAGCGGTGTGAGGACAAAGCAGAGCAGAGCAATACTGAACAAGAGTCAAAGTTTTCTTGCTCTTCTGCTGTTTCGCAGGCATCATCACCACCTACAATGGGAGCACTGAAGCTCCAGAAAGAGAACTGGGGCATTTGCAGGGAGTATTTCTATATCTCACTGTGGTTTCTGCTTTTCAAGTTTGTTTTGTTACTTATTCTGATCTCTATAATAGCACATTACTGTAAACGGGCATCACACTGACTTCACCACCAGGTTATTGCTGAGCTTTCTCCCTTGCCTTGCCCTTGGCCGCTTGCTGCAGTCACTGTTTCAGACGCTTGAGTCTGAGTAGTGCTGAAACCTCCTTAATGTCTGTTTGGATTTCCTACCTGTCACACACCACAGAGCACTACCCGAATGTCATAGAATCACACAACTGTGGCCTTGCTTTTTGTATCGCTAGATTTGGGTTATTTCACCTGTACCATAGTTTTCCAAGTCATTGCAGGGTTAGATTTTGGTGCTTTACAATGTGTTCTTAGAATTAGACAATGATTTTGCTTTTGCTTCATTTACAAGACAAAAAAGGCCTCAAAAATCTCTGTTAACTGCAGTACAGAAAGTTCCCATTTCTTTATGCACAAAGAGCCACCATGTTCCTGCAGTCCAAGTGACTTATATTAGATGAAACGGACAGATATATCCTGCCTATAACAAAACTTTCTACCCAGATTTGTGTTAAAAAATGCAATCCAGAGCATGTGGAAGAAAACTCAGCAGGAAATAAACCCCTAAATTGCACTGACAGCAGTGTTCTGGTATCTGTAAATCAGCTCTGACACGTTATATCCCCCTAGTCCTTTATGGTGTCGATTCACTCTGTGTTAGGCTCTAGCTACAAAATGTCTTGGGAACTGCTTTCCTTCAACACCAACTAGACTCAGTGCTGTGGAGGTCAGATCTCCTTGCACCCCACAGCCCTCTTTTCCATCTCTGACTCTCTCCAGTTGAGAATACAGATGTATAACCACCCGATGAGCAACAGCTTTTATCCCACTATCACATCCTGAGGTTATTGGAATCCTGCCTGCAACTAATGACTAAAGGGGTATTGTCTAAAACTGAAGAGGGCTTTGCATGGCAGACTCATAGCCTGGAGCATGAGCAGGTACTGGAGCACGAGCAGGTACTGGAGCACAAAGGCTCTCTTGCTGCTGGAATAGGTTCTGGCCCTTACATACATACACCAGTACTCTACAGATTGTTTTGTTGCTTTCCTCTGCTTGTGAAACTCCCTTCACTCCGCAGCCATGCAAGCTGCAACAAAGCTCTGCTCCCAGAATAATCCAGCTGCATCCCACTATGACAGTAATCCAAACACCTAAGACCTCAAAACTTCAGCAGCCCTTGCCAGGTTTTCCCTCACCCTTCCTGGGTTAGTACTGCAGCCAGTTAAAACCACACTGAAATTACCTTTTAAACATGCCTGCAGGCACAGAGCTCAAGCAAAGCTTTGGCACCGCTCATCCTTTTCTTAATGCTCTAATGCCATATTATTACTACTCATTGAAAAGCTTAATGCATTTAAACTCAGCCAGCGTGCCAAAACACACTGACGTTATTTAAGAGTTTGCCATATAATTTGAGCTGATTGCATATTTATTGTTGAAGCAGTCTCCAACTGTAAAGCCTTCTGGTTTCCTCAGGAGCACTTACTCCTCTCACGCTTTGATAGTCTCTTTCCCACACAACTGCTATTCACAGCAGGCTTCAGGGAATTACTTCTTTAACAGGGAATATTTACATTTCTTCTGCCTTCCATCACTAGAGCTTTAAATCTGGGTTCAGAGATTCTCCTGCTACAAAAGGAACAGCAATCTGCTGCAGCAAAAGGTCTCAGGTTCTTCTGTTTCAAGACACTTCACCACTGGCATACCCTGAGGAGCAAAGCATTTGGGGATGTCTGTACATGCACCACTAACAGATGATCCCCTTTCTTTGTCAAAGCTGGTAAACCCAGCATGAGCTGCAACAAATACCTTCAAGGGATATGTCTGTGATGCCATTTTTCAGATGAAAGATAGAAACTGGGTACCTGTCAATGGGCAGCCGCTCTTTACAAGCATCTGAACAAGAAAGGTGCATGTTCATGCAAGATAGGAAGGCACAGCAGAAGCCTCAGTATCTGTGTGAACAATTCTTTTTCACCATTTTACTTAAACTCTTTGTCCTCCTTTCAATACATACTTTGCATTCCTGAGGAAATTCAGTTGCTAACAGAGTGGAGGCACAGAAAGATACACTTCTTACAGAACTTGTAATGGATTAAATACTGATAAATACCAGCTACACCCTCGAGTTACACTTGAGTAGTGTCCAGTGACAGTAGGACCCTCAAACCAGTCCGTAGCATCTTTCCCAGTTGACCCTGTGTCTCATGCTTTCTTCCCCCCTCATCTTTCCCTTTAATCTCTGATATCCTTCCATAGACTTCAGAACATCCAGCTGCTAGTTTCTGGATGCCTTTTCCCCACCTACTTTCAGGAAAGGCTTCCTTTCACTGCATTACTCTGCCAGCCCATCTACTTGAAATACCCCAAAGTAAACTCCTTCAAGTAACATCGAAATACAGCAGTGCCTTCTACCATGGATGTGACAATAAGTCTATTACAGCAAAGAGAGACACGTTCAACAACAGATCTCCTTCCCTCACTCAAAGGCCTCCCTTTGGTAGTGTGTTGAAGGAGAGAGAGATGCTCTGCAGCGAGTGAGAACAAGACCAGGTCTCAAGTGCCCGGTTCACATGGAGGTAAATGGCAGAAGGCAAAAGTGCTTTTTTAGGCTAGAGCTCTTCAACTGGAGGCCAGGAAGGAAGACCAAGAGAAGCATTTGACCCTCTGTGTATTTAACAGGATCTGTGCCAGGAAAGAGAAAGCCAGAGCCCACACATCTATCAGGAAAGCATGCAGCAAGAAGTCTTTCTGGGGAGACAACGGTGTCTGTGTTACCAATCACCTCTGCTACAACCAAACACGAGGAAGAATCTGCATCTCTCTTGATTCTTCCTTTCTTTCCAGGCCTGTAAATGTGCACAGGGCACAAGCAGCCCCAAAGTCACCAAATGGGGCTTTGCTAACCCAGTTTGTCTTTAAAACTACTAATAAAGCAGACAGGACTATGCATGCAGAGCTCTTCATTAGGATGTGCCTTGTGCAAAAGTGAGGCTATGAAAGAGTTATAGCACCCAGGCCATTCATTTCTCTGGATGTTCCATCAGTGGTGTGGTAAAATAGATCTGCAGGCTAAATGAGAGGTACTTTTAGACTGAAGGAGGACAGCACTACTGAGGGTATGGGAGGCATGAAACAAGGCAGAAACCAAACCGTACTGAATCATGCTGGTCACTTAGAGTACAGCACTGTCACCCTAATGGAGGGGAGCAGAAACCCACAAAACTCCCAGTTCCTACCACATCCAAACAGGCCTATTTCACAATGAAAGCTTCTGTAGGGACCTGCAACGGGTCTGGAGCCACCCGCAGCTCAGGTATTTTGTTTGCTTGAATCTGACATGCTCCTGATGATAAATGAATAGGAGATGGAAGTGAAAGGGAACAAATAAATCTCCCATGTAGAAATAAAGACATTTTCCCTCTTCCCAGCATCAAGAAAAGAGCCCTTGCCAAGCTCTGAAAAGTAGGATGGCAACTGCATGTCATTTTATCAGCTCTGAAGCTGATGGAGATGACATCAACTGGAAAAATAAATCACCTTTGTCATAAAGCCTCTTTCAGCTTGATTTCTTGGGGTTAAATTAGTAAATGCAAGTGAACTTATGGTGTCAATGCTCTAAAGTCAGAGGCCAAGAGCTACACAAACAGCCAAGAGATGGATAGCATTTCTTTAACATCTGGAAGTAAGGAAACACACTGGAATGGCTTTTATCAGACAACACTGTCATTTGTGTTCCTCTTCCCACCCACTCTGCTGAATGCCTCTATCTTATAAAGCTTTCTAATCTCCTCCCTCAAGTCTATGAAGGGCTCACATCTCCCCACTCTCAACAAACCAAGAGGGAGCTATCACATCCTTAAAAGAGGTAAAGACACAGTTAAAACCAAAGGCTGGCATGCAGTCCCTATGGAAAGAGCCAGGCAGGTAACTGGGAATCACAGCATTCCCCATGCCTGCAAGGGGATTTTTACCAGCTTCTCAGTGAGGCAGCTTTGAGCTTAATGAAAAGCTGTCATCCACACAACCGCACGTGGTGGATGAGTCCTCACACATGGGAACAGTGCCCATCTCCCTGGATCTTAGAGCAGGAGATGCTCTAGGCCCTGGTAAAGGCAGCCCTGGTAAACCTGCTGCCATAAGCTGCACAAACTCCAGGTTTTCCTTTACAGAGAGAGAAAGTTCCATTGGACAAGCATGTGAATAGTTCTGATTTTAGGTGGTTCATCTGGGCAAGGTCTGAAGACTGGATATTGCCCATTTTCATGATGTTGCAATGATGACCTTCATCATCATACCTTTTCCTAGGCCATTTTCTGCACTCAGTTTGATGAATAATTTCCTCCCTCAGTGACAACCAATTCACATCCTATTTTATATTCAATGTCTCTTTTGTTCCAACAGGTTTCCACAATAAAGCAAGTGATGCCAACCTTCTCCTGCAGTGATTTGTACTCCTACTTCTGTACCTTCAGAACACTGTACACAGAGTGGTGAGTTCCAGTGAATCATAAGCAAAGGAAGGATGGGATCTGCCATCTGGAAATGATTACGAAAACTTATTGTGCTACATAAATGTGCTGCTCACTTGTTCTTTATCCCTGCTAATTCTAACACAAAGTAGTGATACTGAAACCGATGCCAGGCTAAACAGCGGAGAAAACAATGCAAACATGAACTCTGCCACCAACAGCCTAAGTACTCAGCTCGATCATAAAGGAAAGCACAAGCTGGAGCACATGAATATTCTGAAGGGGGTGAAACGGTCTGCAAGGGAAAGCAAAATGAAGTTGAGGTTAAGGGGGGGTTTGCTAACATCGGCACCATTTGGTATCACTGAACACTAGCTGGCCCTAAGCTGCTGCAGTGTGAAATCACAGCAGAAAGATCTGGGTTCTAAACAAGCCCTAGAAAACACATCTCCAGCACAGAGGAAGTCAGAAGGAAATCAGCTCCAAAGAATGTCTGCTTGATTTCCTTTGAGACAAAGGTATTTCTAGCTCCAGAAAGGGGGAAGCAATCCCAGCTTGCCTTGGGCCCCTCAGCCAGCTCATTTGGGTTTGGTAGTTGTCCTTTTGCTGTTGTCATTGGGTTTCCACTGATGTGGCACCAGTGTCAGGCTCCGCTTTAAAGTATGTTCTTTAGTTTACCACTAACTGGGGCCGTGCTTCTACCTGTGGCACACCTCATCTGTAATGCTGGCGTGCTTCCACAGTGATTCCCACCTCCCTGGTGGAAAAACAAGGTTAAAGTGGGAAGACCAAGCAATAGGCTCCTGTTCTGTTGAGTGCCTGGTCCCCAGCATCAGGATGCAGCTGCTGTGTACCCAGCAGATACAGGATCCCTCCTACCCATCTTCATGTGAGAGCTGCACAGCAGCCCTTTATGATCTCTTTTGCCTCTTCCCCATGATAGAGCCCACATACACAAGAGCTTTAGATTTTGTCCCTGTCTTTCACATAATCAGGAGCTAGACCTGCAGTTCTATCAATCATATGAATTTTATGCACAGACTGAGGACTTAATTAGCCAACTGGTAGGTATAGAGTACTGTAAGTCTGCTGGTGTGAGAGCAATCACTTGTATTAGGGTGTAGGACAGCTGAAAATGTAAAGTATTGATGTTAAACACAGGGATGTTAAACAAATGATCTTATAAAATTGATATTACATAGAAATTTAGATATTATTATGTAAAAATAACTATTACTTTCTATGCTTTGCTGAAATGCCAGGATGAGACAATTCTGCCATGATATAACAAGCAGCAGAGCATGATGCATAAGGCAGCTAGGAAAGCACAGCTGTTCTCTCCTGCTCCACTGCATGTTTCCTGTGTAGAAGGGAGTACCTAAACTGAAATGGTTGTGGAAAGAGATGGCCCCAGTAAAGAGCCATGAAACAGCTCAGGAAATAGCCTGGCTGGGAGATGGCTCCACACTGAAGTCACACAAGCTATACCCCAGCCTGTCTTCACCAGCCACAGCCAAAGGTGGGCTCCAGTCATCAGCCCAACCTGCCTTGAGTTCCTACTGCCTGTGGGGAATGCTTCAAGGTCAGACTACTCCCCATGTGGGGCCTGACTCTTCCTGCCTGAGAAAACAGCCTGCAGCCAAGCACAGGAAGGAGGATGGTGGGAGAGCCTGGACTCCAGCCACAAGCCAACGTGTAATTAGGACACAGATAGTGCCAGAGAGCACAGCTGAAACCAACAAGTCAGCTCCGGCTGAAACCAACAGGGCCATGTTATCAGGCAGTTATCTAGGCAGGTATTTGAGCTGGAATCACATTATCATCTGACTTCTCATGCTGCATAAGGGAGGGGGCTGGTTTCTTTACAAATCTTGGGCTGTGACTGAATGAGACCCAGAAATGAGCAGGTTCTCAGATGTTTCATCCTTAATATGCTGACCAAAACAGCTTAGAGACAAGTTGCTTAATCTGGTCAGTTAAATATCCCCAAGTGCTGCATGGCTTTCATTGACCTGAGCACAGAAGTGGGAGTTTTCAACATACAAAAACACGAGTTGAAACTGCTACTCAGCCTCTTTAGGTTTCCAGCACAGCCCCACAACCACTCAACTACCACAGCTTTTGTATCCATGCTTTTCTATTCCTGATGGCTTGCGGATACCAAGTTTGCTGTTGGCATCCAGGTGCCTGAATGGACCACTGTGCAGTTCATGTCTTGGAGCTAGAGAGTATCTGGAGATGCTCCTTTAAAGGGATTAATGAACTTCCATGCAAGAGCAAGCAAAGTGTGTGACCCTAAACAAGAAGTATGAATAGGCTTGTAAGCACCACAGCTAAATGGGAAAGAAGATGGGCAACAAGAAAGAAAAAGAATGACGTACACAGAGCAACATGTGAAAGAAGAACATACATGGATGAGCAAGGAGGGCAAACTGCAGAATGCACAGCAGAGAGAAGGAAATCAAGGACGAGAGGTGGTTAATGTGCTCCCACAACACCATTGCCAAGGACAAAACCTAACCCTGGCCAGGGCAGAGCTGAAGGAACAAGTGGGTCAGCAGGCACGGGGGAAAGCAAGCACATTGAATCTTTAAAGCTTATACAAGCAAACTCTGTACTCAGTGAATTGTAAGGCAAACCCCAGCCCTACACACTGCTGGCACCTGAAGCAACTTTAAACACCTCCCCATGCAATCAAC
Organism: Melopsittacus undulatus; assembly: GCF_012275295.1. Lineage (NCBI taxonomy): Eukaryota > Metazoa > Chordata > Aves > Psittaciformes > Psittaculidae > Melopsittacus > Melopsittacus undulatus. Next base: position 117,672,966 of record NC_047529.1, read on the forward strand.
CACAGCAGCTCCCCTAGGCCAGGCAGCAATGGGGAACTCCTGACTCCAAACCCACAGTTTGCTGGTTCTGTTCAGTCCCAGAAAACCCTCACCAAGCACAACAAACATCTGCTTTGAGCTGTTCCAGGCACAAGCAGCAGGTCTGAAATGCAGGCCAATGACTGTGGTCCCTGAGGAACAGCTCTTGGTCTGCAAGCCCTCAATCAGACACCTGCAGGGCTCTCTGGCACAGGCAGCCCAAGCCTGGGAGGGAAGCTCTCCTCCTACACATCAGCTTGTAAGCATGCAAGCTTCTTAAGTCAAGCTCAGAAAGCTGCTACCAGCCTGGTCACAGACGATGCTACCATGGAGCGCAGCATCTGGTCAACAAGCCCCAGGTCCTTAAGGGTACCTGGAAAAGACACCACACACAGCTGGGGTCTGGATGGTCACTGCTGAGCAGGGGAATTCCAAACGCATGTTGATAAATTGGAGAGGCTGCAAACGTGATGTGAGTGCTGGGGAAGACAGCACAGTGAGAGCTGGTGAGCTCAATCTGTGCAGGTTATCAAGCAAAATAGTGAAAGACAGGCTGATTGCCATGTAAAAGCCATCAGAGAAGACAACACCAGTGACTAAGGGCTCTTCACTTTAAAGGACAGAATGATTAAGACCTGTAAACAGCCACAGCAGCCAGACCGAAGTCAAACGAGGTTGCAGGCACACATTTTAACTGTGATGGTGATTAACTACTGTGGCAAAACTTCCAAGGAAGCAGTGAGCTCCCCACCCCTTGCTATTTGTCTTAGCATGAAGATAGATGCTTTCCTGAGGAGGATGATTTCAAGCAAATTAGAAGCTTAGTGCAAGTTTGAGTGGAACCCCACAGCCTGTGCTATACAAAAGATCAGGTTGGATAATGTAATGGTCTCTTTTGGCCTCAAACCTCTGGCTGTGGGTCTATGAACCCCGTGTTCCTCACCTCCAGTCACGTTGTGCACCAACACAAGAGAAATGCCAGTACCCACCTCAAACAGCATCCATGAGAGCCCAGCAGCGCTGCCACCACTGCCAAGACAGCTCGCTCAGGGAGGATAGCAATGATACACACAAAATATCACCTCCTTCCGCCTGCTGCTCACGCTCCTGTTGTTCCAACCCAGCATGAAGGTGGTTTCTGGGCAGTGAAGCGGCTCATATTCGGTTTTTCATCAACCAACACCCCCAAATCTTCCTCCTCACGCTGCACTAAATCACTGCTCTGCACAACCCATACCTGGGACTGCCCCGACCCATTACACTTGGCTCTACTCAGCTTCACGAGGCTTGCGCAGACGCCTCTTAAGAGCATCCAGGTGCCTTTTTATACCTGAAATCACCAATAAAGCACCGGTGTGGAGCACCCTTCCCGGAAGGAAACGCATCTTGTTGCTAGTAGGAGCGGGGCTAAGCACCCACTGCAGCCGTGTCCTAGCGCCTGCTACCGCTGATGCGCCGCCAGGGGGCAGCACTGTGCCGAGCCGGAGCCGCAGAGCCGGGTGTGAGGAGCGATGGGGGAGCTTGGTAAGTAGTGTGTTTTAAGCATTTATTATCCTTGTAAACTCGGAGGTTTTGGAGCTTTCATAAGGGCACTGCTTGGTGAGCCAGCCCTGCTCTCTGTTACACTGCATTTACATGCTGAGCACCAGTTCTGGACCCATAAATACCAGTTCCAGGGTGTTGGAAGAGCTCTGCAACACAGCAGTGGCTTTGCACTGGGTCTGGTCTCTCTCCTGAGCACACCAGTACCACCTCTGTGTTGGTAACCAGGCAGTTAGGGCTTGCAGCAGAACCATCCATTGCCTCCGATGCTTCAGGACGCAAGTGATGCAGGAGTGGTGGGAACATCCCAGTTAATCAGAAGATGAAGCTTGGCCTCTCTTTTCCCCCATGCTGTGACTTGTATTTACTAAGAACAGACTACCAGGGAATTAGTTGTAGGTTTGAAGTTACTGTGCATTCAGTGCCCATCACTGCAAGCCCCATTTGGACTTCTCGCTGTTGCCCTCCTAGGAAAAGAGCTCTCTTTGCCATTGCCATTTCTTTTGTGTGGCCAAATCCCCCTTTTCCACCCTAAATCCTGCCTGTCTCCTTTCCTTACCCTGGTGAAGAGCAGCAGGAGAATTGACTCCATGCTTCTTTCTTAGGGCCCTTTTTTTTCTTCAAAAGCTTTATTTTTTCTTTATTAAAAAAACCCAACTCCAAAATCCATAAGATTTGGGCTGGAATCTCGAGAGGATAAGATTCAAGAAGAGGTTTTGCTTCTTACTCCATTTCCTTGTATTCTATCACTGTATCTTTCCTTGCAACTTTATAAGCAAGAAAATGACCAGTTTCTGATAGCTGGCAAGTTGCATTCCCTGTGCTTGAAAGGGAAATGACAAGAAGTAATTAGGATATAATTGAAGAGGAAAGACCTATACATCAACACCATGCACAGTTTCCTGGCTCTATTTGCAGATTTATAGGTTATTTGTTCCCTCTGACTGAGATTTGTGTGAAGTAAAGGGCTACCTGCAAGGTTTTCTAGTATCAGCCATAGCTCCAGCATCACAATTGATAAACACCCTCACTTGGATGAAAGTCTGGAGAGCCCTTCAAACTCTTACCTGTTGCTGCTACCTACTCACTGTCCCTTTGGTGCTGAAACAGTTAACGTCTGAAACAGATTGGGCAAAACTACTCCCTGCAATTCCATAGAGCATCTCATATCGGGGATTAATTTAGCCCCATTTCTTCAGCATGATAACAGCTCCATCCGGCCATTAGCCAGTTGATAAATTATTCAGGGGGTTTTCTTCCACCCTGCCCATTAGGGACAACAAAATCCTTTTCTAATCAGTCATTGTCTTTAATTGTGGTACCATTTTAAGAACACCCCCACCCCTACCCCCGCATTAGTGGGTGATGAATAACAGTTGTCCTGCTGTGTGCATGCCTGGGTGCAGCTGGAGCCTTTCCCACAGCAAGCACCAGCAGCCTGGGGCTGAGAGGCAGGCAGCTGGTGTGTGCCCTGCCTCCCAGAGCCCCATGTAAGCCATGGGGCAGCCCCATAGGGCCCAGCTGCTGCATTGCTGATTGCTCACTCTTTGGGGCTGCCCAAGTCCTAATTGATGCCATTCCTGATGGGGAGCTCTGCTGAGCACAGATGTCTGCAGCAGCAGATTTACACATACAACTTCCTGGTACTATTGACACAGGCCATGGCTAAAGATGTGCAATGAAAACAAAACTGAAGCTTGCATCATTGTGCATCCATCTGCTCAGCTCCCCCCAGCCTGTCCTTATACTTGTTATCAGTGCTTGTGGTGAGCTTTTCCTGTTCCAGGGTTTTGGAAGTGGTGAGGCACTGAACACAGCATGATACATTGGGTTTACTGATGGTGAGGACAGTGTCACTGCCATAGGGTAGCTGCAGTAGTCACTATGGGCACTCAGCAATGTGGCTTTGAGTTCAGGTTGCTGATTCTTCTGCCTCCCAGACTCTACAAATACCCTAATTCTCTCAGCACCAGGTTCTGTTTCTGGCTGCAATGTCCAACCTGAGGCCCAAGTCTTTAAGCTTCCTAAAACCATGTTACATATCCAAATACTTGGGGATTTCCCACCAACTATGCCTATTTCCTTGTTATGTATATTGTAAGAATAGCCAGTGAACACCAAGTACACCCTGGTGAGAAGCAATCAGATAAACTGTGGGAGATCTCACCTAGAATCCCTTGTCCATCAGCTCTTTCAGAGCAGGACATTAAACTTCTGGTACAGGGGTAACCAAGGTACAGGGATGTAATCTATCCACGCATCACTTCCATCTCCTATTTAAGTGAAATGCCTCTCCTTATCTGCTTTGAGTCATCCTTAGTGAGCCACTGTTAAACTTTGCTGAATAGTTCTTGGTTTGTAGGCATTTTTCAGCTACAAATCAGAGGATGGGCAGGGGTTGAGGTCTCCCACCTGGACACAAGGTTATGGACTTCAATGTAAATAGTTAACTGTACTGAGGATCTGCCATCAGACCTTACCATGAGCATCTGAGATACATAAGCAGCCAAGAGGGACAGAATTACTCATCGGAGGCCAAGAACAACAGGATGAAGGTGGTTAAAGGTATTTTTCAACTTAAATAGAAGGAAAAAACCGTGGAGAACTAAACTGTAATCACAGACTTTGATCTGGATCAGTTAAAAGCAGGCCTGCCATGTAAATTAATGTTGAATTGGTAAAATAGAATCATACCATTTCCCTTAGTTCTGTTGTTTTACAGTGCTTCTAAAAAGGGATGGAAAGTTTTCCATCTGCCTAGCAGGAATGTTGGGAAACTGATCCGCTGAAAAGGGAAAAGGAATCAAACTTATTCCTGGGTTCAGAAGTGCAGCATCTTGTAGGTCAAGCATTCACATCCACCTGGTGTTTTAGGAGAGCTCTTAGGAAATGCAGGGAAGAGTTACAGCAGTTTCTAGAAGGCAGAGGGGGATATGGACTGTACTAAAGCTGTCTTCATGAAATGGCAGCAGTTTTATCCCTGTTTGAATTGTAGCATTCTTCCCATACAGTCTCCCCACGAGGTGAATACCTGGCCCACTCTCTTCTAGGGCAAGAATAAGCAAAGGCAGCAGTTGGGGTATGTCTGTCATACCAGATTGGGCTCATTGCATCCAAAAGACAATGCCTAGCTGTGCAGCAGAATACTTGCTCTCTGTCATGCGGATGAAATGAACTCACATTAGGAGATAGGGTTACATGCTCATAGAGCAAATAAGCATGCCAAGGCTTTGATGCGTTACATAAAAACTCAGGATCAGTTTTCACTCCCTTCACTTCTGCCTCACTTCAAAAATTCCCCACTCAAATCTGCTCTTTCCAGTCCAACACAAATTCCTTGTGATAGAAGCGAGCACAGAGCACAGTCCTCTCCCAAACCAGATGATACTTAAATTAGCTTCATCTATTTGCTTACTTAAAGCAGCCTGACAGCAGGGGTAGCTGAGCTCCACCTTGATGGCATAATAAACTTGAACTTGGTGATATGTGCAGGGATTGATTTCTGCTGTTGACAGGTTCTAGGCTCCAGCAATGGATGTGTTAGAGGGGATGTAAAGGCAAATGGCCGCATGGTTTCCTGCAGACATGTGTGCTCCTATGGTCTTATACTAATCACTTCCACATTAAACTCTTTCTCTATGTAAGCTCCCTGCTTTTCAGAGGAGGGTTACGGCCATCCAAACTGCATGCATTCATTCACCAGGTCAAAAGGCTTGGGAATAATAAGCACCAAATCTAAACCTAACCAACCCAAACCAAATTAAACAAGAAAAGATTTTCACTTTGAGAAATATCCCTCGAAGGTTCCTTCTCACATCCCTGACGAGATGGAAACGGACACAGGGTAAAAATCAGTATGAGAAACGTTAACCTGTATTTCTTGTTTGGATATAGATGAATTTACACTTGTTTCCATCAATCACACCTATCTCTGGTGACAACCTCGGGTTTTGCCAAAAGGCAGGGTTGGTTTTCTCCCTGTTCCAGCAGCCCTCATCTCTCTCCCCTTCTCAAGCACCACAGAGCAACCTTTAGTGCCTGCTCTCAGACTGACTTCCAGGGCATGGGTGTTTGCTGCTTGCTTGCAATAAGACAAAAAAGTCCCCGAGATGTTGTTACCTTTCCCTGGAATCTTTTGCCTTGCTTCAAGCAGAACATAGGTTTTGAGATAGGAAGTGTGAGAGGGGAAATCCCGATGCTTTAGCATTAGAATTGCCCACTGAAAAGTGACTCAGTTCTCATCAAGATAACCCAGGGAATGCTCTGCTCCTCCAGCTTCCAGGAAGCCCCACTTCAGACTGCTCCTTCCCCAAGCCTGTCTCATGCAATCAGCCCTTAGCATGGTTGGCTTTTTGAGGAAGGAAATTGCCTTGCCTGGAGGGGACAGGGTCACAGACAAAGCAACCCTGCAGTAAGGAGAGGAAGTACTGAGTGCGCTGCTGAGGTCACCTCTTGGTTCTTGCAGTGAAGGAAACAGATGCCAGACATGGTTAGAGGAATATCTTGGCTTGCAGGGAAGTCATTATCATGGTTCAAGCTTCTGCCACAGCTGCTGACAACCTGGGTGAAATTAGGAACACAAGGGGCTGTTTCAGTCTGAACCCATCACCCCTTGTCCTGTGGCTGCAGTGCCAAGCGAAGTGTATATAACTGTGCTCAAGGGAGGTGCAGTTCTCCACACAACTGGGAGAAAGGGTATGGTTTGCCAACAGTTAAATCCAAAATAATAACCCAAATGAAGAGTAAAACTGCAATGTCATTAACCTCAGCTGCTTCTGAAAGGGAGCATCAACCTGGTGCTAGTGTATAAAACTAGTTCAGTCACTTTAACAATGCCTGTAGCTTGGTCAGCTTGGTTAGAATTTAAGGGACTGTTTTTTGTGCAACCTCTGTGTTTGCTGTCAAAAGCTGGGAGTTATCCTATGGACCGAAACTTCAGACACTGTTCAATTGGCCGGAGCAGAGTCTTGGATACTCTTTGTGTGATCCATCTTTTTGAAGCAGCATAGACATCATTCTTCCTGGAAAGCACAGCAGAGTCACAGGGGGCTGGGAGCTGGACAGTGTCAGGAGGGTAAGGAATCAGTATGTGAACAACCAAATCACACCCACTGTGCTTGGGTAATCAGATTGAAGCAGCCAGCAGGGCTGCTCTCCTTCCAGGAGCTCTTCATAACAGGCATGAAAGATGAGTAAAATACTGCAGATTTCACTTTGCTCTGGTGTCTCTTATGACCTTCACAGCCTCAACTTATTAGACTATGCAAAGACACTTTGCATAGTCTAATAATTCTCTGGCTAGGAAAATAATTCCTCCTTTCCTACAGTCCTTTATTCAACTTCAATTACATTCCTCTTATCTCTTACTGCATCGTAGTGTGATGGTGGCTGCAAAGCACCTCTTGGTATTTCAGCTTATCGTCCTTACTGTAAAGTTTCGTGTAGACTCACACTGAGTACTGTGTTTTCCAGTGTCATATCTGCTCACAGAAGAAGGTTCATCTGCTTTTGAAGGGAGAAATGAGTTGAATGCCCCTGCCTCCAGGGCAATCACTTTCTAAACGTTTTATTTATAGCCGTCTAATCCGGCTTTAGCAATTAATTACCCTGCTTGATGTGATGCAGTTGCTGTGACTTAGCAACTGTTCATTCATGTTCTGGTCACAGGGCAGAAACCCACCCCAGGTACCTCGGGAGAGAGCAAGATTCCTGACCTTAACTGTAGGTGGCATTCTTCATCTGTTCATCCGAGTCACTGCTCCAGAAACAGAGGCAGAGGCGTGATTTTGGTGTAGCCTTGGTTAATGTCTGCAGCCCTCTCCCAGGTTTCATTAAACGGTACTTTTAGCTGGAAGGAATGTAGGTTCATAAAACCCGAAGTTGTGCAACTCTTACCTGGAAAGATTAAACCAGTTTTCTGCTGTTCTTGCCCTGGAAGCTGAGGAAATGGCAGCGTTCGAGTGATCTGGAGCGTTTCCAGAGGAATTCTTCCATCATGTGCTAGGAAGAATAAAAAGCTGCAATGCCCAAAGGTTTATCCATGGCCCAGAAACCATTTGCAATTACCTTGCAGCGAGAGTGAGCACATCCAACTACATTTTAAATTACCAGTGTTATCTCTAGAGGAATCTCAGATGATTTCCTTTTGCAGGGGGGGTTTTGGTATGCACAGCGTTTCTCATGTGGATGTGGTTATCTGAGACAGCTCTGCACTGTTCCAGCAGTAGAAAGCTTACCAGGAAAAAAGAAAGAGGGAATTTTATTCTCCAATTTAGCTAGAAATTGAGTGAGCTTGAGAAAGAGAAGGAATCCTGCTTGGTTAGAGCCAGGCTGAACTGCAAGCAAGTTATCTTTGAGTATCCCATGCAGCTCTGAGCACATTGTGCTCTCTCTCAAAGCTTTCCCATCCCTGATCCTTGCTGTGCTGTAATGGCATCAGTGGTACCAGATGATCCACATCCTTCGTGATGCAGGCAAACATCCACTGAGGATTAGGCTGAGGACACAGGGTTCATCTGCACTTGTGACCTGGGATAGCTTCTAATCCTGCAAATCAATCTATTCCAAATAGGAATGCAAGTCAATTAAATTATTCATTTCCCTTCTTAGCTTAATCAAAGATTAAAAGACAAGAAATTCATACTAGTGCCAGAGAACTGAAAACAGATGGCTGAGATTCCTTTTGTTCATCAGAGGCATTGGTAGGTCAAAGACATCAAACCCCTCCAATCGCAGGCTTTCTGTTTAAAGCAAATAAACCCCTGAGCTTGTGGGTGCTCATTTCCTTTTAGCGTTTCCATTTCTGTTGTGACCCTGAGGTGCAGTCTAAACAGTTAAAAGAGCTGAGAGGATTCCAGGAAACATTCCACGTATCCATTTTTCCACATTGTTTTCTCTATGAAATGTGTTATCAAAAGCAAGACGATTTCAGCCTTCTCTAGGACCAAGTTAGAACCAGATCTTGGAGTCTTAGCCAAGGGGGAATGTTCAGGTAAAGGCTAAATCAAATGTTCTGAAAAGCTTAGGTTTTTGGTGCATTAGAGTCTGGGGAAAGGGCATTGTTGGTTTTCCTGTTTGCTCACCTACTGTGTAATGCAGGATTGTATGAAAACTTCAGACCTGCCCATCAGGCCCAATGCATGTCACAAAAGGCAACATCAGCTTTACTGGGTATAGTTAAATCCCACCAAAGTGGGATTATGGTGATACATTCCCAGGCTAGTCAAATGGTTGTATAACCTCTCCATTCTGCCCACTGTGGATGGTTATGGATCCTCTACAGCAGCCCAGGGACTGAACTAACACATCAGGGCAGCTGCATTTCATGTCCTGTGCCATTGCACCAGAGCCTCACAAGGGGCTGCAGTAAATTGGTTTCACAAAACTGTTTTCTCAGGTTTAATAAAGGGATTTGGCTGAGCCAAAGTTCACCATATAATGTAGAGAGAAAGGGCCCAAAGAGAAATCCTCATCACAGCATGGATTTAATAACCAGAAGCTCCAGGTGACTCACCTGGACTTTGTCTTTGCAAACCTTGCAGTGATTTTTCCAACTCCAGTTCATTCAGTGCTTTGGAAGAGTGCCTTGGAAAATGAATTCTTCTCCTATCATGTGGCCAGTGTAGGCATATTTTCCCATAGCGTAAGAGCAGATAGCGTGTTTTCCCACTCCCCTAGAAACTGAGTTAATGCAGAATGACTAATTCATCTTTTCGGACTGTCAAAATGCTCGTTGTAAACTCAATGCCTCATTTAGCCTAAAGTGCATTGCAGCAAAGGATACAGTCCAAGGAACACAGTTTCTTTTCTCTTGATTAATAAAGGCTTGGAAATCAGGCTGAAGAACATTCTGTGGTCCCTCAAGGTCAAGGAAAAGATGCAATATGCACAGATTAGCAGTAGTTCACTCCAAGGCAATGGGCAGTACTTTAGCTCACCCTACATTGCTCAATAATTGACTTTAAAAACTTCCATGTGGCTTCATGTGCCCTTCCCATCCCTGCAGTGTTGTTTCCCCATCAGGATGAACAGTGCAGACCTAGGGCTGCCCACTCAATCTTCATGCCCTGGACAGTGGTGGTTTGGCAGAGCTGTCGGAGGGAAGCATGTACTTCATTCCTTTATATAGTGTCCATTTCATGGGAAATACTGTGCAGAGCCTGACACGAATGTATTTGCCTTTTCTGTGTGATTTGTTGAGTTTGGACTTTGCCAGCAGATAACACAAGCTTACTTCACAAGTGTGCTATAAAGCACAAGGAAAGGTCAGGTGCTGTAATGCAGTGATTGTGTCAGCATTTAAACAACCATTCCCCCGACTCCCCAGTGCTATTCAACTTTGTAATACATATCAGGAATGGGGGGGTCAGGCAAAACCAATCTGTTTCTTCTGTCATAACATTGCTGAATAATAGCATAGGGAAAGAAAATATTTATGAAGAGAGATCAACAAACCAATGAGCATCACCTGGGAACAATCCAGCTGATGCAGGAGACAAAAGCTGGAGCAAAGAACAGTATGCATGACTTGTGCAGACATGGTGCTGGACTCAAAAGCACTGGCTGGAAGGGGAAAGTCCACTTGGGACCATTGGAAATGTACCCCTATGATAGCTCAGTGGTGAGCAGGACACTTGCAGTATTAAAATTGATTATGCTGTTTGGGGGGTTTTAGTCATTTAACAGAAAAGCAATGAAGATGTTCATTCATCTCTCTCAGGAGCCAGTCTGAATGTACCAGGATAATACTGCTGTTTGAAAAGGACAGATTGGAGCACTAGGAAAAGGTGATTGTGAGGTTCAGGATTGTCAACACAGCATTTTAAATCCATGTATTTCAAATACTGTGGATGGAGAAAAGGCCTAGTAAGAAATGGCAATAAATACATGAATTTCACATCCTAGCAGTTCACCCTTATTTCCAATATTCATCTATTAAAGCCCACAGTTACTTAATTATATCCAACTGAATCAAAACCAAACTGAAGGCAGAGAGTCTTTATGAGAATAAAAGATATAGCTACCTCTGCCCCAAACTGGTAAGGTTTGGCAACAGCAAAATACAATGAGCAAGGTAAGGAGAGCAAACTGAGATACTCAAAAGTAAAGGAAGCTTTAGTTAAAGGATGCAGTGGGAAAGGATAAGAGAATCATAGAATGGTTTGGGTTGGAAAGGACCTTAAGATCATTCAGTTCCAACCCCCTGAGCTCTGTCCATGCCTACCACTACTGTAGGGACAAGATAAAGCAAATACAAGGTCACTGAGCCTGGATTAAAGCCATGTTCCTTTTCCCTTTGTGAAGAATTGCTATGGCTCCTCCACACCCTTAAGACACTCAGAATTAGAACAATTTGGGGAGGAAAGATGCTTTTGTATCATGTTTGCATTGATTTAAAGAAAACCTTACCTTTAACTAAAGAAAACCTGGCTTTGCCTTGAATATTCTTCCTTTGATGTAGGAAAAAAAAGGAAGCATCATACTTGAAATCTTTTCATGCATGAGTGTAATATATACTGAATTCGTGTCAGGAGCAAACATCTTTGTTCTTGCCTCACCAATTAACTTTGCAATGAAACAACAACATTGTCCTTATTAAAATGCTTTTGCTATGTTAGTATTTGAATGGGAATGCAGGCTGCTTTAAGGGTGAACCTCAGGAGGGTTAGAGTAATGGTCTCCAGGTAGCAAATTCCAGGTCTTTCTGCCTGCCCTCTGTGAGAAGTTGCTGTTTCCTTCTCCTTTCCAAGCAGCCTGACAATAGCAACTTACAGCAGTGAGAATGCAGAGTAAATACTCCTGAGAGTGCTTGTCAGATAAACAAGCTGTCTCTGCAATGGGAAGCTGAAAAGACATTTGTTTAATGGCAGAGCGTTGCAGAAAGGTTGCTCTTTCAAGCCAGTGATTCAGTAGCGTTTTCGAGACCAGGAAATCCTCGCTCTACAATGGCTGCTTTGTCGTGCCAAGAGCCGGATCCAAAACTGCGTCGTGACTCATTCCCGAGGCATTCAAACGTTTTTATTTTCCTCAAACGTCTGGAGTTTGAATCATGCACATCTCCATCAGCAGCAGCAGCAGTGAGTGCCTTCCCCTCTCAATGGGATGTCTTGAGAGGAGGCGATGCCTATGGCCAGGTGTGGTGTTTGCCATCTCCCAGGCGCTGAGGGGCTGCTTACCAACTTGTCTCTGCAGATTTTAACCTCTAATAGAGCCTTTCAAAGCACAAAAGTACTTTGGCTGTGTTAAGGTATGTGTACATCATAATGGCTTTGTACAAGCTATGTACCGTTGGAGTTAATCTGTTTAGACAAGTTCCTCATCTGATTCACAGCTTAAGTAACATACCCTGAAAAGGTTTTAATGGGGTTTATTAATTTCCTGTGTTGCTTCTGTTCAAGTAGTGCTGCTGTAAAGGTTTTTAGGTGAATACAGGAACAGCAAAGGTCTTTATCACTGACACGTATGGAAACCCCACAGGTTGCTTTCAGAAGTGATTTTATTCTATGGTACATGGTATAGACTAGAAAGCATCACTAAGGAGTTCACAGAGGGTTAAAGAATCAGTGCACAGATCTTTTAAGTCAATGATCACTTGTGAAATGTCACTAATAATCTGTGAGTGTTGTTTCTATTGTGTTCGTGCTGGTTTTCATTCTGATTTTCTGCAGCACTGTTCATTACTGAGCCCTTTTCACTTGTGAATAGTGGAAAATGGAGCCATACGGGGAGAAAGTTAGTTTGGTGTCTTCTCCCTTTGATGTGAGAGTGATTGGGCTTTCATCATAAGCTATCACTGCCTACAGTGAAGTTAAAACAGATAGGAGATGGAGTACATAGGGTGAAGGAACAAAAACGTTGCCTTTTCAATCAAGCACAAACCATACTATGCTGTTGGCTGAACAAGTGGTTATTTTTCAATAAGTTGGTTGAATATTCCATTAGAAACAAGTAAATTCACACAGTTTTAATACACCCACAATGTTTAATCTGCAGTGGGGAAATACAAACCCCCCCAGCTGCTTGCACAGCCTGGGAGCTAGCATTTGCACAAAAAGCATACCTGAGATTCCAAGCTGCAGCTTTCCGAGATTTCCAAGCACTCCACCTTAAAAACCCTTATCAATAGAAAGTACAGGCTCTCCACATCCTCAGTACCCACTTCTGGCTTTTGCAAAGCAGACACTCGGATATTGTGAAGGTTGAACATACACAACCTATACCACAGCCCGTGTGCCACGCATCAGCCTGTGCATTCCCACCAACGGCGCGTATGTGGCTGTAGCAAGGTTTAGGAGGTGCTAAATATGTAATTCCATATTTTGTATTTTGCAATCTAAAGTTAAAAATGTCTTTTCTTGCCATTTCTGTCCATGGTAATGGGCTTGGAAAAACCCTGGAATCTCTGCAGAGCAGTTCTACCACATCTGTTTCACCATCAGCTCCATCATTACAGGAAAACACTCTGCTTTTGTCTACATCAGCCTATTAACCCAGCAGAATTACCTATTCAGATCCAGAGATGCACATGCAATGGAATATATTCAGCCTTTTCACCTGGAATACATCTACAGAAGAACTGACAACTGAAGAAGTCCTGGTAGGACAACAGATCGCACCATGCAACCATGAAACCACAGGAGACGGTTTAACCCCTCTTTCTGGACTAATTTGTCCTTATCTACTGTAGCAAGGCTTATTAAATACAGAGCAAGTTCAACATCAGCCTTTAAGGACACTCACCAGGAACAGTAGGTAACATTTTAAGGTAGATCATAACTGTGGGCAGCATCCCAACCTCGGCCTCTCTCTCTGGAATGTCATTGACTCCAGTGGACAGAGGGCAAGAGACAGCTGGAATCTACTTGTTATTTAGAGAAAATACCCATATTTCAGAGCTTTTAAACAGCAAAGCAGACATTTTTGCTTGAGATGCTGCTGTTAGGGTGGTATTTTCCTTGGGTGCTTTTGCAGCCCATACCATTAGGAATCCTTGTGCAATAGTGGAGTGAAGCTTGACTCATTGAATTGAAGTGTAAAACACAAACTGCCCTGGAACAGGATATCATTCATGTATACCAATCCATCTTAGACAGCTCATGAATGGCTGTCACAGCACAGTAAAGTCCCTTTGAATAAGAAACAATTAACTTCTAAACAGCACTCCATCGGAAAGCAACCGTGAAGTCTACATAATAGTAAAGCAAACAAACAGAACCTACTGGGAAGGAGCTATCACAGAGAGCCATGTCACTTGTTTCCCTCCCTATCAGTGCTCTGGACCCATGGAAAAGAAAGAAAACGTGATTAATGCCTCTCTTCAGTCCACCAGTTGCTAGGTACCAGATTGTCCTTCTGTGCCTGTTGGTTGCTGGCACTGACTGGAACCAAAGTCGTGGTAATCTCAGCTATACTGTAAGGAAAACAACCATCCCACTGGAGGAAGGAACACTGCCGTCTGCACAATCTCTGCTTGTACTCCCCTGGTCCTTCTTCATCAAGAAGAGGTCAATGCTAGAAGAACACGCAGTGTAGAAGAGTGCTTGATTTGAAGCAAAATGTGTAATGAATATACAGAGCATAGCTCAAGACATACAAAACCCCAGGAGTATTACTACCAAAATGATTCTCCAGGAGGGCATTCTGTGGCTCTAAATCCATACATGGTATGAAGACTCAAGTGGTAACTACCAGGAAGCTGAGGAAGAGACCAACTTTTCAAGTCATTAGGAGCTGTTTAATGCAACACATTTCCATTTACAGTATTGCTGCTAACAAAAGGGAGCTCTCAAGATGTTGGCAGTTTCTTCAGCCTAAAGACACATGGCAGTAATTTCCTTTAAGTAGTTCAGAGGGCACAGACTCCCATTGACCTACCAGTTCTTCCAGCTTCAGTCCTGACTTCTCTAGGGATGCAGAATGGGAGACAGAGAGTCAGTATCTATCCAGATCTAGCACAAAGTGTCTCTTCTGAGCTCTGGTGCCAGCATAGACAACAGGTTTCCTGGTGCAGAGAGACTAAGATAACCAAAGGACTAAGAAAAATCAGAAGTGATTGCTCATAGACCTGTAATCAGTCATTTAGGCAATGAGATGGTGATGGAAGAAGTTGCCTTTTGCTGTACTCCTGCCATGCATTCTGGCCAAGCTCATTTTAGACGTCCTGTGAGAGTGCTTTCCTTTGGGGAAAGGAAAACCTCATCAGGTGAACATACTCGGGCAGCAGAGAGGAGGCAAAACATTCCAAAGCTGCTGCTTTCCAAGTGACCACTGCTGGATACTGGTGACTTTGCACCATCCCAAACCAACATAGTTTCAAATGGAGTTATTCTCAGATGCAAGGTTAACAAAGGGCTGTATAAGAAGCAATGATGGGACTGCTTCAGAAACAGCCCTTAGAAAAACCCATACTTTTCACTCATTCTTTACCATAGCACTGTTATTATGAATGCTAAACCCTTCTGGATCACAAGCATCAGGAATTGCAAAGCAAACATCTCATGTAATCGTGCTCTACAGCTCTGATTCCTCCATCAGTGTCAAAGTACTTTACAAAGGAAAAGAAATATTGCTATTCCTACTGCAAGTGGATGGTTCCTATTTTACAGGTATGGTTACCATCCCCTCAAACAGCAGTTATGCTTCCTAGGTGCAAGGCCTAGCTATAAAGGGGTTCAGCCCAGTGGTGCATTTGCACCAACACACACAGGAGAGACAAACACATGGCTTGAAGCATTTTATTTCAAAGCCTGTATCTCTAGAGGACATCTGAAGGTTAGAGAAGATCTTTCTCACAGACACACAGGCCCAAACACCTGTATGTTCTTTGGGGCTGATTATACAGCAGGATTTGTCTTTCCATTCTGTTTTCCCAGCACATCTTCCAGACAACTGGAAATGGTTAGAAAGCAGCAGGAAAATGGGGGTGGGAGGGAAGCAGAGGGAAAGGGAATATTCACATGCTGCTTTCAATATTTTCCAGATTTGAGGTTTTGGGGTGGGGGGAGGGAAAGGAGGGGCCTGTTTTCCGAAACAAACCTGGGAATCCAAAAGTGGAAATCTTGAGATTCCCAAATGCCAAAATCCAATGGCATTAAGTCAAAGCAGATGTTTCGTTCTGCGTTTTCAAAATGGATCTCAGTTTGAACATTGTCATTTCATAACACAAGGGTCTGCTTTAAAAAGCAAGCTGTAAAGAGCCCCGTTTTCCTTTTACTTGAGTCTCTTGGAAAGAGGATTTTCAATAGGAACAAAGAAGGGGAGTTCTGACCTCCTCTGCCTCCAAGCTTGACTTGAATCTGCGAAGAAAACAGCTCACCTCGTGGTCTTTATTGTGCAGGGCTCAGAAACAGATGATCAGAGAAGGTGTTAGAATATTCTCTATGGGCATTATATGATGATATAATGAATTATGGCCGTTGCAGACACTGCCTTTTACCACTTAGAATTTATGGGGGTATAGTAGTGTAGAAAACTGAAGAAGAGGCAGAATGTGGTGCAGAAATGGTGTATTTCTTATGATTGCATAGCCCTGGGGTGTCTTTCTTTCGTCTTCTTTCACCTGACAAGTGTGTTAGACTGTGTAATAGACTTTTGGATGATCAGTGCTTGACATTTAGTGGCAAGTGTTTGAAAAATGGAATTAGACTGACTTGAAAGAGCCTTTGAGCAGCATGCAAACATATGTATTGAGAGGATGCAAATGTACATGCCTCTATTTTCATTTTAATCTATTTTAATACCGAATGCCCTCAATACAAAGGGGGGGAAAGGATTCTAAGGGCTGATTTTCCTTGGCATAACTGTTTGCTGCATGGAGAGCCCTGCTTGGTGAATGATACAGTTGACATATTTGCAAAGAAAAGCCAAATCTCTCATGACTTCTGAAATGAATCACCCTCTGCAATCCAATTCCCTTGTAGAGATTCCTACAGTGTGTCTGCAGTAACTTCTATGCAGATGTGCCCACTGGGGTGAGACTGAAGTTAAAGATATGCTTTGGCACAACAGATAAGAATGATTGGAGAGGAAGAAAAAGGCAGTTACAAGAGTTAAACACTGTGGATCCTGTGCGGGGTGAAGGATTCCAAGGATTCAAGCTAAGAAACACTAAGAGTGCTTTGCAAAAGGCAGATGTAGCCCTTGTGGGCTGTTTGTGTCTTTTGCAAAGTCTAAACAGCACACTGGAGCCCAGGGTCAGGTTGTTCAAAACACAGAGGATGTAGGTAAGACAGTTTGGATGCAGAGGGGGAAGTGTGTTATCTGGCATCTACTTACCTCCCACTGCAAACCGGCTCTATCCCTGACCCATCACAGGATGACCTTCTGTTTGCAGCTAAATGTATTAACGCTGTCCCTGTGCTGCTGATGTGCCCTGTCTCTGGTTCAGCTTGCTGCCTACAGGGTGAGTAAATCCCAGTTTATGATGGGAATGTGGAGCTAACATGTGCAAGTTTGCTTCTGGTCTGAGACAGGGCAAAGCACTTGTGTGCTTAGCAAAGGGTTGAAGCAGAACAGCAGCTGTGGCCCAGAAAGTTCTCTCCTTTTGTGTCCATTGGGATATTTTCTATTATTATGCAATTGTAAGAGTAATCAAACCCAAATGATTCCAAGCAGCAGCTCAATAAAGTTAAGGAAAAGGTTAATATGAGATACATGGAAAGATACCAAGCCCACAGAAGAGTTTTCAGTGGAGGCAGACAAGAGGTGAGGTGTCTGCCATTGGCAGGGGGTTGGAACTGGATGATCTTAAGGTCCTTTCCAACACAAAGCATTCTGTGATTCTATGATTGTAAGAAGGGTGAGACAGTGAGACCATAAGGAGAGCACAGACCTCGCTCAGCATCGCAGAAGGTGCTGCTGAGAGCCAAACAGCTTGAATCTCACTCCTTTTCTCTAGCTATAAACCATGTGTCACGGTTCCCTCTGCTGCTCTTTAGTGGCTCAGGAGTGAGTCTTCAGTTCACACGTAGCAATTCTCCAACTTAGTTTTATTGTTTGGCTCAAACATCCTCCTCCTTAAGTGTGTGCTAGGACAGATGGGCATCTGATTCCTTAAACACAGGATGTTCCTATGACTCTGTTTCAGCACTGAAGTCAGTTTCAGTGCTTACTAACATTGACAGAACACTGTTTACACTTCTCTTAAGTACAAAATCATTCCTACTCAAAATGGTTGCTTTTTCCCTCAGAATCACCAATTGGAGTTATTTTTTCCCCTTTCTCCTGGTCCTTCTTGCATTCCCTTTGCCTTTCAAACCCATCCTATTTGGGTTCAGTCTGTGCTCCCAAGGAACAAGGGATGGGACAGGAGGAAACGGCCTCAAGCTGCACCAGGGCAGGTTTAGATGGAGCTAAGGAACAATTCCTGCCCCAGAGGGCTGCAGTCACTGTCCCTGCAAGGGTTCACACCCCGTGGAGATGAGGACTCAGTGCCATGGGGCAGGGGTGGCCTTGGCAGTGCTGGGAATGGTTGGACTTGATCTTAAAGGGCTTTTCCAACCTGGTTGATGCTGTGATTGTGGGATTCTATGACCTGCTGCAGCTCTCATACAAACTGATTGGCAGCTTTGTGGGTTATGAGATACGGGGCAGGTAGAGGAATCTGATTGCCTGGCTGGTGGTGCAGCTTCCCCAGAGCTGTGGCTTGGGCTATGAGCTGTTTCAGAGCTAGATGACATTATTACACATGAATAGTTGCTCAGAATTAAGCAGGTTATGTCACCACGGTCTCAAGAAATGATTACTTCTCGACAGTCCCTTTGTCTTGCCATCAGCCTCTATTTTACTGTAACTGGGTGATTGAAGTGTTCCTTGTAGCATTTCATCATTACTCAGCGCTGAACAAGTGCAGCCAGTGATTAATAACACATTCATTGTGGGTCTTGGATACCTGGTGATCTGCATCACAGCTCTCAGTTCCCAACATCTGCTGTGTGCAGAAAGCACAGTGAAGAATGGGGCCTTTGTAGTGTTCCTGGGAAGGTTTCTCAGCATGTTTGCTTGCAGTGTGTTTACAGCAATCATGTACATTAGCCCCATGCTGGTGGGACTTGTGAGCCCTGAGCTATGTCTTGGCACCTGCACGCAGACACTGTATAAATACATACAGAGGAGGTTTTTAGGCTGCTCAGGACTGGACTAGCTATTGCTCCCTGGCAGTATCTCAGCAAGCAAGTTTGTTGGCACAGATACTCCTGAGTTAAAACAAGTCTGAAGTGGCTCTTATAGTTTGAATTGGTATTGTGTAAAATCTCAGCCCCGTTCCCTGAGGTATAGACATCTGATCAAGGAATGTGCTGGAACACTCTCATCCAGCAAACATGCTCAGCTTCATGCTCTTGAATGATATTAAATGATTGCAGGGAACTGATATGTTGTAGTACCCCTCCCCATCCTAAAATTCCCTGTGCTCCCACTACACCCACAGGCTTTCCTACAACAGGAGAACATCCCACAAGGAGAAGGGATGCTGGTACCTCTGCTGTCCGGAGTGGGACTGATGGATTGCAGCCCCAAGGAGCAGCTTCTCTCCATCCCTGCTTGGGAGCAGACAGGCGCAGCCACAGTCTGCTCCACATCTGGTTGGCTGCTCCAGCTTTTGGCACCGAATCCACATGGATATTTGCAGTCTGTCGAGTGGTTTGATGAACATGTCAATAGGATGGTCAAGCACAGGGGTTTCCATTTCACCTCCATTGCCAAAATATGGTTCTTATTTAAATCGAGGCTATTCTGAAATTTCCTTTCATTCTTCCCTGATGGCTCACAGATTAAGGAGGAACAGGCTTGCTCCCTGTTGGAAAGGGCTAGATTCAAACAGAGTGAGAACTGCCCCACAACAAGGGCATCTTCTTCAAGTGAAGATAGTATACACAACGAGGAAGGAAAAGATAAATCAGTTTGAATGAGCCTTTCTGTACCCAAGGGTTAAAATCTGCTCCCTTTCTTCCTTGCCCCTGCAAATCCCCTGCTGAAGCATACTCCTGCAGCAAACCCTTCCCTAGCAATAACTCCTGCTCGCTTTCTACTCCTGAACCATTACAACTGGCTTTATTTCCCCTTCTCAGTGGTTAAAATAAGGACTAGCTGAAGGGGGGGAAAGAACAAGTATTACAGGAAGGCTAAAAAGCCTTCAAAAGGGGACTCAGAACCAGAGTATCAGCCCAGTTAACCAGTCACTACAGGAGAAATGTCCCAACATTTAAGTTCAGACTAACCTCTTGTTTCTATGCCTTTCTATGACATTTCAGATCAATTTCTATTCCTGCCTTGGGTTTCCAAGGAGGAGTTCTAGGCGCAATTAATGGCATTTATGGTACCATTGTTTCTGGCCTAACCCCTCTCCCTGTGGTACTGCCAGGATGCAGGAATACGCTGGTGCACAGCAGCCTTCCAAAGTCTCAGTAAAAGGCAGATGCTGAGTGGAAATCTTCACTTCCTTGACTTGCTGGGTATTAGCTGAGATACTCTGGGCAGGAAAGAGATGGTTCTCCAAGGTGTTATTAGACACCATCTAATGCAACAAAGCACATCAGTACCGAGCTTCAGAGCTCTGCTGGGTCCTTAAACCAGAAGGCACAGGGAGACAAAGGGCTTCCAGCCCACTAAGAGTTAACAGCACAGCTGCAGCATTCCAGTAATAACATCCAGGAAACTTCAGTTCCCATAAGATCCCATTGACCACAAAAATCCCTCAAGCTTAAACACAGAGAGAAATGGATTCCTGCTACTTTCTGAAGAAGCCCTGTCCAGTGACAACAGGTTTATGAAGTAGATTTGCAGCCACAGTTATGGCGTGTGTCAAGTGTATTTCCTCTTGGAAACAGGAGGATAGCAGAAGGCACCATCCGTGTATTTCCTCTCTGGAAAGAGAAGGGCAGCACAAGGCACCCTCCTCCAAAGGGCTGAGAAAATAAACCCTTGAGGGATGTTTGTTCAAAGCCGTTTCTCTCAAGCCTTCAAGCAGAGGGAAGGTGGGCATTAGCAGCCATCACCTTCTACACTGGTGCAAGATCCCATTCACAGACCCCACACAAGGTTAAGCCAGTTTCCAGACTGGTACCAACACAGCAGCACTTGAGTTGTGTTGTTTGACAACCTTAGATAATGCGGTAGCACTTATAGACCCGTGATTAAACCCTTTTTCTGCCCCAGGGCTCTGACCTGAGCTGGTTGTGCTCAGCAGGAGGTGAGCACAGTGTGTGTCCATACAGGGTGGGCTGTGCCTTGGCAGCTGGTTGTGAGATGGGAAACTGTCACTTCCTGGGTGGGATGGATTGCAGCATCTCACCTTACTCATCCTCCCGTGGTGCCTCGACAGGGCTCAGGTTTGTCTGCATAACACACGGGGGTGCCGAGACCAGCCTTGAAACGTGTGTTAACAGAGCACAGAGTGGGGTATTTAGAGAGCAGTGTGATGAGGCAAGGTCTGTAATGGCAGAATCTGAGTATCTGGTTTACTTTTCCCTCTCTCCTTAGTAAACTTACCCAACCTTAGGTCTTAACACCTGAAATACAGCCTAGCCCATGTTTCTGACTTATTGCTTTAACTTTTGTTATAACAAAGTCCCTGAGAAGCTCCTGCCAACCCATCTGGTTGTGCCACACATGCAGAAAGCAGATCCTTTCTTGCTTGTTCTGTTCCTCCCCATGCACACTTTGTGGCACTGTGTATATCTTGGAAAAGATCTATTCTCCAAAGCATTACAACTGCAGAAAACCAGAATGGTACTCACCAATGTGAAACACTTAGATTCCTGTTTGGGATCAATCTGCAAGTCTGGGTTATTTCTCTGACTCTGTTTCTGGAACATGTGCAAGCACAGATGTAAAAGGAGAGGGATTATTTCACGATACCCAAACTGAGTGGTAACTGTAACTCCCATGGTGTTTTTCAGCTTTGGCCAAAACTGATTTTCCTTGCTAATACCAAAGAAACCTGAAGGATGTGGAAAAATAATAGCTGGAAATTCTTGCCTGGCAATTGTTTATTTAAAACCAGTTCAGCACCAAATAATAATAATAACAGTAATAATAATGATGATGAAGATGAATAACAATAATAACAATTATGATGATGAACAGCAATAATAATAACAACAACAGCCATCATCACCATCATCAGGGGCAGTTGAAGAAGGCACTTGTACTCCTTTGAAAGGGCAACAGAAAGCACTGGAGACAATCACAGTGATTACTGAACTGTGATTTATATCTTAAGCAAAAACATTCCAGAGACAAAACCACAGGGGGTTAATCGGAGCTTTTGCCAGTGCACCAGCATTAACTGTCCCAAGGCTTCATCCAGCAGAGCACCAGAGCCTCACCCCTCCAGGGATGGAGGCATGGAGAAGGGCATCTGCCAGCATCAGCAGTGAGCCAGATCCTGGTCCCCATGGTTGGAGTGAGGCTTTGGGTCAGCACTGGTGGGTAGATGGGGCCATCAGCAACCCCACCAACCTCTGGAGGTGTGGCAGACACAGAGGGAAATGTGCCCCCTTCTGCAGCACCCTGGCATCTCCTGTCACATGGAGATTCACTGAGTTACGGGTAAGGGATCAAGCAAGACGAGAGACATCACACAGAATGAGAAACTGGACCCACTTACTGCACTTTCTCCCTTTGCCTTATGTGGTTTAGGCATCAGTTTTTATTCAGCTGAGCTACTGTAGCTGACAGAGAAAATCCTGCTTGAGAGGAGCCTGCATGGTCCTGCTCTGCAGCAGTGTGCACAACACTGCCTTTCCAGTGAGATAATGTTAGCTTCAGGTTTATGGGCTCATTCTTTTAATAGCCATTCCCACAAATAGAGCATCTGTCCAATGTATACCTTAGCTCCAGTGGACTTCCAAGGTTTACAGTTGTCTAGTTCAGCTTCCTTCTGCGCATACACTGGATGCTGGAGAGGGACTTCATCAGGGACTGCAGCCATAGGACAAGGGGTGATGGGTTCAGAGTGAAACAGGGCAAGTTCAGGTTAGATCTAAGGCAGAAGCTGTTCCCTGTGAGGGTGCTGAGGCGCTGGCACAGGGTGCCCAGAGAAGCTGTGGCTGCCCCATCCCTGGCAGTGCTCAAGGCCAGGTTGGACACAGGGGCTTGGAGCAGCTGCTCCAGTGGAAGGTGTCCCTGCCTGTGGCAGGGGTTGGAACTGGATGAGCTTTAAGGTCCCTTCAACCCAAAACAGTCTGAGATTCTATGATTCGTATTGTAGAAGCTTTACATCACTAAATAGTCCTTACTGAACTGCCCTTATGCATCCCTGTAATGATGAAGAGTGAAACAGTTCTAAGTCCTGATTTTTTAGTTATGCTATTTTATGTTGTTGTACGGGGTTTTATGATGCCCTTTGTCTGCAGAGGGAAATGTCTGCCTCTCTCTTTTTGTGCCAGATTCTGCTCCTGTTCACACTAGTGTTACTTTTGAACAACTCTAGTTACTTGGTTTATCTGGTTGTATTATATAATACTATTTGTATTGCTTCAGGCAGAAACTGGAAGCCTTTTGTTGACAGTGAGTGAGCCAGATTGTACTTTGTTACACGACCATGCATCTAAAGTGAACCGTGCCAAAATCCACTGCGCTCAGCAGAGGCAGCATCCCCTCTCACAGTTTTCATCAGTGATATCCAAAGTCTTATTTTCCTTTGCACGAGATAACAAATCTCGTTTGGGTCAACCTGAGAGAGTTTGTCCTTGAGCAGCCCAAGTGTCAGAACAAGATACCAACTATATGTAACACAAACAGACAGAAATACCTGGAGAAGAGCTCTGTGCAGGTCTCTTCTGGGAAGCAGGTGAATCCACTGGGTTTTCATTTAATCACATTCTGGTTCCTGCTCACACATGCAGCAATTTGTCTTTTTGCATCAGGGATAAAATATACAAGCTGTCATTGTAATACATGCGTTTTCCCTTCTGCTTCTGTTATTCTTTCGCTGGCAGGCCCCAAACTCCATATTCTGAGGTGAATTCCCAGAGTCTGGATGTGTTTTCTTTCAGCAGATTGCATTCCAAGGCTTTTCTCCTGCACGTGTGAGATCAGAGGTTGGCTGAGCCTTGTTGCCTTAAAAGTGGGGCTACCAAGGGTGCAGACTGGAGTAATCTGCTACCCCCTTGAGTAACTCATTCCATCTCCTGATAACACCCAGTACAGAATCATAGAATGGCCCAAGGCTTCATCCAACCTGGCCTTGGGCACTGCCAGGGATGGGGCAGTCCCAGCCCAGCTCCCAGTTAGGAATGGGGCTCACATAGGAGTGCATCTCACAGGGAGCTGGCACCGCCTGCAGCACACTGTGCAGTGCTCTACCTATACCTTTAATAGCCCTCACCCTCTGTTAAACACCTCCTTGGTTTAAACACCAGGCTCCTATTGCAGCCACCTCCCAAGGCCCTTCAGGTGCTCTTTTCTGACTGCTGAGTCTCCACAAACGAAGCCTGTCGTGGCTTGCATGCATCTTCCTCACTGCACTTCCCATCCTGAGCTCTGGCCATACAGACAGTTCAGCTTGCAGGATGCTATCAGGAGCTTATGCAGTTTGTCATTTCCCCGAGGTCCCAGCTCTCTGCAGCATGGTTTTGGTTCATGAAGTACAGCTCTGGCCCTTGCGGAAGGAGGAGGTTTGAAAATGAAGTGCTGTCAATCCAGAGAATAAAGGGAACCCAAACCAAACCCCACAGTTGTTATGTGCAAAAATATATGGTGTCAGACTATCTCCAGATTACTGAAGCCTTGGGGTTGGCAATGCAAGACCTGCCTCGGATTCCTTGAGTCTGGAGAGAGATGTGTCTGCATTGCAAAAGCACAGCAACAGAGATTTCATTCTTACCCTGTTATCACCCGTTGTCACTCTGCCAGGCACGACACACACATCATTGCAGGCAGTCTGGACCACGTCCTTATTTAGGGAATAGTCTCAGCTCCCTTGTGCTTTTGCTGGGTGCCTGCTCATGCCATGCAGTACATTAACACAACAGCTGACAGAATTAATCAGCAGTAATAGAAGCATTTGCATGACTTGACCCATGTAATCTAGTTGAGGACATCTCTCTCTTGCTCTTTCACTCACCCTCTGCTTTTATGTCAAGCTCGTTTTTACCCATCATCTGCAGAGCAATGTGTACATGCTGTGGTGCTGGTGTGGTTGCTGAGCTACACAGCTCTGCCATTCCTAATGCAGGACATGCTTCCATGAAGTAGTAAGTATTTGGGGCTGTAAAAGCCAAAAGCATTACCTGCAGAACAGGAGGACTCCAAGCCAAACTTCTCTGGTGTTGGAGGAGATAATCTAGGGAAGCTCTGAAGCAGCATCAGGAGCACAGAGAATGCAGAAAGGAGGCGTGATATTTTACACGTAGCAAGTGGAATGAAAAAGGAAGTTCCTGATAAAGCTGCATTGGAAATGCATTTCATTGTAAACATGGAAAAGGGAAGCAGGAACAGAAGTGAAGGTCAACACAACTCAGAACAGAGAGAAGACATTGTTGATTAGGAGTGAAAGGACCAAGTACTTTGGTGCATGCACTGGACCTCTCAGCTCTGAGAGGATGGCCGTGTTGTCAGCAGTACTGAACAAACAGGAATGCCTTAGAGAGTACATCTGTACTGCACAGTGCAGCTCTTTGCTGAGATAGGATCTTAGTTTCAGGAACAGTATAGCTGTATCCCTGCAGCCTC
This sequence comes from Melopsittacus undulatus, assembly GCF_012275295.1. Taxonomy (NCBI): domain Eukaryota; kingdom Metazoa; phylum Chordata; class Aves; order Psittaciformes; family Psittaculidae; genus Melopsittacus; species Melopsittacus undulatus. The sequence goes on from NC_047529.1 coordinate 117,698,199, forward strand.
TGCCCTATTTTCATTTGCCTGGGCATACCACTATGCTGATGCAGCTAAACTGTTTCCAGTTCTGGAGGTGGTTCAGTTGGAGTTATGTCAGGTATTGTAGCATGATTTGGTATTGCACCATAAAGACAGAAAGGCTAGACTCCATATGTCTGGCCATGCAGTATATTGCTCAACAGAGGGGTCACATTTGTAGCAGTAAAGAGAACTTCCTATGGGAAGGATAGGCAACAATACAACATAAACCTCACCGGCTATCCTTCCAACAGGGTAATTTGTACTTGTCTCCAGCAATCGCTCACTTAAGCCTGTTACAAACAATGATATATGAGCATTCATGTGAAATACGGTTCAGATGTTGCCACCATATCATGAGCTGCTTTGCACGAGACTCCTTAGTGCAGATGAGGTCAACAAGAAGGTGCCAGCAATGAAGATTTATGCACAGAGAACCGAAAACAAAACCCAACCAAGAAGCTGAGAAAAAACCTCTCAGTCTGAAGGGGAAAGACAAATACTGAGCACATAAAGAACCGTCGCCTATTCTAGGGCATGTTTTGTTGAAGGACACAGAGTGAGATCCCCCATCTGGGTAACATTTGGGGTTTCTGCTTCAGAGTTGGGGTTTTTTGGAAGCAATTTCTCTTGGAGCCTTATGGGACTTCTACAGGAACTGCCCTGGAAGCTATTATCCTAATTGCACAGCTAATTTGTGCAACCCACAGGCTCATACTTGGGCTTGGCTTCCACTGCTGCCAGCTTTGCTTTTTCCCCACCAGATTTTCTTCCTTGTTTAGTGCCACGCTCCTCATCTTTCTCTCTTCCTCCCTGCTGTGAAAACATCTTTGTTTTCTGCTCTCTCTAAAGGAGGAGGAGATGTGGGATCCTGCGGGGCCATCCACAGGCTCGTACACAGGAAAGCAGCAGTGCAGCAGCCCCTGCAGGGCCTGTATCCATGTAAGTTACCTCCAGCCAAGCCCTGCTGGCCGAGGAGCATCACCTGGAGGAGTGAATCTGTGGCTATCCTGCTCCTCAATGCCAGCACTTCCTTTATGATACCCCAAATTGAATGCATTTAATTGCTTTCATCATTAAAATGACAAGCAGGTAAGATCCATGGGAGCATGCACTAGAGGTAAACCCACTTGGCCCTCCTTCCTATCCTCCAATACATAGCAGATGCTATGGACTCCCACCCGTATCTGCCCTGCCCTCAGCATTCACAAGCCTCCAGCCCTGGTACCAAAACATCCCTTCAACATCCCAGAATGAAGAGCAAAGCCATAGGAAGAAAGAATGAGAAAGAAAACACATTGTCTGTATCTATGGCTGCTTGAATGGGAAGGGCAAGAGGGAGGTAAAGGACTAAGGGAAGGTCAAGACTATTTCCCGGTGGCAGGAAGGTTTTCCTTCCCAAGCTAACACCCAATCTGCTTCGCTGTGAGACTAAGGAAGAAAGAAACACAGTCTCCATGATTAGTTCCAGAATCTGTAGGATGCTGAGCTCTCTTCTCATAGAAGGGCTTTTGTGTGGATGCGAGATGCTTTTTAAAGGCTTTGGCAACCTCCCATCCCTAAAAGAGATTCACTGCAAACACATGCATTGGATTAGTAAGTTATATTGTCCTTTACCTTCCCTCATCATGTCAGCAGTATCAAGTTCTGGAATTAATTTGATGTCCTCTTTCTTCATTCTAATTGTAATAAACCAATCCTTCACAGCTACTCAGGTCATAGTTTGAGTGTAATATTTCTAACTCTTACCATTTGAGGCTTTGCTTTGTTGTTTGGTTTGGTTCGGGCTGGTTGTTTAACTCTGGTTTCTAGAGTCCTGTAGATTCCATTTCAAACCGAATTTGCCCCCAGGATTGGAGAGAAAAGTTGAAATTGAAAACTTCCAACAGCCCAAAGCAAATGACAGGAGTTGCACAATGGCTATTTCCCCATCTCGTGGTTTTTAGACCAATTTAGTAAAGCCTGTGATCTGCCTTTTGACTTGTGAATGAGTAGGGCTGGTGCCTCTGCTTCAGTGCCTGTTGTGCAGAGGAGACATGCTGTTCACATGCTGAAATGGGGGCACTTCTTAGGGAAGAAACCTTCCCTCACAATGTAACTCTGTCATTGATGTCAGGATGCTGCCCCTGTCCCATAAAGAAAGGATCAAACACTGTGCAACAGCAGCTCCAGCTGAAAGAAGGGAGATGCTCTCTTTGAGGCCACCAGTGCCATGGGTTAGTGGTGGGCAGTGGTTGGACTGGAGGAGCTTCAAGGGCTTTTCCAACCTGGTTGATTCTGTGATTTTCCATCAGTAATAAAAGGTGGAGTTTTGTTTATTAATGTGCTCAGGAATTGCTCAGGGTGGACAGGAATGTTCCTTTATCAGACAAAGCCCATGTCTTCAATGCAGATGTTACCCTCACTACATACCTTACTCCTGATTTACAGTTTCCCAAGGCAGCAGCAAACAGGGAATCAGGTTTATGACATCCTATCTTTCTCCTGAGGTTGTCTTTGACAAGTGAGGTCTTGTTACAACTCCATGGGCACAAACCAGGGTCCGTTAGCACAAGCTGCTCATTTATCTGTCCCGTGGACACCTGCTTACTGCCAAGCCTCAGCTCTAAGCCAGTTCCCAATACACACACTGTACTATGCAGCCCAGTACATATGCATAGTTGAAGCAAAATGAGTCTTTTCCTGCATTCCCTGCACGTATTGTGTATCTCTGTTTCATACAGCGAGGGTAGAAGTGATTCCAAAAATGAAGGTGCTAAAAATATCCAGGCTTCAGAACTGAAATAGCATCCACATGATGCAGGGTTCTTCACCTCTAGGTGTATGTCCTTCTTATCGAGAGATGTTAGTAAGACCCTGAGCACAACCACATTACAAAGACAGGAGAAACACATCTCTTTTATAATACTGTATTTCCTGACAGCATGAACACAGGCTTCTGGCTAACAAGCATTGGAAGACACAGCACAAGGCTACCCCAGTGCTCACGCCTGTACAAAGCGCTGAACCCAAAGGAATCCAGAAGTCTCTGCCTCCCTTCTTGCCTTTCCTCAATTAAATAAACAGCGTGCCCCTTCTGGAAAATGCACACCACGTTTCCAGCATTTAGTCATAATGGAAACCAGAAGGCCACAGTCTGACTGCTCCGGAGCATGTGTGTGCTCTGGAGGAAAGGAATAAGGACCATTTCCTCTGTTTGTGCATCTCTTGTGAGGGAGCTGAAGGCTCTGGAAAGTGGTGGGGTGGACAGGTTGCAGCGTCCACATCCTGAGGTCCAGCCCTAGGGCTTCAGCTCTAATGGACATCAGGGCCACTGGGAATTAAAAACAGTGTAAAACACCAGCTTTCTTGTATGAGCAAAGCCTGATTATAAAAGCTCCGGGCTGGAGGAGTGGGAATTGTCCCTCTCATCTCAGCGACGTGTTGAACCATGGTGCTCCTATGCACATCTTGGCCCAAGAGACAAGGGATCCAGAGGCAATGGGCACGATGGAGACAGGCACTTGTCATAGCCGAGGGGCATGGGAGCACCCAGGGGAGTGCAGGCAGAGAGGGGAGCCCTGGGGTGCCACGGGCTTCTCCACCAACATCCTCCTTCCCCTGGTGCCTGGGGACCCCCTGATGCCACCACCACCTCCACAGGCAGCAATGGGAACAGGGTTCCCCTGATGTCACCGCTACCACCAGCTTCACAGGCAGCAATGGGAATGGGACCTCCTGCCCACAGGAAGAGAAGGTGAGGAAGTGGTAGTTATGGTGCACAGAGGTGGTCTTAAATAACTTTCCAGCTGGATATGAATATAACACATTCTTAGCGGATACATCTAAGAGTCAGCTGAAGGCACTGGAGACAGCCAAACGCTTTTCTCTCTCTGTAAATACATCTGATTTCCCTCCATCTGTGCATGGCACTGCTGGGTAAGAACAGCCACAAACTGTACTGACATGTCCTTTCCAAACAGTAATCAAATTTGCTTAATTTCAATTCACATCCTTTTTGGCTCCTCTTTCTGAAAGCATCCTGCTGAATACGTCTTCTTTTGGAGACTGCTCATCTTGAAAGAGCAAATGCTGCAGAACCTCATAATGGTACTAATGTGGGGGTTTGTCACTGCAGATCTGCACAGATGAAGGGGTGGGCTGAGACAGAACAGTGCTGAACAGGGACCACCAGGAGCTGGTGCATCCAGATCACAACTCCAGATGACACTGTCTGAATAAGAGCTGCGGTTATTTGGCTAGCACAGAAATAGTTGTTGCAAAATATGTTCCTCATAGATAATTAGGACAATCCAGGCATTCACAGCCTATGAGGGAAATGGGAACTGCATTCTAAGTACAAATAAACACATAGCTCTGGTTTGACACTATGTGCTGGTGCAACATGCTCAGATTTGCATGCACTCGGGTAGATCCAGGTGCCGGTGGTTTTTAATGGTGCTTGATGTTAACGGGCACAGCAGATCCAACTGTGTTCCCATTGATTTGCCCATCTGGGGCAATCACAGGGGATCTCTTATTGCAGAGCCACACTTCCTGCAGTGGATTGGGAATAAAGACCAGGCTGTTGTAAGGGGGGACAGTGGGGAGTTCTCCTGTTGCAGGGAACTTTTTGCTGTGATTTAGGCTTACAATGGCAAATGAGAAAGAGCGATTTTGATCTCACCATTATCTTCTCTGCTTTTCCTGCCAGGTAACATTATCTCTTTGTCTCTTTATAACTGGATAACATTGTTTCCATCATAGGTAGGCCTATGTAACAGTAACAGCTGTATTTAGGGGGGTTGTTTAAAAGGAAAACTTGGGAATGGAAGCAATGGTCACCCCAGCATTGCCCTGGCACCATCAGGAAAAGAACAACCCAAAGCAGCAAAAAAGACAGAGCTGATGTTAACCAGTGAAAGGACAAAATGAATCCCTGAGACCTGCAGTGTCCTGGGAAGCTGCTCTCAAGTATTTGTCCCTTCTGCAGGCAAGAAAATGGAGCTGTACAGACTCTGAAATCCCTTTTAGACAATAATGGGGAAACATTGGTTAGTGCATGCATGAAAATGCAATTACAGAAACTGAATTGAGTCCTGGCGGAAGGCTCGCTCTGCAATCACCGGCAGCAGCCATTAAAAACCATTGAAGTTTGGTCATTGAATTCAGAGAAATAAGGATTTGATCCTTAATTCTATTTTCCAAGTGAAATTACAGGGACTGGTGCCAAGCGTTTGGAAGCTAACAACAACAGAATGTCAGTGGATGTACTGGCGGTAGGAAGTAGATGAACAATGTATGAAGGAGCTACTGAAAACACATGAGAATGTTACCCAAGTCTTCTCAAATGCCATCTTCAGGTCCTGTGCAGTGTATTGGTTGTTCAGCATGTATGGGAAGTGAGGGTGAAACTAAAGGAGTGTTTTGAACTCTGAGCCTACTGCTTTTGTAGCAAGTAAATCTTTGTCTCTTGTTTCTTTTGGAAGCTGTTCTAGTCCTTTCCAGAGCAGTAAAGCAGAGCAGAGTGTGAGGTGAATCAGTGCTGCAGTCTTGCTAAGGCAGGTTTTAAATGAGAATGAGTTCTGTGTGCTGAGTGCCTGCTCCTTGTGTATGGAGTTTACCACAGGATCTCCTTATCTCTGAAAAGATTACTGATAAATAACATCAAGGTACATTTCATTTGACATTAAGCTGATAGTTTTAATTGGCTCAAAAGGGGCTGGACACATTCCTGGCTGGAGGGTGCGGGACCAGGTTTGGTATCCTTGCTTTGCTTGCCCTTACCATGAGAATTTGTCCTTGTTTTCAAGGAGGTGATAAAGAGCTGCCTGTATTTATCCCCAGAAAGATCCAAACCCAAGGGCTGCACACAACAGCCTTTCTCACACTGCATGTGCCTGACTTCCCCAGAGCCCCCTGGGCAAGGCAATGTGCCGGGATGGTGTCTGTATCAATCACAGCCAATTCCTCCTCATAAGGCAATGCTGGTGTGGTGTGAGTGATAAATAACAGGTGGTTAGTGCAAAGGAATGTGAGCACATAATAAAGTCAGGATAGGGTTAAAACATTGGGGTTTTGCCTGCAGCTGTCCACGATAAATATGCATAAGTTCATTTTTTGCTTAGTTATGAATTCCTCCACCCGTTTCCCTGCGAGTGCCAGACATTTTGTGCTCTAATTATTACCAGGTCCTTTCCAAAGTCCATTTAAGTGAGACAAAAGAAGTTGTCACTGATCTCAGGGAACTGGGATCAAGCCATATGGAGCAGTTTCACTGCATATTTATATTACAGGTTCTCAAGTTTGACCTTACAAGAGCAAGCATATAGAGAAAAAAACACTGATTATTTTGCAAGGGACTTACACATTCTGTGCTCTTCTTATTTCCAAGAGGGTTTTAAAAATAAACCCATGGTTCTGTCAGATTATTCCAACAGAAATCTTTGCATAACCAGTAAGTCAGTGGAGGGTTCAGTGGAGCAGCTGCTCCAGTAGAAGGGGTCCCTGCCTGTGGCAGGGGTTGGAACTGGATGCTCTTAAGGTCCTTTCTAACCCAAACCAGTTTGGGATGCTATGATCCCATGCAGGATGGGAATCCCTCCACTGGATCTAGATGCAGAGAAGCAGAGCGCCTCACTCAGGATGCCCCAGGAGATGCTGAGGACAGTTCTCTGTGGTCCAGGTTAGTGCCTACTCAATTGATCCATGCCCTCTCCTGCTAACTGCTGTGTGCTCAACTCTACACCCTTGATAGATAGGGGTTTGAAAACAGAAGCTGTGCTGTGATTAGTTCACATAGAACCAATGTGCTGCATTTTCTGCTTCTGAAAACTGCTGCAGCTCTTAATGTTGTAAAATTGGTGATGGAATTAGAAGTCTTCTCTGACATCCTGAAAGGATGAAACCCAATTACAAGAGGATTTTGGGTATGAGTTAAAAGCAACCTCCATATCCCCTGGTGTGAGGAGAGCTCAAAACCCTCAGCTGAAAGCAAACTGAGCTGAAAGAGAAGCAAAGTACACACATTTATTAAAGCCTTCTGTAAGCTGGGTGCATCCTGTGAGTAGTAGATTAGAAATCTGATTGAACCCCGTCAAAATTGCTAGCAAGCACAACCTGAAATAACTCCTTGCACAAGCATGGGTGCAGTTTGCCCCAATGCCTTCAACCTCCTGTGTTAAGGCAGAGGAATTTCAAGAACCACCTTTCCCATTTAAACTAAAATTCAACTAAAATGAATTCAACTAAAATGAATCCCGTGTGTTGGACAATGTGCTTTCCACTGGGTCTGGCTGCAGTGGGACAGGCTGCACCCAGTGCTGCTGGCAGAGATATCTAACCAGGTGAACCTGTACAGCTTGGAGGCAACCCACAGCGGCTGCCAAGACAAGATGAAAAGAGAGCTGAGGCTTCGCTTTGTGTTCTCCTTTGATGCACAAATACACACACACAAGATTAAAGCTGCAGCTTTAGTACAATCTTACAGCTATGATACCTGATGCAAAATCACACTTGGCTTTAGAGGCCTGGCCTGCATCATAAACCTCATGTATGAGAAGTTACTGATTTATTTGGCTCTTTATCCAAGACCAAGCCTCATTTCTCAGAAGCATCAGCATTTGCTGTAAAGGGACTTGAAGCTTATGGGAAAAACATGCGTGGCAGAAGCACACTGATTTCACCATAAGTGATCTGCCTCAGGAAAGAAGTTCTGCAAAGAAATAGCCCCTGAACTTAATACAAATAGAAAGTACTTATTCCTACTAAACCTGAACTTCTTCTGGTGAGATTATCTCATGCATTAGATTTCACCAGAACCAACCCGTAGTTAACTGGTCTTACCAAGCATCGCTAATAATGCAGTCTAAGTCTAAGATACATATGCAAAGAGAGATTAATTGAGGAAAAGAAGTCTGAATTTTGAAGCATATTGTTTTCCTTGCAGATGAGCATCCAGAATAACTTCACTGTAAGTGGACATCAGTAACAGAAGACTTCATGGGCACTAAGCAGGAATTTATCCTTGCTTTTCATCGGTAATGAACTTAAGAACCTGGAACAGAATAAGCTACATAGTACTAAGGGTAAGAAAACGAGCTCTGTTGTATGAAGTTATGGTCGTAACATTGCTGCAAGTGTGGATGCTGATATGCTGGTAAGAAAAAGCATCTTTGGAATACTTTTCTAATATAAGTCTTCTTTTATTCCTGTCTTCAGAGAGATCAATATAATCAATATAATAACTTGGGGTAAATCTGGTTTAACAGTGAGAATCCACTCCTCACTGGTGCTTATCCTTTATCATTTTGCATCTGGTGTAGTCATTTCGAGACGTGCAGAGTCAGTGCAAAATGTTACAAAACTAGAATCAGATTGTTCCAAATCCCTTTAGGAAGGTGCACAAAATATAAGGCAGGAAACTGGAAAGGCATTCCCAGTGTCTTATGGATCTCCTACTGATGCTGGGCTGGGTTCTAGAGTTACTCAAGTAAATTCTTCAGATGTGATTCTGTTTGCCATTAATTCACAGTCAAAGATGAGCTTTATGGACCTGAACTCATGCGTTCAACCATCTGCAATGAAGTTTCTTTGAAGAAAAGGCAACTGGCTAGAAACAGGGGAAGACCCTCAGTTAATCTCCATGGGGGTTTTAGGCATTTAGAATCACAGAATCTCAGAGTGGTTTTGGTTTGGCAAGGACCTTAAAGCTCATCCAGTCCCAACCCTTGCCATGGGCAGGGATGCCTCACACTAGAGCAGCTGCTCCAAGCCCCTGTGTCCAACCTGGCCTTGAGCACTGCCAGTGATGGGGCAGCCACAGCTTCTCTGGGCACCCTGTGCCAGCACCTCAGCACCCTCCCAGGGAACAGCTTCTGCCTTAGATCTAACCTGAACTTGCCCTGTTTCAGTCTGAACCCATCACCCCTTGTCCTATGGCTGCAGTCCCTGATGAACAGTCCCTCTCCAGCATCCTTGTAGCCCCCTTCAGACACTGGAAGCTGCTCTGAGGTCTCCACGCAGCTTCTCTTCTCCAGACTGAGCAGCCCCAATGTTCTCAGCCTGTCTGTATAAGGGAGGTGCTTCAGCCCCTGATCATTTTGGTGGCCTCCTCTGGACTTGCTCCACCAGCTCCATGCCCTTCTTATGCTGATGGTGCCAGCACTGCACACAGTGCTGCAAGTGTGGTCATGAATTCAGTGGAATTCACAGAGCTGAGTCTGCTCTGGGCATTGTGCTGGACAGAATTTGCACAAAAGTATGTCCAAAGTAAATGCAGCTGGTCCTAATCCTGTGACAATTCAATCTGCCAATGCATCCTGAGCCTCAGCATGGACCAAGCCATCTGTGAAGTGTTAGTTACATTAGAAGGCACCAGCCTAGTTTCTGACCAGCCCCAAGCCAATCCCTGTGACTTGCTTCCTTTGATCTTTGTGTTCTCTGGAATAATGGCAAGAAACCAGACCAAAGTCACCACAGAATCAGTCCAAGCCATGATGCAGGCTTAATACTACCAGGAGCTGTGTTTGATGAGGGGCTTCACTATTGGTAGAGTTTCTCTGCTCGCTGCATGCATTCCAGCGGTGATTCAAATTCTTCTGCCAAAATGAACTTAGAGGATAAACTGTACCTGCAATCATAGGGAAGCAGTAGGGATACTAAAAGGAAATGTGAATTTTATCTTAAAAGGCATATATGGTCCCCCTTGCTCTCCTTTTCAGATGAAATCCTGACCAACATTGCTTAAATAACCAGTATAAACAACACAAAACCAGAACACAGGAAGAATGCGGAGGAAAAATAAACCACAGGCAATTCCAAGTGCACCAAAGGCTTCCTATGCACGTCGTATATTCATATTACATTCAAACTGTGCTTCCTGCAGCCCCTCACGTCCCAGCTATGATGTGGTTTCAGTAACATTTACAGATAACAGCTTGTACTTAAAAAGGAGTAAAAAAAGAAAACAAGGTTGTTTTAATAAAAGCTGATGACTTTGCATGAAAAATAGCATAGTTTTGGTGCAAGTCCCTTTATGCATCACGTACTTTTCCTCCACTTGTGAGATGCATGTTCCTCAGTCAGGATTTTCACTATCCCACGTTTATTTGGCAGCCAGTTGAGTGGGAATGGGCATAGATCACTGCTGCTGGAGTAGGATGGAGTTCTGGTTCTGCTTTGGGCAACTGTCCATGCATTGGACAGTACCTGCCCTCCAGCCTCCTCTGGACTTGCCCCAACAGCTCCATGTCCTTTCTATGTTGCATGACTGCTTTCCCTGAGATATGGGCCTTCCTGTGACAGAGACAGCTCAATCCTGTCACTCTTGTCTCCTGATGTGAGGGGGATTTGGTTCTGTGTAGGATCAGACCAGGGTTCAGTGTTTAAATACAGTCATGGAAGTAAAATTCCAGGGCAAGCTCTCACTTCCCCATGTCTTTATTTAAGAACTGTCATTTACTCATTGGACCTGAGACATTTCCCTTTACTTCCGCTGCATTCCCATGTGGGCCAAGAGGAAGGTTGTTCATTCTTGCTGGGAAGCAAAGGCGGCAGGTGAAGAGGGGAAATGGTGCATTCATTCTGGTGTACTATATATTTGCTAGAGCAAATTTTAATTGGGTGACTTGCATAAATGGAATGTAAATATGCTTTAAAAGGCAAAGTTCAACTCCTGATGTCATTAATTAGGAACTATCATGAGTAAATGTAGGGCAGGTAAAGGAAATGAAACCAAATGTGCTTTATTAACTAGTTCTACAGGCACAGTTAAATCCATTTGAAGATGAGTTCATTCACCCCAGCTACACACTGCATACCTTAGGGTATGAATAGGGTAATAATCTACTGCTTTTGACTGCAGGAAATCTAACTCCCCTGCTACATCCGTTAGGGACCCACGTCCAGGAGTCATGGTGCAAGATGGGTCTGCAGCTTCATCTTGGAGTCCTTATGGATTTGGGCCAAAGAAAGATGAACCATCACCTCCCCCGTTACACTGTCTGCCTGAATGACTTTGAATTCTAGGCTGAGACAGGAGTTTTGATGACCATTAAGGAATTATTTTTATTATTAAATATTATTGAATTTATTATTTGTATTATTTTCTTGATGTCTCCTGGTGATCCTGCTCTTAGCAATTCACACAGACACAGTCAGGTCTCCATTACATTTGCACATTTCTGTATAACCCATCCTGTAAATGCAGTTGGCAGTATGTGCCCAAGAGCCTGGCAGAAGCCTCCTTCCCTAGATCTACACTTTCTCATGGAGTAGTAAAGTAAATGTCTGATACTGCAGTTAGCAAAGCCTAAAAGCTCAGATGTGCACTGCTGGTGTACAGAGAGCAGCCTTGCCTTCATCCAAGTCATCTATGTGCAGGTACTATTGCAGGATTAGCATTTTATAATGGGCATAGTGTTTCATAGGATCATGGAATCAACCAGGTTGGAAAAGCCCTTTCATGGTCATCTAGTCCAACAATGTCCCAGCACTGCCAAGGCCACTGCTAACCCGTAGCACTGAGGGCCTCATCTACACAGTGTGTGAGCACTTCCAGGACAGTTATTCCAGGGTTTCTTTCCATTTTCATTCTCCAGTCTCTGGTGCTACAATAACACCCTCGTGGGTGTTCCCAGTCTGTGAAACAGAGGATGATCACTGTGCTGCTCAGTGCATTCGTGTGCTCACATTATCCTTTCTGGAGGACACATGGCACACCTGCCCTGCTAGCTAATAACCATTCAATACATAGTGGTCACAGATGAAAAGTGTGGAAATGGAAAAGGAAAAGAATCCCCAGCTCACAGAGGGGAAAAGACCAAACATGAGAGCAATTTATGACAGAGCATGGCATAGCTGAAAGAATAAGATTCCTTGAGCCGGGCCTAACAGGACAAAGGGAAAGCAAAACCTCCTAAACCAGGTCTGTTCATTCTCATTATGGGGTTGGCTGCAGGCTCCCAGCCTGTTTTAAAATCAACACTTCCCAGCAAGAAGCTATATGGTAATGGATCACTTCTCTGCAGGCACTTCCTTCCCCTGACAAATGGTTCGAGCACAGTAATAGCTTAACCAGAACCGCACAGAGGGTGCACGGCACTGATGGAGGATAAATACACTCACTGATGTGAATGTGTGTATTTACACATACGTACACATGCACACAGGCTGTTGTGGGGACCAGCTCCTTGGTGTGGATAATGACCTGTATAAAATGCAAAGCTACAGGAGATGCAGTTGTACCTCTTCCTAGTTAGCTCCCCCAGTTAAGCCCATGAGCCTGCAAGCTTCACCTCCTCCTCGTTTTCCTAAGCAAGGACAACAGCAAAGGCAGTGCTCCAGAGCTCATCCTAGTGCTCCCGAGTACAAGCTGAAGCACATTTTTCCCTGAGGCAGAGCATAAACTGCACCCTAATGTAAATGGCTGATACAAAGCCAATGCACTGATTTCTGCCTCAGCTAAACCCTTAACTTAGCGCTTATGTCAGACATGAGACTTTTACAGGGCTTGGGCCAAGGTCTGAACTTCATCAGGAGCTCACTAGTTTAGGAAGACAAGTCAGTGTGCTCTGTGGTGTGACAGACCAGAGCACTTACCCACTGGGGAGACCTGAAGGGAGAGAAGATTCTGGTGTTCCAGCCTTCTGGAATTTCAGGTTAGGTATGCCTTAACCTCAGACTATTGTGAGTAATTTACAGACCCTGGGTGAAGCAGGTACACACTAACACCAAGAAGACTGGGTTCTAACCTGTATTATACTGTAGCAGCTAGGCACCTTTATCAAAACGAGTGAGGACAGACACAGCAGTTAACAAACTCAGCCCCGTTTTAAAACCCCAATGGTATAGTTCAACTAAACACATAATTAAAAGCTTTAAAGGAAGCTCTCTAGTTCCCCTCAAGTCCCCAGCAAGACTCCAGTCCATTCAGTATTACAGGTGCTGATTTATGCCCTTGGGTGATTTAGAGGGACAGAACCTTAGGCTGCTTCTGTGGGGAGACAAAATCCCAGCCCACAAACTCCAGATCCTCTGTGTTGGAGGTAACAGGAGTCCTTACTGATTTATATACTCTATACATCAGGAAGGAGCAAGTTAATCTTCCTCTAACTCAGGTATCAATTTTCTTCCCTTACATCAGTGACCTCTGGGAACTTCTTACAACTCAAGCCTCACATGGGAGAGTTCACAACACCCCACACCTTGTGGTGAGCCAGAAGAGCTGTTCTTCTGCCAAACATGGCACCATAAGGAGCCCCACATATCTGCAAAGGAGCAACATCTCCAAGGAGCACAAGGAGTGGTCCTGCACTGATTGTGCCACCAGCAGCAGCTGTGGGGCACAATGGGGTATAAAGAGCATCATGTCCTCCCCCTTTCCCAGGTATGCCAGTGGAGGAGAGCTGGATTTGTGGCTGCCTGGCTGCTCCTCACCATGCACTTGGCCTTGTGCTGCTCACCCTGTCAGTGGAATTGCAAAGGGAGATTTCCTGCAGCTCTTTCCACTTTGGTGCAGGAAACCAGACACCAGTGTAAGTAACAGGCGATGAGCTCTGTGGGGAGCACATTCCCCTTTCTACCAGGTAAGCTGAAGTGGCTCACAACAGGTTCAGAGCTCACAGCTTCATGTACAAGAAATCTCAGCAATGGTGTTTTTAGTTGTTCATCTTTCTTTGTTTCCTCAGTGGAAAATGGCTTAAATATAACTCACATTAAAGCCACCAGAAAGCTATAAACAGCTCCTAGGCTAAGGGTTGCCAAAATGCTGCCAATTAAACACCCCAACCAAACTAGACAAACGAAGGTGTTTCTACAAAGGTAATTGTGCAACAACCTGCAGTCCAAGGGAAATGTGCCAGGGAAATGAACAATGAGGGAAAACCAGCCTATTTCCTGTTGCAGGCTTGGTAAGAGTCACTGGAACGTGTGTAGCCTCCACTGTGTGTCTCAGGGTGACCTGTTCCTGTGGTTCGTGTTTTCCATAGCATCCCTCTAGGAAGAAGGAGACTCCACATGTACCTCCAGGTGCTGAGTGGTAGGCTATGCCAGTGTTGTCCGGTGACACTGCAGCTGAGGCACCAGCTCATTGCTCACCAGCTGCTCTGAGCAGCTCAGCTCTGCTGACCCCAGCACTGGTCTGATGGCCTCCTGCATCAGTGGGACTTGCAAAGGAAGGCTGGAGACAAGAATCTGGGGTTCCTAACTGTATATCTGCCAGGCTGTATGTAAAATGGTCCTTTATTTTACTGTCTCTATGTGCAATCAAGTGCTGGATATTGAGCTGATATGAAATTTGAGGGGAGATATTCTAAACTGACCCCAGTCCTGAATAATGTGACCTCTGTTTAGCATCTCTTAAAGAACACCACTGCTTTGAACTGTCAACCAAGAAACAGAAGTTAAACCCCTTAAAGCACTACCCAGCTCCTCTCCCCTGCAAGTTAAGTATGAGGTACTACACCAGAGGTAAGAAATCAGCTTGTCCTTGGGGTTTGCACCTGCAACACCCAAATAGTTTACCATTCCCCAGGCTGCACTAAGTGCTTTGCCAATACCTGTGTGAAACATACATGAACAGGAGTATTTTTTCGCTTTAACTTGTAAGTTATTCTGCTTGGAAGCTAAGTAAATTGTTAGAGATGATCTATATGTGCCCATATATGTATTTACTGCAGATTTGTGTTAAACTCTGCTTGTGTAATGCCTATACCACAATGACCACCATAAGCACATACCGATGCCTATACTGTTTGCAGTAACTCAGTCACTGTGTCTGAAGGATGCTCCTGCCCAAGGCAGCAGCTGGGCATACTCTCTCTTCCATTGGTTAGGTAGGGCTTGTGCTGTTTGGTGAAACAAGCACCCTAGCACCCAAAGAACTCACACACAGCTCTGCTGCAGGGGAAAGGAGCCAGTCTCTGAAGGAAAACTGCCCACAGGCTCTGAATTCCCAAGGCCCTTTTCCTAGCTAGAGGAGATTCCTCTGTCTGTACTCCCAATGCTCTAAGCATCTTGAAAAGCTGGTCTGAAGCAAGGAATAAACGGGGGTGGGAGGTGGGATCGGAGCTGTTGTGTCACCTTCTTACTTTCCCTCTGTAAATGAATCCCTTCAAATGGAATTTTGGCTGGACTGACTGCAGCACTCGTTTGAAACACAGCTGCAAGGCTCCTGGAAGAGCCCTTCCACAGCAGCTGAGCTCAGGGTCAGGTAGGAAGTTTGCTGGTAAGTAAGGCTAATGATGCCCCATATACAGCAGACCAGCTGAAAGGCATCTCTTTCGACAAGGACACATGAGGGCAGGTTATTGATGTACTTTGCAGGCAGCCACATTCCCACGTATTGCAGTGGCAGCTGCTTAGGGAAAACCTGATGGAGATGACGTTTTGATTAAAGGTTTCAAGGTGCTTTCCTCCCGTGTGAGCAAGCAGAACCTTCTAGGGTGTACTTTCTTATTGCACAAGCAGCAAGGGAATGCTTTCAACCTGGGTGGAAGGGAGGTGCTGGGAAACACGTGCTGGTACCACACTATATTAATGCCCAGCCTGGGAGGAGGGCCCTCCTCACAAGGAACGGATCCATTTCACTATGCGATAGATGCTGCCAGCAGCAGAAAACTCTCCCAGCACAACAGGATGTTGCAATGGGTCCTGACCGAGAAGAAACCGACGCATCACACCACTTATGTTGCTTAACAAAGGTTGCTGCTTTCCCATGGCTGCGGCTCAGAGCCGTGGGATCACGGCTGGGGATGCGGGAGCTGTACCCCCGCAGTTACATCCCTGCTTACCGGACACACTCACCTCAACCCCGCAACCGCCCGCAGGGGAAGCGGCGGCTGCCAACGCAGGCGGAGTCGGAAGCACGACAGCACAGGGCGGCTGGGGCGGCGCTGCCGGCGGCAGGAGGAGCTCGGCGCACGGACGAGCCCGGCGCACGGACGGAGCCGGGCAGCGCCGCCGCCGGCCCCGCAGCAGCCGGAGCCGGGCAACCGGAGCCGCCGTCCGGGGGCAGCTCATGAGCCCCGGGCTGCGGAGCCGCTGCTGCCCGGAGCCGCTCGGGGGTGAATGAACGTGTCCCGGCCGCAGCGGCGGCTTCGGCTCGGGCTGCGCGCACAAGATGGACGGTTTCGCCGGGAGCTTGGGTGAGTGATGGGATGGGATGGGATGGCACGGGGCCCCGGGCCGCGGAGGGGAAGGGGAGCGGGAAGGGAAAGGGGTGGTGGGGGGGGCGATGTCGTCTTGAAATCTGTTCAGCTTCAAACCATCTGTTGCGAGCGCATCCGGCCTGCACTTGGCTCCTTTGTTCTTCGCTCGCCTGGGCTGGCGCTGCCCCGGGGTCCGTGCGGTTTGGGTGCAGTTGTGATTGTGCCTTCGTTGCTGTTTGCTTTCGGTGCGGGTGTTTTATATCCCCCCCCCCCCCACATCCCCGGTTTGCTCGGAGCTGTGAGCCGTGGCAGCGGAGGAGGCGGCGGGGTCCCCGTGTTGCCCCCGGCTCTCTGGGTGTCGTGGTGCGCTGCTGTGCTCGGGAATCCTCGGTGCCTTCCCCGGTATTCCCAGGAAACGGCCGAGCTGCGTTCGCTTCGGTTCTGTGGAGGCTGCGGCAGGTTGGCATCGGCTTGTTATAGAGGGAAAAGTATCCCGCTTTGTGAATGGTGCGGAGGGCAGGTCGCACCTCGTGTGAAGTCGTCCCGATTGGAAGTGTGAGCTAAAAAACGCTTCCAAAATGGCAGGGTTATAGAGCGTGGACATTCCTGGGTATTTGTTGTAAGTTCCAGGGCACCGTGGGGCTGTTTGTTTCCCTGGTGACATTACATGTGGTCCTACCTGCCTGCGCCTTTGCTTTCAGCTCCCAGTGCAGGCGTTTGGCCCTGGAACTCCCTCCACCTCTTGTGGAGGAGTAAATCTGTGCCTCCCCTAATCAGATGAATTGGTTTTCCCAGCGCTCCTGTGAGATCCGCAATAATAGGGAACAGGTCTCCGTTTTCTGGAAAAACTGACTCATTTAAACCCTCCTGAGTGTGTCCCGAACCTTTCAGGTTTGGAAATGTCAACTCCTGCGTTTTGGGCGCCGGGCCAAACCAAACTGGTGCACCGTAATTACCAGTACAACGTTGGGGAAGGCTGGCTCGTTGCCTGATGCTCTCTCCTCGCTCGAGTAACTGCCGTGGTCGGTTTATGGCCGAGGAGGATCCAAAGCGGCGGAATGGTGCGGGTGCTGTTCCCGTTTCCAGGGGGGACGTTGTGCCTGGGGGTGACACGTGTAAATGATGCAGATGCCTCCGGTTAATCTTGATGGGCCTCTTTACCCAGCTGATCACCGTATCAAAAGACACTGATGTCGCTATAACTCATGGAGTATTGGCCCCATTTAGGCTGGTAGTTAGAAATAACCGTTTTCTGTAGAAAATGGAACCCCTCATCCCCAGTTATTTTGCATCACTAAAGCATCGCTTTCCTGGAGTTTGGATGCAGGTGGCTGGAGGGGTGATGGGCCCCATCTGTGCCTGTGTTCGTTTCACTGTTTGGTCAGGAAGGTGCTGTGATTTTATAGGGTCTCATGAGGATTAAACTCTGCTCAGTCTTTACAGTTGTGTATCATAATATACGCTGTCAGCTGCCCTTTGATTTTGCTGTCGTGGTGAGCAGGGTGGTTGGATATGGGCTGAGGAGAGGCCATTCCCAGAACCCGTAGTTTGAAGTGAAAAACTCTGACTGCCTTGTTTTCAGGTTTGGATCATGCTACTTAGTCCTCTCCTGTCATTCTAATCCCTTGTTGCTTGCTCTAGCAGCTAACAAGCGTGTAGGGTACACAAAGATGTGTGAATTGTTCGAGATGGGGTTTTTCTGCAACATCTCTAATTAAATCTAATGGCCTGAGTTTAATCAGCTGCCTGCTAAATGGCTTGGAGGAAAGGGCTGTAGAATTAATGTAATTTGACTGAAAGGTAAAAATTAATTAAGAATTATTGGTGGCAGAGCTGTGCTATGGATGTATGTGTGTGCTCAAGCAGTCAAGGCGGCTTATTAGAGAGCAAGTTGTCCTTTTAATGCCTCCTCCTGTCATTATCTGGAAGGCAAACTGTTATTACAGATTGTGCCCTCCAGCACAGGCAGAAATACCCTCCACTCTGTATGTGTCTCGCCAGTTGAAAGTGCACAGCGGTTTTCTTTTGGCTTCCACATGGCAATGTTTTGGGAGAATAAACAGATGAAAGAAACTGTTTCAGATGTAATTTAGAAAATGGGTTTGGTTATTCGTTTAGTAAATGCTTATGTAGCGCTTGACTTAAGAGTATACAGTTACTGTATACAGTAAAGGGAAATAATCAGTGTTCTGAGTTAGCTGAAATGGGTATTGTTTTATTCTCTGATAAAACACTGAGTTACTTCACATTTGCTGGGGCTTTGGTACCTTTTGAACACCACCGCAGCAGCAAAGAGGTTATCAATCCCATT